>NC_090444.1:596013340-596323797 GCF_031143425.1 Pleurodeles waltl | reverse complement strand
ATTTAAAGTACCACAGACCCTCCTTTTGCCCTTACATAGGCAACAACTATACTCATACTAATCTGAGTCCGGGTCTATATTCATAAGGCCATGGAGATGTTGCTGGAGCAAATTTCTAGTACTTGGTAATTCTCTTCTGGACAGGTCTCCTCGAACATGAAGTAGCACAAAAGGCCACATATGGCAGGACAAAATAAGGAATACCTCTATCTGCAGTAGGTGGCATAAGATCACACACCCAACAATTAGTGATGTTCACTACTAACTAGTGTTGATGCAGAAGCTGTACAAAAGAATTGCTTACGAATTCTGATCTTCTAACCTGCTCATGTTCAGGAAAAGGGTGAAAAGAGTGCAAAGAAACAATAGTAGGAAAAGACATAGGTTGGGAAGTGGGTGCAGAAGTCAATTGAGTAGAGAAAAACAATCCCACCCATAAATGACAACGTCATGTTTAAAAGACACTAGAAAACACGTTATTAAGAACATATAGACAACGGGAGAAAGTAGTGACCACTATTACAAATGAAAAATAAATTTTTCACAACCCTAACCAAAAAGCAAATCCTAAAATTATCTAGTAACATTTTTAGGGCTCCTCTGCATTTCAGTAATTTTTGTATGTTCAGGTGGAACAGTGGTGACTCTCATCAATGCTCTAAGGTGAAAAGGGGGTACTCTTTCCACAGAAAATGGACTTTATTCTGCTTTTACTAAACAGAATAGTACTTTAAAACAATGCCAGCAAAACAATCAGTCTCCTAACACCTAGTCTATACAATCACACGGAAACCTCTTGTGAAACCAACTATGCCCAGAGTCCGTTCAAAAAGCCTCTCTGGCAGGCTTCTATTGTCCATCAAATTTTCTTTTGTTGTTTTCTTTCGCATGGGCCTCTCAATTCAGGCCTCTTCATGAGAAAAGTACTGCTTAGTTGGAGTGCCCTCCTGGCAAACACCCACAGCTCACTCGAAAGTCTCAGGGGCATATTTATACTCCGTTTGCGCCGAATTAGCATTGTTTTTTTTTACGCAAATTTGGCGCAAAACTAACGCCATATTTATACTTTGGCGTTAGACGCGTCTAGCGCCAAAGTATGAGGAAAGAGCGTCATTTTTTTGCGTGAACGCCTTCCTTGCGTTAATGAGATGCAAGGTAGGCGTTCCCGTCTAAAAGAATGACTGCGCCGCAAATGCGTCGTATTTATACTCCCGGGCAAAAATGACGCCCGGGAGTGGGCGAGGCAAAAAACCCCGCATTTGCGCCGGATTTTAGCGCCTGGGTCAGGGCAGGCGTTAAGGGACCTGTGGGCTCAAAATGAGCCCACAGCTGCCCTCCCATGCCCCCAGGGACCCCCCCTGCCACCCTTGCCCACCCCAGGAGGACACCCAAGGATGGAGGGACCCACCCCAGGGACATTCAGGTAAGTTCAGGTAAGTATAATTTTTTTTTTTATATATTTTTTTTTGGCATAGGGGGGCCTGATTTGTGCCCCCCTACATGCCTCAATGCCCAATGACCATGCCCAGGGGACATAAGTCCCCTGGGCATGGCCATTGGGCAAGGGGGCATGACTCCTGTCTTTACTAAGACAGGAGTCATGTAAATGGCGTCTGGGCGTCGTTAAAAATGGCGCAAATCGGGTGGAGGCGATTTTTTGCGTCAACCTGACTTGCACCATTTTTAAGACGCCCTAGCGCCATTTTTCCCAACGCCGGCGCTGCCTGGTGTACGTGGTTTTTTTCCACGCACACCAGGCAGCAGCCGGTCTGCTTGCGCCGGCTAACGCCATTCAATAAATACGGCGCCCGCATGGCGCTTCAGAATGGCGATAGCCGGCGCAAAACTTTTTGACGCTAAACTGCGTTAGCGCAGTTTAGCGTCAAAAAGTATAAATACGGGCCTCAATGTCTTAAAGCAATGCACCAGTGTCTCTCCTCTGTGGCAGACACTACAAACAATGTGCTCTTCATTGATCAAGGGCACAAATCATCTCGTGCAGACCCAAGCACCATTAATTGGGAAATAACTCAAGCTCAGCAGCACTTTCAGACTCCAACACTCATTATTTAGTGTCAGAGGACGCTCAAGCTGCTCTTTCATGGGCACCACAATATAGTGCCTTTTTCCAAACTTGAAATCTCCGGTGCACTGCCCTTCTTCCGTTGAAGCAAAGAAAAGGGGTGTGTGGCCAAAACTCAGGCCAAGGGGCTCAAGGGATTGCACACTGTCAGAGGTTACCAGCACATGACAGGTAGAGAAATGAAACCTCAAAACAGCTCTGCCATCAACAACAGGAATCCTTCTCTTTAGCTCTTTTACACTGAAACTTTGGTTTTGTGATGTCCAACGCCGTCTGATGGAGCAAGTACGATACCATGCGCTGGCGATCGCTGTCCAGCTTTGCTACTTTCTGGGTGCTGAGACTGTAGGGCCAAGACGTCCGTCTTTCATCTGTAGCTGTCACTGATGGGAATTAGGCTTAAATCAATGTCCTGCAGGTTATTATGACTTGATACCCGCAGAATCTAGTGACGTAGGAAATGTGCCACAGTTGTTAGTTTCCTTCAATTTAGTACAAAAACAGTTCATGGTTTTTAACAAGGGGACTGCAAGCAGGTGGTCTGCAATCTTCAAAGGAGTAGCCATACACCATGGGCATAAAATACAAAGACAAAGGCAGAAGGGCAAAACAGGGTCTCTAGCATCTTTAATTGGGTTCTTTCCATTATTCTCTGCCATCTATAGCTACATGAGAATTCTATCTAAATGGATTTCCTCACACAGTGGCATTGTCTAATGGGGTAAACACATATTTTCCTCAATGATTAAGTCTAGGTGTTCCTCCTTATCTTAGAACATCTCAATAGAGAAATCGCATGATACCGATTATCAGGGACATGTAGAAACCTTCCTTTAAAAACTGTGCATCAGGTGCACTATGCAATACACAGGCTAATAGTCAAATGTGCAAACAAAAAGACAAGAACTAGAGGGTCCTGATATTTGCATGATTAGGACACATCTGATCCCACCAAAAATTAAAGTAGCAGGAACAGAAGGGAACCGAAAACCAAATTAAAATAGACATTGAAAATTTGTCATGTTCAAAAAGGTAAACATAAGATATCTCCTATTGAGATGGAAAACTTGTCTTACTATAATATTGAGTCAGTTAACCAGTCTATCGCTACCCTGACAGTCAGGCTGGAAAACATTGAAGCAGGCCTAAGGCAAATTCTTGAAAACCAGTCTTTTCATACCAAAGGGAATTATACATAACATATGGGTCCCTGGTACATCACTGCAGTCTGGAAATGTGAACCTGAACAATACATCAATAATAATAAAAGGGCTGACTGGTGAAAGGAATTCGAAAAAGAGAAATGGGACTAGGACATAGCTAAAATCTCAATAACTAAGCATGATGCGACATTGGTCAGGGGAAGTAACAAAAGAAAAAAATCTATAGGAAGAACAAAAAATTATTTGGGTGATAGTCAGGCATGTGACACAACACCGAGAGTACGGGTGATACACAAAGGCCAAAGATACACAAATTTTAACTCTACCGTTGGCGACTACACCATATACGGTACTCCTAGCTAATGTTTCAGTTCCTTCTTCAGGAAAAAATGAAAACCTGGTTTTCTTTTAAGGAACAAAAGCCATATGCTACTTAGGAAACAGAACATCATTAACTAATGTAATATAGAAATTAGGCCACCTTGAGTCACAGATCTATAATTTCATCCTTAGGTCCAATCAAGGCTACATAAATGTAGGGCTGCCTGTTCCTTTAAGGGAAGGGGCAGTAACGTGACTAACTGCAGGTGACACACTTTGATCCTGTATATCTCTTTTTATTTTCCTTCAATACCATTATAGCCAAATAGACATGCACTAGTGAAGTGTTGTCTCTTATGTTCACAGCATGAAATATCATTATCTGTGGAATTTAGTAACCAGAACAAGTTCAACCAACTGTTGCGTAGCGATGGGCATCGTCATGACCATCCCCTCACAACACAGGGGAGCTTGTAATAGTATCAAAAGCAGCAACAACCATGCAAAAAAAAAATAAAAAAAAATAATAAAAACGCACAAAACGTAAAGCCATCAGATATACTTGCTGTGTATCAAGCACAAAAAGCATAGACAAAACAATAGCATGTGTGAATAAGCGGTGACACACAACACCATGTCATGTACTTTATGCACTGTAAACCTGCAGCCCAAAACCCAATATTTGGGCCTGTTTAATTTGTCAGGTTTAAAATCCTTACCCTCCTTTTGACAGTAGATCACCAGGCAATGGAAATCTGCTGTCAAATATAACTTTACTGTTTCTCTTCTAACATACAGGACCAGCAAGAACAATTCATGATAGGACCAAATACACAAAAATAAATTTCCATTACTTAACTGTTACCCTCTTGTCAGTTACTTCGCAACATCAAGCCACCTTAGTTTTACCTTTCTAAAAGTAAAAATTGTTACACTGACACTCCATAATAATTTGGCACCTACAATTTCCACTGTGAAAAATAAGTCTTAATTGGCAAATCATTCTCATTAAGGCATGTAGCCTTCAAAATTTTAGAAAAGGGCTGCATCTTATTTTCTGTCTAAGACTTAATGCAACACTTCGTTTTCTGTCAAATAAAAGCAACTAGCAGGCATCATTTTATTTTTTTAGAGCGGAGACACAAATGTATCAGTTCTGCAGAGCATTTAACATGATGTTGGGACCTTCGAAGAAACCCCTTTTTTTTATATTTTCCCTTTGGAATTAAGTTCTTTAATTGTATTGATGTTCTTCTGGAGAAACCAGAAATCCCACTTTTAGAGGCCCGTAGGTTCAGTCTGCATTTCACAAAGACAAGGCCCTAATTTAAAAGGTCACAAGTGTCAACATGACAGCCTCCTCCATTGTTTATGGGAAAACTAAAGATAGCATCTCAGCAGCGTGACTTGAGCCAGCCTCTGTAGCTCTCCTAGCTTCTGCCACTCTGAATCTGTCAAAGACAGTAGGCCTTCCTATTTTCCTTCTAACCTGCAATAACTTACTCTATTTAAAAAAATTATTTTCCCTTTTTAGGCGCTAAAATTTTTTATCTCTATTTCCAGATTATTAAACTACATTTACTGTGAATAATTCCCAAACCTTAATAACACACATACCAGTTGTTAGAATAAATGCTTGTTGCAATCCCATGCAATGGTACATATTTCATCAACCTCGAATGAATGAACGTCTCAGTAGGCCCAGCTGAAGTTAGAACCTTCAACCTTGATATTAAAACAAGCCTTTGTACTGGCACATTGACTCATTGAATCATAAGAAGGCACAACCTGCAAATATATATCAAACCTAAATGTATGCATTTACTGAAGCCTGAGACACTTTAAAAAGTACTCTGAATGAAAGAAAATGCAGTTTAAACAGTGCTTTTGCCCAAAATCGACTTTGATATTTTAGGCATTAAAAAATCAATATCCTACAATTTTCTTGCATAATATGCATTACCAGAATGTCTATTACACAATCCATGAGTCAGCCATTGAAAATATTAACTTATACTTTCATAGAAATGAGCTTGTTTGCTCCTGCGCCAAGGGAAAATTGCACATACAAATGTCATTTTAGCGGTGCAACATAACTTAAATTACATTTTAATGCTAGGAGGTCATAGTATAGGTATTAAGCTTTATAAATATTAAAAAACGATTTTGAAAGGCACTTATTTTTTTAAATAATTTTTCCATAATTAATAATTTTATTTTTAAAAAAAAAAAAAAAAAAAAATGATTCTTTTTTTTGTGATAATTCCACATATAAAAGCAAGCTGCATCCCTTGCCTATTATTTGGGATACATTAACTCACAACCCTAAGCGCATAAGCCTAACTTGAAATGCGTCACATTTTTGCGCCACTTTCATTTAAAAGGAAGGTTATGCAAAATTCCACCCATGTTTAACTGGGAAAGTGCTGGCTGAATTGAACATTCCTATCAAATATACTGCAGTTGAAAAGTTTGCCTGTGAACATCTAATACAATGCATCTAAGAAAAATGCTGTAAATTATTTTTTTTTTTTTTTGCAAAAATAGATAATTTCATTTTTTTTTTTTGGGGGCCCTATTTATATCTATTGAATGTGTTTTCTAATGTATTATGCATTTAACGGCAGTTTTGTATATGTGCACAATTGCTCATTCTATAAATTAAAGAGCAACATATAGCTATGTTAGCACATTACATGGTTCATTTCTGGATTTTTTTCTAAGTTTCTACTTAATATTAATTAACCAACATTTTACTTAACAAACTGAAAACATCAAGAAGACCCACAAACACACATTGAGCTCATTTCAGATATAAACAGAAAACACTCAGGACACACAATACAGCGCGCTTTAGCCATTTTTCATAAATAGCGCCGTCGCAATTTACTTACAGAACCATTTGCAGATCCTAGTTGTAAGTCATATTTACAAGAGAAAAGAAAGCTTTTCTCAATAGTGTTCCAAAAAACTGCAAAAACAGCCTCACAGACATTTATTTCCAAGAATAGCGGACCCATACTTTATTAAACGTGATGGGGCCCACGCCGTGTTTAAAATAGAACTCATAAGTTGGAGTTCCAATCGGAGGTATCAGACATGAATCCTCCAATCGGGAATCCCTGTTGCCACCAAAAACCAAACCAAGTACCAAATTTGCTACGATTAGGCATCTTCGCTCACTAACCGAGCTTCAAACTTCAAGGGGCTATCTCTATCGATACACTCGCAAATGTACGAGACCCTCAGTTTTTGAAAATTGCAATCTTCAAATAAAACTAAGGACTAATACTAAGAACCAAGAACCAAAAACTAAGAACCAAAGGACCAAAGAACTAAGGACTGCGAGAGACCCACTTATACTTCAACTAAAGCAGATGGAGAAAAAGTCTCTTCATTACCTGCCTACACAAATTGCAATTCGCGTATACAAACCTATACAAACCTATCAAAGCTATACCAAACAAATAGTTGTCCAAATTCTAATTGCCAAGTTCTAAATGACCTAACAGTCTTTTTTTTTTTTTTTTTTTACTTACGCCAAAAAGATTCTCAGTCAGGGGTGACATCATGTGGAGGATCATAATCAGGAAGATCAGAAATATACTGGGCTGCATAATCAAAGAATCTCCAGAATCCCTGCGCACAGAGTACCTTCTTGGTAGAATCCTGTTCTGTCCTCCTCAGTAGATTTCAGTCTCCTGACAAGATCACTCCCACAGAAAGTCACTTCTGTGATGAGCCCCACGTTGGGCGCCATTTGAAGTACTAGAGATTTTCATTCTCAGGGTAATATAACAAAGAACTTGGCAAAGAAGCTGAAATATGAAAAGACATCTTTATTAAACTCAAATGAGTGAGACTACGTCTCCCAGAAGCTGACCTATAGCAACTGAAAGAGGCAGACTGCCGAAATGGTCTTAGCTCAGACCTTTTATATAATTTATTATGCCCTAGGCATGCAAGGGGGCTGTACCAGTCACATTCCTAAACAAATGAGAAAAGCTAGAGAGGCAACATGTGAGTAGCCTTTGGGGTTTTAACAGGATTACAGTTGACCATTCACATATTTCACTACAAACGACAAAAACAGAGCCATGATGATGTTCCCATACTTCAGCTAGGACAGCCTCCAATTATTTACCCACGAGGGTTCAGATATCAGCAGACCCCAATAAAACCGGGCACCTCCTCCTCGTAAAGCAAGCCATAAAGCAGGAAACAGGGACAGGTGTGTGTAAGATTAGGCATGGTTTGTGTGTGATGAAAGGTTTATGATGTGTTGTGCCTTGATACTAATCTCATTCGGCCACTGGGAAAGAAACTGGCCGAACAGGTTTGGCTTCAGGCAGTGGAGTCAGCTTGCCCAGGTCACAGAGGAGTCAGCAAAGATGTACGTGTCCTTCAGACTCGTTTTCAGCATTAGACATTGGCCTATGTGAGGGCAATCATAAAATGGCTGTCGTTTAAATGGAACAATATGCAGTATCATATACAAGGTAATTCCATTGATGAAACGCGATAAAAACACTCGTACATATCGTATTTGCCATTTGCGGTTCTCTGATACTAAAATCGGCATGATAGGGCCATGCCTCCAGTGTGGTTCCGAAATTTAAAGTACCACAGCATTTGACAAGTAGCTCCCTTATTAAGTGCAAACAAACCATACTTGCAGCTGAAAATGTGATTGTCTAGTGCTGTGCTGTTCTAAATCCTGCTACTCTGTTGCCTGTAACAGACAATGAAAATGATGATTGTAAAGTGGAGCATGACTGTCTCAATGTCATTGAACCATGCAACAAACCAAGACCAGATATATGAGATGAACCAGAGTCTCAATTTGTGCTATATGTGAATGGATTGTGTCTACAAGACAATGAAGGAAGTTTGAGAGCTGCCTATGCAGTCCGCACAATTTCAGGAGTTGTTGAAGCTTCCTGGCTTCAAGGACCTTTTTCTGCACAAGCGGCTGAATTGATTGCTCTTACTAGAGCCTGGTGTGTTTCAGACCAGCTGAGGGTGATGATTTTCACCAATAGTATGGCTTTGGTGTTGTGCATGACTTCGGACAGTCATGGTCCCAGAGGAGGTTTATGGCCTGTTTCAGATCACCTATCCAGAATGGTGAACAAGTGAGGAATCTTCTTGAGGCAATACAGATACCTGCTCTAGGTTCAGTGGTCAATGCCTGCACACCATAGTGGGAAAATCATGTAACTTTGGGTAACAAGAATGCTGACGAGGTTACAAAGGGCTGTACGCACAATGTTAGTATTCTTAATGAAGGATATACAAATGAGGGAATGGATGAGACTAATAACAACCTTTTTTTAACAACTGCAAACATATGGGAAGAGGTAAAAAGGCTTCAGTATTTCAGTGGATTTATCATGTGGAACATTTTAATGATCCTGTATGAGAAACGAAACCTAGAACTAAGAGCTGTTAGTGCTGGAGAAGTGGTGGGAGATATTTTTGGTGCATTGATTCGGTCTGCAGGTGTGATTCTGAATGATTTGAAAATTAAAAAGCTGTCTACAATAGTGGATAGCCTAGGAACGAGTCGGGCAAGTACTTTATTGACAGTAAACACTGAGATTGTAGCGATAAGGTGTAGGGTTTTGCAGAACAGACTTACGTGAGACCTTCTTCTTGCAAAAGAGGGCAGAGTCTGCTGGATGTTAAAAGTTCAGCAATGCTATTCTTACATCCCAGGTAAGAGTTAGGATTTAGAGGAATACATTCAGAACATTACTGGCTTGAAAAAGGATTTGGAATAGTTGGAAGCAACAGGTACATGAGAAGCTGTTGGAGATTGGTTTGTTGCTATAAGCAGATGGTTTGGAAACTTAGGAAATGGAACTGTGGGTTGTGTTCCAAAGCCATTGTTGATTATTGCCATTTGTGCAATGGTTATAGTTGTGGATTTTAGAATTTGCCAGTGGATTAAAGTTAAACAGTCAATGAAAAGAAAGCGGGCAGATGTAGAGCTGGAAGAGAATCAGTGTAAATATTATGATTAAATGAATTGTCTGGAGGAGCCCAGATGTAAATTGATGAAAATGACGAGATTTTGATTGGTCTCACTAAAGGATTTTATCACAATTGTGATGACTTTATTTGTCATCAGAGGAATATTGGTGAAGCATAATTTTGGTTGCATCATCGTACGTTACAGGAGTGGAACAACAATGTAATTGACTATACATATATCATGTGTCTTAACATTACTAATGTAAGAGGAGCATCCAAATCTTATTACTGAAGGTGCATTCACAGTAGAAGGCTAGAGGTTCATATCTGCATATATATATATATGTGTGTGTGTGTGTGTGTGTGCTCTAATGTTTGACTTAAACATGCTGAATAAAGTACTCATTAACCTTTTTACTCATATGTTCTGATCATGGCACTATGGTGTAGCTGCATTTATTCATGTTTCATTAATAATTCTTGTTTTCATTTACAATTGCAAGATGCACTTATAATCAGGTATTTTGAATGTGCATTAGATGTTTTATCAAGTTAGCATAACCAAAGCCTGAAACATTTGGGTTCTCATATTTAACCTTCAAAGTGGAGTTTTGCTCATGTTACAATATTCTTTCTTTACAGGTGTGCCCGTGCGAGACTATTGTTAATGAAAGGCATATTGTGTGTTGAAGATAGTAGGGAATGGAAGGAGTCTTTGGCAAGGAAAAGGAGCGCTAATACACTGAGAAGGAAAGAATCCTATTTATGTACAAGACATCAGGAAAAATTCAAGGTCGTTCTCATGCTCAATTTGTGGGATGAGAACATGATGGGAGTCTCCAATTTGAGCTGTGCAAGGAAAGTGGAAAGGAAAGTGGAAAGTGGAAAACTAGTGTGGATGACGTAGGTTCCTCGAAGGCTCTGTAGGTTTAATTGGTATTCACTTAGACAAGAGCAGGTCCCCTTGAGACTCAGAGGGGTGCAGACCCTTCTACTCTTTATTCCTTTGTGTGGCTTTATTCTATGTAACACCACTCTATCAGAACTTCTACAGAGGTTTCTGTCATGCTGACACTTTCCTATATTCCCTGGGATTTAATTAGGATTTCCCTTTAGTTTATTTTAGGATACTTAGAATAACTTAGATCCTCCCTTGATTAGGTAAGAAGACAGCAACTACATAACTAATATAACTAATATCCAGATCATCAGCTTCTGTTTATCTGTTGTATTGCTTCAACTTAAATTTTCGTATGCCTTATGCTTATATGATTTACTTCATTCAACTCTGTTTCTTATCTTTTGTATTGCTTAAACTACAATTCTTGTATGCCTTTGCATATATGATTTAACTTCATTCGACACTTTACTTCATCTTTGGTGATTTTGTACATATATAGCATGTTTTTGAGATTCATTTGCATCTGCTTGGCTCTTAATTTTTAGTTAACCTTTGAACTTTCTCTGCTGCCTCCTGGATTTAATGTGTGACCAAATAGGTTACACTGTCAGTTGAATCAAAAGATTGATTTTAACTTTCCTTCACTTCTCAAGCATCCTAAAAAGGTCTGTTGGAAGAAGAAAAATAAGAATATGGGACCAGAGGGTCATCAATGGCTATTGCAAGTCTCTGGGGCGTGTTGAAAATAACTGCTACAAGGAGGGTGGCATATTATTTGGAAAATGTTTGAAAGGAATTTTGAAAACAGCAAAGCAATGTGAGTAACTTTTTGAACTGAATACTTTATCCTAACAGTGGGTGAACTATAGGGACTTTGATAGGCCAAGTCTGGGGATTAGGATGGCTGATTTGTATTGCTCTACTGTATATATCTGGTTTTATTTTCAAGTTACACCTATCAGTAAAATCCTACACTGACTGGAAAAAATACACAAATGTGTGTGAAACCCCAAAGTGATTCACAATAAGATGCTCTGATTTTCATTATTGGTCTAAGGCACCCGGAGGCTGCCAATAAAGGGCTTCCTTCCATGAGTAAACTGTGGAAGGGAAGAGCTCTCCTTTGGGCAAAAACCCTCCCTGGGGTAAAAGTTGTCTTGTGCTCATCCACAAAATTGAGACATTAGTGTACCTGTTGCTGATACATTTACTGAAGCAGCATTTGCAGTTTCACAAAGGATGATAAATATCTAAATTTGCGATTCTGAGCGCCATGGGATAGTACAAGATGGCATGTCAGAAAGGTAGCAACTCACTTGCCAATCTTAGCATGATTTCGAACTACAATCAAATGTACACCTGCACTAAAAGCAGTGCACTAAACAGGTTCAATAGACATACAAGGAGCCCTATGAAACAAGTGTCAGACATTTTGAAGTCAGGTACAATCTTGTTCCTGTTTTGTTTTGATTTGCAGAAACCAATGAAAATCTATTTATGTCAGTGATGTCCTAAGTATGGCAAGAATAATTGAAGAACAAACCTAAAAGAAGTTAACCCTTTTTACAAGTCTAAATAACGTTGTAACAAAACAACTGAGAGAGGAAACGAGGAGATAAGTATAGATATGACACAGTGGGATTGTGTAACTTGGGTTAGTAAAAAAAACTATTAAAAAGTATAAGAAGACTCTCTGAACATCTTTGCAATTGTCCACTCATCAATAATATAAAAGCTCGCCTGCCTCCAAATCTAAATGACATCAAGGAACAATTCTCAAAAGGTATACATCTATCTACATTATTTTCTCCATCCCTCATCATTTGCAAGTAAAGACAAAAACTAGGGTTAAAATATGAAAAAATTGCAGGCTGAGACAACAATTCCATCATTGCCTATATAAGAAAAAGAAAACACAGCAGAGCTCATTGAAGCTAAGGAGGAGATAACCATGCCGATCTGATCCTGGCTACAAATACCTTGATTAGGATTTGTTTGGTAAAAAACACTAAACCCCTTCACCCCATTGCTGTGTGGCTGGGATTTCCTGGTAATAAATTCATGTTACATACAAATCACACATGATTGGTTGTCAACATTACAGAATTAACTTTTTAGAGTTTGTGTGTGTGTGTGTGTGTCTGCCATAAGGCTTTGAAGTTAATATTTTGAATGATAATGTTAATAGTGTGTGCAAGATCTCTATATTATTTTCAGACATTATTTTCAGAGCTGCAAGTTGACATTAAGTGCATTAATAAAATAGTGAAATGAAGCGTTACATTTTCTGAAAAGCTGCATAACTATTTACAATCACTAGAGCTGTAAGGCCTTCTGGCCTCACACAAATCAGGCTAGAAGAGAAATAAAATGGCATCATTTGCCAACGTACAGTATGCTTCTGTTGCAGACACACTGCCAGTGTTCCGACACAATGATATGAGAAGTTGTGCATGAGTTTCCTCTTCCCGCCTTCGTAGGAAATCATTGGAGGAGAAGGGGTAAGCAGTGCTGAGGATTTGGGAAGGACAGACAAGAGGACTGGTTGTTAGCGGAACATGCTAAAGTATCACTATCTGACTGTAAACAGCTTTCTGAGGTATGGGAATATACTCATATGTAATGGCATATACATAGCTAGGGAATTTTAACAACCATTGCATCAATACAGTGACCACGAGACATAACATATGTAGATATCAGGTAGTGACTAGACTATTCTAATGGAGAAAATAGGAAATTAGAAATATATAAGGTACTTTTGATATTCTTCAATATCACTTGCTCTGTATATTTACTGCTGAGATTACTGTGATAATCACCATCATTCTAATACATAAGATTTAGGTATCAATTGTGCACAATAAATAAAATGTTATTGTAAAATATCAACAATACCTGTTTGCTGTTTGTAGGGGCAAGGGTGGGGCTCTATATATAATACCCGCCAGCACATGATAGTTACTTTGACAAGGTTGCCTGACTCCTAACAATTCCTATCTATATGTGAATGAATAACTGAGTGAGAGACACCAGCCCATTCTTCTTTTCTTCGAAGGGGGTATATTACGTACTAGGGCTTAGAAGATCTACCTGATGTGCTCCCCTCGGAAAGTAGAGTTCACGATATATTAAATGCAAATGTCATCGGAACTGGTATGTAGTATGTGCACTAAACATTGCTAATTATGAGTTTTTTTCTGTGCCCCCTGTAATGCGAAGATGGGAAGCAGCGATCCGACTTTCTTCTAGATCCTGGGGTTCAGAAGAAAGGGAAGCTCCTACTTGCAGCCACGGTGATCAGCAACAAGAGTCTACAAAAAGGTACTGCTGTTGAATCTAAAATAAAGAAAAGATCGAAATAAAAATTTGATAATGAGGGGGCAATTAACGCAAAGAAAAATACTTCCCAATATGTTGCATGTTTACGTCATTGAAACTGGCTGTCGTATATATGGAAATACAGAGGTAGCATCACGAGAAAAAGGAAGCTTTCACGGACGTGGAAACTGTGTAGTACTAAATACTAGTGCCTCCATTGAATTCCAAAGCTAAAATAAGTCTCCACCCCTTTTTGAGAAGATATCCTGTGTTGAAGCTAGAAGAGTTAACATGATGGACAAGCATTGCTGAAGTATGCTGACATATGTTTTAGAATATCGCTGTGGGTAGAGTTTCATTTATAAATTAGTTTAAAACGTCTTTAAAAATGTATTCTAAACTATTTAAAAAACACATTTATATATTTAAAAAGCAGGTCTGCAAGTTTGACTACTTTACAGAATTCAGTACTGTGAATAACAAATTCCTGGAAAGGGGTTACTTCCGATGGTTACTGAATCAATTTTAGGAAGTGGGCCTGGTTTTGTCCCAAGGAGGACCTACTTCTCGCCAGGAGTGAATTAGTGAATGACACTCAGTTATTCTGCCCCACGACCTACTGCACTAAAAGCTATGAAATTAAAAGAATTGTTAAATTATATTGGAATTTGATCAAAGATGATCTTGAGTGTCCAAAGAAAACAATACATGCATTCAAAAGGGTTAGTGATATTAGAGGTCTGGAAGTCCGAGCCCTTTTAACCTCCACATCTCAGGCCATGTTATGTTCACAATGAAATCTACATCCTTTCATCAGATACTACGGGTGTCAAGATAGAAATTCTCCCTGAAAAACGTTAGCAATTGTAACACCATGAATTTTGTATGTGCCATATAGTGTTCCTGTGACTCAATTAATGTAGGACACCAAATGAAAAGTAAACATATTCCAGCATTACAGCAGGATCAGGTGCGAGACAGCTGGACCTCCACTGGTTGAGCACTTCAAGAAATTCCAACATACCCCACAGGACACCAGGTGACAAGTGGTGGAACAGATTATCCTAATGAAAGTGGCGGAGACTGACAACTAGACTCACCTTATGTGAATGTTAATGGACAGCTGACATGGAATATACTGAAAGTGGGTTGATGAATATGATAAATCATACAGATTATTGTGTCACTCAATAGGTAATCCGTACTAATGATTAACAATAATTGTACCACGTTGCCCCAAGAGTATAAAGAGAGACAATAAACGTATCATAAAACAGAGAACTGTGAACTCATTTCAGTCATGAGAAATTCCTGACTATGAGTGTGAAAACAAAAGGAAAGGATGGGCGAATTAAAGGAAGAGAAAGAAAGAGAGAAAAGAGCAACCTACAACTAAGGATTATAAAAACCCATCTCTGATCCTGCTAACCCCAAGTGTCATGGCGCCCAGTTTACTAGGGGTTTCATAAAAATTGGCATAACGAGGGTCCCCACTTGTAACAAAGAAAAGAGACTTTAAGTAAACAATTCACATGGAAAATTAGTTCGATATATAAGTCCAAGTTACACAAAATTGGTCCTGGAGTCAACCAATATAATTAGTCGATGAGTCCAAAGTTTATTCAGAATCTAATTCACATTCAACAGTCTGAAATCCACAGAATTTAATCCTTCCAGCCAACACGTGTTTCGTCTCTGTATTCAAATTAATTGAAGACTGACGATATTTCTTCTCGGCTAAATAGTTGTCATAATACTTACATACCAAGTCAAAGAACTTGTCTAAGGAGTTGGAACCTAATGATCTCGGAGTCCACCTGGATTTCCTTCTTAAACCACTAGATACACTACTGTTAGGGATTACATCTAGATCATTTAAAAATTTTGCAGTGATGTTGGGATCTTCGTCTCTTTCAGCTAAGGATAATATAATGGTTGTGTCGTGAACATCCTCAATGGACAGCGTACTCAAGGAAGAACCGGTTGCCTCAGAACTTAAATCAACGGAGGAATTGTAATGAAAATAGTTTTTAAGTTTGAGTTTGCGTACAAACTTAAACAAATCAATTTTAGATCTACAGGGATCACCAAAGTAGCTGGGACAGAAACTAAGACCTTTGGATAGAAGACTTTTGATCCCTGTAGTTAAGACCAGACTTGACAGATTAACTATGTTAATAGATGGTACAACCTCAAGGTTTAAACTTTCCTGTCTCGTGATCTCGTTCTGACACCCTCCACTTCTCTTGTTGTATTGACCCGTTCCTCTCCTGCCCCTCCTAGTTTTTTTGTGGAAACGATCTCTCTGTTTTGGGCACTTTTGCCCCGTCTCATCCTCATTAGTTCCAATAAAAAACTAGGGGTTTCATCAACCCTATGCACCCTATAAACCAGTCATCAGAAAATAAGGCATGAGGGCTGAGACAGTGCATTATGCCAAGATAAATATGCTCAGATAAGTTCCAAAAGACTGAGGAAGCGTCAAGGGTAAAAGAAAGTGCCAAAAACGCTCATGCTGGAGGTTAGGGTAGTGATATCCCCTTTTGTGTTGCATCCCTCTGTTAATTTACAAGTAGTAATCCTGGCATACCCCACAAATAATATCCTCAATGTCGGAGAAAAGAGCCCCAGATCTCTATGAAAACCTGCACCTTATCATTCAATGTATAAATTAGTATCTCAAAAAGTGCCTCATCGTACATACTCTCCAGCCAATCTAAAAGGAGGGGACGCTAGGCGACCTCCAGAGACACCTCTTTTCAACAATTTTCAGCACATGCTCAGCTCCTCCGGGCCCTGTGACTAAAGCACTTGTGAAAGCCAATGTAACACTTGATAGAGAGAGGACACTCAGTTGCAGGGCTGGTGCTTCTGCTGAAACAAATGCGCGAATGGTACAGAAGTATTTATGTTATATTAAAATCTGTAACAGATAAAATTAAAGGAATTAGGAATTACAGTCTTGAAAATTAGAAAAGGAGGGGCAATTTTTAGAGAAAATCCATGTTTCCACTAATAGCCTAACAATTTATGTGTAACTTTAAAAGGCACAAATATACATACAATAAGATAATTTGCCAGGGCAATAGACTATCAGATGGCATATGTGTTATGAGGCTAAGAAGACAAGTAGGATTTAGAAAATTATATAAAGACTAAGAAATGTGGTTTCTTCTTTGCTGTAATTACCACAAAAATGGAAACATCTTCACAATACACTAATACAACCTATTAAAGATCTTTAAAGAGTTATACCACTAACAAACAAAATGAAGTAGCAACAGATTAATACATAAAGAAATGCAATCTCCCACAAATCAAAGCGATATGTTTAATGCTCTTTTAACAGAAAACAATGTCTTTATGACTATAGAGGAAATCTCAAAAGGTTCTACTCCCGGACTGAATGGAGTAACACATTTGTTCTATATAACTTCAACAGCTTTGCTAGTCCCTCATATCCATGACATGTTCTGTGTTTTTGCAATAAAAGGCGTTCAGCAATAGAGGACTCAATTGTCTTAAATTCACAACATGAAAGTCACTCAAGAACCAGCTATCTCTCAACAAAGCTCTTTATTGAATGAGAATGTAAGCTATATTAGTAATTGGCCCTGTCAAAATCAGTTTTATGAAAAATAGATTGTCAAGTGACAATATCAGACTGCTCCAATTTTAAACCAAATCCAATGTCCACAACCTTGTTTTACATATCATAACACCATTAACACTATGAATGTAGTGTTTATTGGGTTGAGTATGTATTGTAATCTAATTACGTAGTGCTTTTCTCTTTCACATATGTTCCCCATTCAAAGGGTTACTCATCAGGGCTGTCCCCTATCCCCCATCTTTTTTGCTTTTGCAATTGAGCCATTAGCAAAATTGATCAGAGGCAATCCTCTAATTCGTGGGTGATGATGGGGCCAGGGTTACGAAGACCACATAGCTTTATATGCGTACGATGTCCTCCTCTGCTTAGCAGACCCCACCACAAGTGTACCCTGCTGTTTTCAGCTCCTCCAATATTTTGAAGAGGCCTATGGCCTCTGAATGAACCCCTCCAAGTCAGTCTTGGTACCTCCTGCACCATCTGGGGACCACTTTGACTGTCAAGAATTTGTGCTGATTCACCGGCTGAGTTTGAAATACTTAGGCATCTGAGTGGCATCTCTCTCTGACCTTGCTTGGTCATTGAATATCACACCACTGACACGAAAGGCCAAAGCTGACCCTCCCCCTGAATGTTATGGCTCATATCGCGCTATGTAAAATGATGATCCTACGGGGTTTTTATATGTTTTTCAGAATTTACCCTTTCTTCTCCCGAGTACTTGGTTATTTTCTGTGGACAAGACGGTGTCCTCATTCCTATGACACTGATCCCAACATCACATTGTGCTTCAACATTGCCAGTGTGGCCCGTACAATAGAGGACTAGGAATGACAAATCTTTATCTTTACTACCTGGCCTCCCATCTTCTTGTAATACATGACTGGTTCAAGGGGGGATGGTCAGACCCTGCCTATCAACTTGAGCTCAGTCAACTTACCTTTCTTCAGATACTAGATCAGCTTTATGGCTCCCCAATTCCTAACGGCACAGCCTTGATGAACAAAATGGTATTTTTCCCAGGAAGGCGGCCGTGCGCCACACCAGATGGGCCAATACCCTTACCCAACAAACAACCCTTTGGCATGGCACCTGGCTATGTGAAGTGGTGATGCTGACTGTATTTGACAGATGGGACTTGATCAGTATATCCCGGCTGGCAAATGTCTGAACAGAGACACATGTGCGCTCTTTTCAAGAACTCCAAACCACCTACAAGCTCACACACCCAATTTTATAAGTACCTCCAGTTGAGACATGCCCTTCACTCGCATATCTCTCGCACGGATCTACTCCCGGAGTTCAGTCCACTAGAGACAAAACTCTTCATGGGGGCCCTTGGGAAGGGGGATATCTTTGAAATATATAGAACACTGATTATCAATGCCCTCGGGAACCTGGACCATCTTAGATATCGCTGGACGCAATTGGTGGGCCCTATTGAAGACGAGGACAGAATAGATGCCTTGATTGCACCCATTACTATAACCATGTCCTACCTACTGCATATGGTACAGTCGTACTACCTATATTGAGCTTTGTGGTAGTCTCATGGTCAGGGCATGGTTACCAGCCTTGGTAATTGTGGTCTGGTGCATGAGGTTACCCTGGTGACATTCATGCGAGTTCGAGAATGTGAAGGGAACGTGTGAACTGTAGCCGCATGGTTGGGATGTTTGAACGGAGCTTTGCAATACTGAAATAAAGCCTTTATTCTTCAAATTCAAACTGGTCCAAGTTTCTTGGAGGAATCCTACACTGGCGACGAGCGGAAAACTACGAAGGAACAAAGGCTCTTTAACATCCCAACAATGCTCCTGTTTTGTTGGTGAATGACCCAACGGACATCGGGATCGTTTTTTTTTTTTTTTTCACGCTATGCCGTATGTTTCTAGGAACCGGACAAAGCAATCTGCCAAGAGGGTATGAAAGTTATTTAACTATTTCAACTCTCTTCGAAACTCACGTTACAACGACTTGTCCTCGCGCTGTGCTGCACTCATCTTCTCTTGCGCGTGGCTGCTGCGATTTCAGCTTGTTCTCGCTCGTCTTCTTGTGCGCGAGTCTCTGTTCAGGGATTTGCTCATTACTTAGGCATGCATTCGATTTCGTTTTGGTAAAAAAAAATAGAAGAAGGACCAATTGCTCTTCTCTCCTCCGATTTATTACAGGGGATTCTGGATTTCAAAGCGCTGTGTCCACATCATTTTCTGCTTACAGAGAGGAAATTTAAAAGATGTGTAAAACTAACAATACAGATATTGACATTAAAAAAAAAAAGAAGGAAAAAATAAAGAGGAAAAACTATGGTATAAATATTAGAGTTGGTTTAATGGGACAGTTTGCAAACAGTACACATTTTACTACTCTGCATCTCTTATCTACTTGTTACTACATTATGCAGAATGTTACAGCACCTCCATTCTTCTTGGCACATCCAGGTGATCCACCTATAAAGTGGGCAAAATGGAGAAAGGTATTCAAACGATATTCCAGAGTATGTGGCACTTCCTTGAGTGCAGAAAGGAGGACAGCACTCTTTCTTCACTCTCTAGGAGCTGAAGGTCAAGAGGTATTTGATCATCTCCCGGACGTACCTGCAGTGAGGCGGTGAACTTAAATGAATATGAAATATGCTTTAGGAAGTTAGACTTACATTATTTACTTAAAGAGAGTACCATTCTGGAAAGATACTATTTTGGGAAAAGGGTACAAAATGAGGATGAATCTATAGAAATTTATGTTTCCAATCTACGACGTCCAGCATCCTCTTGCAAGTTTGGTAATTTGATTGACGAAAGACTGAGGGATCAATTTATGCTTGGTTGTAATATTGAGAAAGTTTGAGATGAACTCTGGTTAAGAGATGAACCCACTCTAGAGGAAGTTTTGAATGTTGCCAGGAAAATTGAACATTCTTTAAAATGTGTGAAGGTAATGAAAAACTCTACTTATAAAGGAAGGAACAGCCAAGAGGCACTGATGGTCACCCTTCGCCATGACGGATAAGAAAGGGGAAGCGAAAAGGTGTTTCATATGTGATAAAAAAGGTAATTTTGGCAATGACAAGAATTGTCTTGTGTTAAAGGGGCTCTGTTCGTATTGTAAGAAGAAAGGTCACTTCTCAGCAGCCTGCAGATTAAAGAGAACCAGACAAGCAGTGAATGAGGTGGTCTTATGTGACGGTGAACAAGAAGGTGATGCTGAAGTGGATTGTGGGCAAATAATATTGCAAGTCGGAACTGGCAGGGGCCCTTCTGATGTTATTGAGGTAGATGGGAGAAAAACTAATGTTCTATTTGACTCTGGTGAGAAGATTACTATCCTTGCAAACAAGTTTCATCAAGACCAGCTAAAGGGGAAAGTTAATCTAATGAAACCTAACATCAAACCTTGTGCCTATGGTGGGGAGCCTATCGAACTTCATGGCTACTTCAGAAAGACGTTATACCACAGGGAAAGTCTCTGTATAAAAAAATGGTGATAGTATAATAAGCTGGATGCATCAGAAAGATTTGGGTGTGATGTTGGACCCCAATAGTTCTCCACGTATCATACTGAAAGAGAAGGTAGATGTTAAGCTAGTGGAGGAAAACGAAGGAGATGTGGCTCTTCGGGGCAAATTAAAATCAGAATTTCCTAATGTTTTTAGCAATGAACTACGCTGTATGAAATGTTATAGACATAGAATGCTGATGTCTCCTGATGTTCAACCTTTTTGTAGTAAGGTGTGCAATATTCCGATAGCAGTAAAGCAAGAAGTGAGAGCTGAGTTGGAGAAACTTGTAAAACAAGGGATCATTGAGAAAGTGGAGGGTACCAAGTGGTTGCCTCCAGTCGTAGTTGCTAGGAAGGCGAACGGGAGTGTGAGATTGTGTGTTGACCTCAGGAAACTTAATAAGGGGTGATGATTGATAAATAGCCTCTAACCAATATTTCGGAAATGTTGATGTTAGGTGGGGCAAAGATTTTCACTACAATTGATCTTGCATCTGCTTACCACCAAATTCAGTTGGAGGAATCGTCAAAAGATCTCACAGCCTTTGTCACTCCATTTGGAACTCAGATATAACAGGCTACCCTTCGGATTAGTTTCAGCAGCATCAGTCTTTCAGCGTGTCATGGAAAACCTACTTGGTGGAATGAATGGTGTAGGGGTGTATCAGGATGATATACTGGTGTATGGTAAGAATGTGGTTGAGCACTTGGAAAGGGTAAGGAAGGTCCTTGGTAAGTTGGAGGAACACAATCTCACTGTCAAGATCGATAAGTGCAGGTTTGGTAGTCAAACTATTGGTTGTTTGGGTCACACGTTAACAGGTGAAATATTAATGCCCAAAGCTGAGTTGGTGGATACCATTCAGAATATGGTGCCTCCCGTAAATAAGGAAGAACTTATGAGGTTTTTGGGGATGACGGAGTATTACAATAAGTTTATTAAAAATGTTGCTGATGTTACTTTAAACTTACGACTCTTGTTGAAGAAAGGAGTTGAGTTTGTGTGGGATGTGGAGTGTGAGAAGGAATTGAAGGATCTAAAGGCCAGCTTGTCGGTTTCTCCCAAGTTGAAAGACTTTGATTCCATGAAGTGTTCGATATTAACCACCGATGCTAGCCTAAAAGGGCTGGGGACTGTGCTTCAGCAGGATGGTGGGAAAGTTGAAAACACTATTATTTTTATTTCAAGGAGTTTGAAGGGGGCTGAGACACGATATTCAGTTAAAGAGAGGGAAGCACTGGCTGTATACTGAGCCATCAGGAAGCTCAAGAAGTTCTTGTGGGGAAGGTTGTTTGTAGTGAGGACGGATAGTAAGCTGTTATGTGAAGTTTTTAAATCAAAGGAGATTGATGCTGTTTCTGGTAGGATTACTAGAAGTGTTGTTGCTTTGCAGGAGTACGATTTTGAAGTGAGATATATTCCGGGAGCGGAGAATGTTTCAGCAGATGACTTGTCCAGGTTGGTGCCCTCTGAGTGTACTGGTACCGTGAAAGGTGGAGTAGAGTCTTATGAGGATGAGTGTGTCTGTGAGGTCGGATTTGAGAGCATGTCTGAACAAAAATGGTTGGATGAGCTAAAATCTGACAGAGTTTTAAGCACCTTGAGACATTTGCTACAGTCTGGTTGGAAGTATAGAGACCGAGGTGGTTTGGAGTGTAGAGACTTTTTGGTTAATTAAAGATCAACTGGCGATTGAAAAAGATTTGTTGTTTAGAGGTACCAGGCTAGTTTCTCCCACTAGTTTAAGGGGAGGATTGTTAGGACAAGCACATAAGTCTCATTTGAATATTTCAAAAACAAAGGAAAGGTTACGATTGTCGTTTTGGTGGCCTGGGATGGATATCCAGACAGAAAGATTGGTGAGAGAGTGTGTGCAATGTTCCCTGAGTGATAAGATGCTGAGGGTTAGGGTACAACCCATGGTATTGAGGAAACGTCTTGTTGGTCTGGCAAGATATAGCTCTGGACATTTTGGGACCAATTTATAGTAACAATTCACAAAATAATGTTATTGTGGTGGTGGATACTTATTCTAGATGGCCAGAAGTACATTTTACGAGAGGTATTGAAACAGAGATTGTCGTCTAATTCTTGAAAGAATTATTTTCAAGGGAAGGGATACCTGAAACATTATTAACAGATAACGGTGTACACCTGGTTTCAAGGGAGATCGAATAATTTTTGGGAGGTTGTGGAATTGTTCATAAAAAATGTGCCTAGTATCATCCCGAAACTGATGGTATGGTGGAAAGGTTCAATCGAGTATTGAAAGAAACTATTTCTCTGGCTAAAAGCAATCGCCTGCCATGGAAAGAAGAAGTGTTAGGGAAAGTGTGTGAGTATAGGTTCACACCTCAATCAGTCACAAAGGAAACTCCATTTACCCTGTTCAGGGGTAGGCAACCCAATACTATTTTGGAACCATCTTGGGTTAATAGATACTTGAGTAACAGAGGGAAGAAGGTGGATTCTGAGGATTGGTGTGCTTAGGAGAAAGCTGTCAGAGAAGCCGGGAAGATGTGTTTTGACAGAAGGCAGGCAGCTAAGACGACAGAGGTTGGCGTATGTAATTGGGTCAAGATAAGACAACCAGGTTTGAGGGGGGAGGTGAGTAAGTGTCAAAAAGTATGAGAGTGATAAAAACATTCAAGAATGCTGTGAAAACGGAAGATCATAGAATTTGAAATTTGAACAGGGTGGTGAATTGCAGGAGTTTGGGTAATCAAAGGAATGATTGACTGCTGTTGGAGCGAGACAACTTTCCTAATAAAGGACAGGAGGTTGTCAAGAGAGGTCCAGCAGGATTTGCGGAAAACCAGTTTGTCTAAAAGACTTTGTGATGGAGTAGGAGTGTTGTAGTCTTATAGTTCTATGTTTAGCAATTAGTTTACAGTCAATGTATTTAGGAATCTAGATTTTACTTGTTTTGTGTTATGGAAGGGAGGTGTGTGGTCGTCTCCTGGTCAGGGCATGGTTACCAGTCTTGGTAATTGTGGTCTGGTGCATGAGGTTACCATGGTGATATGCATGCGAGTTCGAGAATGTGGAGGGAAGGGGCAGACTGTAACCGGATGGTTGGGATTTTGAACGGAGCTTCGCAATACTGAAATAAAGCCTTTATTCTTCAAACTCAACCTGTTCCTAGTTTCTTGGAGAAATCCTACCAGCTTATCTGTCACCACCTAGGTTGTATCATGCGGACTACTTCCAGACCCAGCCTCTCCTCGCTGAGAGGGCACCCCGGCTGATTTCTACAATATTATTTGGCTATGTCCTCAGATTTAGAGATTTTGATCTGCAGTGGTGGTCGAACTCTCGGAGGTATTATGGTGGGAAAGCTCATTGTCCCCTCTGGTGGTTCTGCTTGGGGTCCTGGATACTGTTGGGGGCACAAGAGCCGATCGCATCTTTCTAGGCACAGCCTTGATGGTGACCGAATATGGCACTGCAGCATGCCGGAAAGCACCTATGCCTCCTTCCCTCTCTGGTTGGCATTGAGGCCTTGACAGGTTTGCACAACAGGAGCGGCCAGGCTATTAGACCAGGGGCTGTCCTTGTAAACATGATTGTGTGGAGGAGAAATTAAATGTCTGGGACAGCTCCCCGAGAATCTTTTGAATCAAAAATGTTGATGTATGACTATTCCATGCTAGTTGTGCTTTTGAATTGTTGGTTTAAATATTATGAGGTCATAACCATTGCATTTGGTGTGCAACTTATGATCTGCATGTCTGGTGTGCGAGTTATGCATTGCAGTCATAACCATAACTTGTGAATTTCAGTGTTGTTTCTGCTTTAATTTGTAACCATAACTGCATTTGAACTGTTTTTTTTTTTAAATAAGTGAACATACATTTAGATGTCATAGCTGAAGCTAAACATAATTTCACTTTAAGCTTTTTTTTCAGTGAATAATGTTTTTGCAATTCTATACAACATGCAGCAGTTCACTTTTCCAAATCAGTTGTTGTTGGGCTTTGTCTTTCACAGCAGGAGCTGCCCAGAGGACACCAAACCTGCTGTGACAAACCTCTGCATTCTGCCATCTTCAGCAGCAGTTTGATGCATAGCCAGGCCGAAAGTCGGACTCCATTTGTTTACCTTTTTTTATTAAGTTTTCTACAGTTTGGGTTTGAAGACACTTACAGACTCTTGTACTCTTAATGGACATCTTGTGGGCTTGTGACCCCCTTGTCATGTGTGCAGACTGCACAGGCAGTCCACCAAGGATCCAAGAGCCTTTGCCACGGGTTTGTTGAACTTTTATCTGGGTTCCCGAACCTCAGGTGCCATGCTGGGGTCTGCAAGACCAGATAAGGGTCTTTAAACCCTGCAGTAAGATCATCATGTTTTTTTTTTTTTTAAATAAAACCCACAGTGGTCCCTTTGCCCCCACCACCCTCACACACAACCACACACACACACACACACTCTTGAGCCACGGGGTCAGGGGATGCTACCTCTGTGCCAGTAATGATTTTCCATTTTTCTTTCAGGAGGTCCCAACATTCTGTATGAGCAGTGCACCATTTGTTTTCTAGTTGAAGATATTGAGTTAAGGGTCCCCAGACCTGCTTCTAGGTGCATGGACCAGAATTAGAGCAAGGGAGAAATAGCTCCGCTGTCTAGTAAGATTTAAGTATTTTTTAAAATTTCAGTCTGCGGATAGTCCACACAATTCTCTCTGTTTCGATAACTCATATCTAGAGGCCTATAAAAACACTTGTCTAATGCTAATTTCTCAAACTGCTAAACCATGCATTGGCACTTCCTTGAGTAAAATTACTTTTTATGCCAAGCTTTGTATAGTTCCATTAAGTTTATTCTGTTTTGGAGAGCAAAGAATCCAGGGAGAATTTCAATGTGAATTGTCACTTTCTTGCCACCTGCTTGTTGGATCAGCAGAAAACCTGACAAACTATTTTAATTAAGTTTCATGATAATTGGTCAAACAGCACAAAGAGTTGGATTCAGTGGTTTTATTGGGACTGCTCCTGATACAAAAAGTGTCCATGCTTTGGAGCCTTGAAAAAAAACCATATATATATATATATATATATATATATATATATATATATATATATCAAAAACGAAGTTGTCCTCATGTGAAAGCGCACTCCCAACAGGTTATATAAACGGGAAGAAAAAGCAAAGCCAGCAACTCACAGTGAATTCTTTAAGCAGTTTCATTATTCCAGGCCTTAAGTTATAAAATCATCTCTGGACACGTGTTTCTAGGTCAATCCTTTCTTCAGCAGAGAAAAATATAAAAGTGTTTCACCCTCATAGGTGCAGCCAGTGCTGGAAGTGTTCCAGGCATTTCTTTCTTACTGAAAAGACCGGCATGGCTTCAGTTTGTCTAATTACAGGCACCTGATTAGTCTCTTTAAAAACCAGTCCGCCCCAGTGGGCCTCGCAAGTGAGCAATGCATGCTGGTTGTGGTGGTCCTGCAATTTTTTCATTTTGCCCCAAGTGGGTTGCTGGAGCCAAACGAAATAATGAACCAAAGTGCAAAACCTTTGTAGGCGAATCCAAAGTAAAATTGGCAGATTTGCTGTGAATATCCCAAACTGACTGCTCTTATGTGACAATCCATTTTTAGTCACACAGACCTGCTACGATGTGCAGTGGTGCTGCTTTCCCGACTGGACAGGCCGGTTAAATATCAAAAACGAAGTTGTCCTCATGTGAAAGCGCACTCCAAACAGGTTATATAAACGGGAAGAAAAAGCAAAGCCAGCAACTCACAGTGAATTCTTTAAGCAGTTTCATTATTCCAGGCCTTAAGTTATAAAATCATCTCTGGACACGTGTTTCTAGGTCAATCCTTTCTTCAGCAGAGAAAAATATAAAAGTGTTTCACCCTCATAGGTGCAGCCAGTGCTGGAAGTGTTCCAGGCATTTCTTTCTTACTGAAAAGACCGGCATGGCTTCAGTTTGTCTAATTACAGGCACCTGATTAGTCTCTTTAAATACCAGTCCGCTCCAGTGGGCCTCTCAAGTGAGCAATGCATGCTGGTTGTGGTGGTCCTCCAATTTTTTCATTTTGCCCCAAGTGGGTTGCTGGAGCCAAACGGAAATAATGAACCAAAGTGCAAAACCTTTGTAGGCGAATCCAAAGTAAAATTGGCAGATTTGCTGTGAATATCCCAACCTGACTGCTCTTATGTGACAATCCATTTTTAGTCACACAGACCTGCTACGATGTGCAGTGGTGCTGCTTTCCCGACTGGACAGGCCGGTTAAATATCAAAAACGAAGTTGTCCTCATGTGAAAGCACAATCCCAACAGGTTATATAAACGGGAAGAAAAAGCAAAGCAAGCAACTCACAGTGAATTCTTTAAGCAGTTTCATTATTCCAGGCCTTAAGTTATAAAATCATCTCTGGACACGTGTTTCTAGGTCAATCCTTTCTTCAGCAGAGAAAAATATAAAAGTGTTTCACCCTCATAGGTGCAGCCAGTGCTGGAAGTGTTCCAGGCATTTCTTTCTTACTGAAAAGACCGGCATGGCTTCAGCTTGTCTAATTACAGGCACCTGATTAGTCTCTTTAAATACCAGTCCGCCCCAGTGGGCCTCTCAAGTGAGCAGTGCATGCTGGTTGTGGTGGTCCTGCAATTTTTTCATTTTGCCCCAAGTGGGTTGCTGGAGCCAAACGAAATAATGAACCAAAGTGCAAAACCTTTGTAGGCGAATCCAAAGTAAAATTGTCAGATTTGCTGTGAATATCCCAACCTGACTGCTCTTATGTGACAATCCATTTTTAGTCACACAGACCTGCTACGATGTGCAGTGGTTCTGCTTTCCCGACTGGACAGGCCGGTTAAATATCAAAAACGAAGTTGTCCTCATGTGAAAGCGCACTCCCAACAGGTTATATAAACGGGAAGAAAAAGCAAAGCCAGCAACTCACAGTGAATTCTTTAAGCAGTTTCATTATTCCAGGCCTTAAGTTATAAAATCATCTCTGGACACGTGTTTCTAGGTCAATCCTTTCTTCAGCAGAGAAAAATATAAAAGTGTTTCACCCTCATAGGTGCAGCCAGTGCTGGAAGTGTTCCAGGCATTTCTTTCTTACTGAAAAGACCGGCATGGCTTCAGCTTGTCTAATTACAGGCACCTGATTAGTCTCTTTAAATACCAGTCCGCCCCAGTGGGCCTCTCAAGTGAGCAGTGCATGCTGGTTGTGGTGGTCCTGCAATTTTTTCATTTTGCCCCAAGTGGGTTGCTGGAGCCAAACGAAATAATGAACCAAAGTGCAAAACCTTTGTAGGCGAATCCAAAGTAAAATTGTCAGATTTGCTGTGAATATCCCAACCTGACTGCTCTTATGTGACAATCCATTTTTAGTCACACAGACCTGCTACGATGTGCAGTGGTTCTGCTTTCCCGACTGGACAGGCCGGTTAAATATCAAAAACGAAGTTGTCCTCATGTGAAAGCGCACTCCCAACAGGTTATATAAACGGGAAGAAAAAGCAAAGCCAGCAACTCACAGTGAATTCTTTAAGCAGTTTCATTATTCCAGGCCTTAAGTTATAAAATCATCTCTGGACACGTGTTTCTAGGTCAATCCTTTCTTCAGCAGAGAAAAATATAAAAGTGTTTCACCCTCATAGGTGCAGCCAGTGCTGGAAGTGTTCCAGGCATTTCTTTCTTACTGAAAAGACCGGCATGGCTTCAGCTTGTCTAATTACAGGCACCTGATTAGTCTCTTTAAATACCAGTCCGCCCCAGTGGGCCTCTCAAGTGAGCAGTGCATGCTGGTTGTGGTGGTCCTGCAATTTTTTCATTTTGCCCCAAGTGGGTTGCTGGAGCCAAACGAAATAATGAACCAAAGTGCAAAACCTTTGTAGGCGAATCCAAAGTAAAATTGTCAGATTTGCTGTGAATATCCCAACCTGACTGCTCTTATGTGACAATCCATTTTTAGTCACACAGAACTGCTACAATGTGCAGTGGTGCTGCTTTACCGACTGGACAGGCCGGTTAAATATCAAAAACGAAGTTGTCCTCATGTGAAAGCGCACTCCCAACAGGTTATATAAACGGGAAGAAAAAGCAAAGCCAGCAACTCACAGTGAATTCTTTAAGCAGTTTCATTATTCCAGGCCTTAAGTTATAAAATCATCTCTGGACACGTGTTTCTAGGTCAATCCTTTCTTCAGCAGAGAAAAATATAAAAGTGTTTCACCCTCATAGGTGCAGCCAGTGCTGGAAGTGTTCCAGGCATTTCTTTCTTACTGAAAAGACCGGCATGGCTTCAGTTTGTCTAATTACAGGCACCTGATTAGTCTCTTTAAATACCAGTCCGCCCCAGTGGGCCTCTCAAGTGAGCAATGCATGCTGGTTGTGGTGGTCCTCCAATTTTTTCATTTTGCCCCAAGTGGGTTGCTGGAGCCAAACGGAAATAATGAACCAAAGTGCAAAACCTTTGTAGGCGAATCCAAAGTAAAATTGGCAGATTTGCTGTGAATATCCCAACCTGACTGCTCTTATGTGACAATCCATTTTTAGTCACACAGACCTGCTACGATGTGCAGTGGTGCTGCTTTCCCGACTGGACAGGCCGGTTAAATATCAAAAACGAAGTTGTCCTCATGTGAAAGCGCAATCCCAACAGGTTATATAAACGGGAAGAAAAAGCAAAGCAAGCAACTCACAGTGAATTCTTTAAGCAGTTTCATTATTCCAGGCCTTAAGTTATAAAATCATCTCTGGACACGTGTTTCTAGGTCAATCCTTTCTTCAGCAGAGAAAAATATAAAAGTGTTTCACCCTCATAGGTGCAGCCAGTGCTGGAAGTGTTCCAGGCATTTCTTTCTTACTGAAAAGACCGGCATGGCTTCAGCTTGTCTAATTACAGGCACCTGATTAGTCTCTTTAAATACCAGTCCGCCCCAGTGGGCCTCTCAAGTGAGCAGTGCATGCTGGTTGTGGTGGTCCTGCAATTTTTTCATTTTGCCCCAAGTGGGTTGCTGGAGCCAAACGAAATAATGAACCAAAGTGCAAAACCTTTGTAGGCGAATCCAAAGTAAAATTGTCAGATTTGCTGTGAATATCCCAACCTGACTGCTCTTATGTGACAATCCATTTTTAGTCACACAGACCTGCTACGATGTGCAGTGGTTCTGCTTTCCCGACTGGACAGGCCGGTTAAATATCAAAAACGAAGTTGTCCTCAAGTGAAAGCGCACTCCCAACAGGTTATATAAACGGGAAGAAAAAGCAAAGCCAGCAACTCACAGTGAATTCTTTAAGCAGTTTCATTATTCCAGGCCTTAAGTTATAAAATCATCTCTGGACACGTGTTTCTAGGTCAATCCTTTCTTCAGCAGAGAAAAATATAAAAGTGTTTCACCCTCATAGGTGCAGCCAGTGCTGGAAGTGTTCCAGGCATTTCTTTCTTACTGAAAAGACCGGCATGGCTTCAGCTTGTCTAATTACAGGCACCTGATTAGTCTCTTTAAATACCAGTCCGCCCCAGTGTGCCTCTCAAGTGAGCAGTGCATGCTGGTTGTGGTGGTCCTGCAATTTTTTCATTTTGCCCCAAGTGGGTTGCTGGAGCCAAACGAAATAATGAACCAAAGTGCAAAACCTTTGTAGGCGAATCCAAAGTAAAATTGTCAGATTTGCTGTGAATATCCCAACCTGACTGCTCTTATGTGACAATCCATTTTTAGTCACACAGACCTGCTACAATGTGCAGTGGTGCTGCTTTCCCGACTGGACAGGCCGGTTAAATATCAAAAACGAAGTTGTCCTCATGTGAAAGCGCACTCCCAACAGGTTATATAAACGGGAAGAAAAAGCAAAGCCAGCAACTCACAGTGAATTCTTTAAGCAGTTTCATTATTCCAGGCCTTAAGTTATAAAATCATCTCTGGACACGTGTTTCTAGGTCAATCCTTTCTTCAGCAGAGAAAAATATAAAAGTGTTTCACCCTCATAGGTGCAGCCAGTGCTGGAAGTGTTCCAGGCATTTCTTTCTTACTGAAAAGACCGGCATGGCTTCAGTTTGTCTAATTACAGGCACCTGATTAGTCTCTTTAAATACCAGTCCGCCCCAGTGGGCCTCTCAAGTGAGCAATGCATGCTGGTTGTGGTGGTCCTCCAATTTTTTCATTTTGCCCCAAGTGGGTTGCTGGAGCCAAACGGAAATAATGAACCAAAGTGCAAAACCTTTGTAGGCGAATCCAAAGTAAAATTGGCAGATTTGCTGTGAATATCCCAACCTGACTGCTCTTATGTGACAATCCATTTTTAGTCACACAGACCTGCTACGATGTGCAGTGGTGCTGCTTTCCCGACTGGACAGGCCGGTTAAATATCAAAAACGAAGTTGTCCTCATGTGAAAGCGCAATCCCAACAGGTTATATAAACGGGAAGAAAAAGCAAAGCAAGCAACTCACAGTGAATTCTTTAAGCAGTTTCATTATTCCAGGCCTTAAGTTATAAAATCATCTCTGGACACGTGTTTCTAGGTCAATCCTTTCTTCAGCAGAGAAAAATATAAAAGTGTTTCACCCTCATAGGTGCAGCCAGTGCTGGAAGTGTTCCAGGCATTTCTTTCTTACTGAAAAGACCGGCATGGCTTCAGCTTGTCTAATTACAGGCACCTGATTAGTCTCTTTAAATACCAGTCCGCCCCAGTGGGCCTCTCAAGTGAGCAGTGCATGCTGGTTGTGGTGGTCCTGCAATTTTTTCATTTTGCCCCAAGTGGGTTGATGGAGCCAAACGAAATAATGAACCAAAGTGCAAAACCTTTGTAGGCGAATCCAAAGTAAAATTGTCAGATTTGCTGTGAATATCCCAACCTGACTGCTCTTATGTGACAATCCATTTTTAGTCACACAGACCTGCTACGATGTGCAGTGGTTCTGCATTCCCGACTGGACAGGCCGGTTAAATATCAAAAACGAAGTTGTCCTCATGTGAAAGCGCACTCCCAATAGGTTATATAAACGGGAAGAAAAAGCAAAGCCAGCAACTCACAGTGAATTCTTTAAGCAGTTTCATTATTCCAGGCCTTAAGTTATAAAATCATCTCTGGACACGTGTTTCTAGGTCAATCCTTTCTTCAGCAGAGAAAAATATAAAAGTGTTTCACCCTCATAGGTGCAGCCAGTGCTGGAAGTGTTCCAGGCATTTCTTTCTTACTGAAAAGACCGGCATGGCTTCAGCTTGTCTAATTACAGGCACCTGATTAGTCTCTTTAAATACCAGTCCGCCCCAGTGGGCCTCTCAAGTGAGCAGTGCATGCTGGTTGTGGTGGTCCTGCAATTTTTTCATTTTGCCCCAAGTGGGTTGCTGGAGCCAAACGAAATAATGAACCAAAGTGCAAAACCTTTGTAGGCGAATCCAAAGTAAAATTGTCAGATTTGCTGTGAATATCCCAACCTGACTGCTCTTATGTGACAATCCATTTTTAGTCACACAGACCTGCTACAATGTGCAGTGGTGCTGCTTTCCCGACTGGACAGGCCGGTTAAATATCAAAAACGAAGTTGTCCTCATGTGAAAGCGCACTCCCAACAGGTTATATAAACGGGAAGAAAAAGCAAAGCCAGCAACTCACAGTGAATTCTTTAAGCAGTTTCATTATTCCAGTCCTGAAGTTATAAACTCATCTCTGGACACGTGTTTCTAAGTCAATCCTTTCTTCAGCAGAGAAAAATATAAAAGTGTTTCACCCTCAAAGGTGCAGCCAGTGCTGGAAGTGTTCCAGGCATTTCTTTCTTACTGAAAAGACCGGCATGGCTTCAGCTTGTCTAATTACAGGCACCTGCTTAGTCTCTTTAAATACCAGTCCGCCCCAGTGGGCCTCTCAAGTGAGCAGTGCATGCTGGTTGTGGTGGTCCTGCAATATTTTTTTTTATATATATATATATATATATATATATATATATATATATATATATATATATATATATATATATATATATATACATGTATATATATATATTACAGAGTGGTGGTGGACACAGGGTAGTTATAGTTAGGGTTTTGTTTCCATGTGAAATACCTTGTTTCTGTTGCTAATAACTATGGCACCTTCTGACAAAACTGAATGGAACTTTCCAAAAAAATGCTTCTTTGTGACCAATTTACACATGGAAAGTTTTGGGGTGATCCATCAAGCGAGGGCCATGAAAAAAGGTGGAGTCCCAAAATGTATTTTCCCCATTAATTTTTCCATAGGAACTTTAGACATAACTACAGTCCGAACAGTTTATGCTGTGCTATTTTTTCTTGTGTATTGATCTTAATAAAAAGTATTTAAACCAAACCAAAATGCAAAATGTTACTTTGAAGAGGACTCTGGCTATACAGAGCTTTTTTCCATATGTTAATTAATTGTAATAAACAATCTGTGAGGCAGTAAACAGTGTGGTACTGTGATAATAAACTGGACTTCAACCTTTGTACTGTAGTAAGAAATCAATGAGTATGTGTTTACTTGTACATTTGCTCCAAATAACATAGGGCAGTATGCCACATTTATTTTCATTGCCAAGGCCTCTACAATGTTATTGTACCTTATTGCAACCATATGACCCCTTGCAGCCTGGTTTTAGTTAAATATATCTGTTAATGCAAATAAACATAGTATGCCATAAACCATATATGCATACATGCAGAAAATACAATGCAATTATAATTGTTTAGGAAGAGGGGCCTCATGACCAACTCAAGGCTTCACCACACATGAGTTATGGCCCCTTCCACACTCAACAATTGTGGTAAAGAGCTTATTACATGGTTCTCATATGGATATATAATATAGAAATGTGTGAGGTGTGTTTATAATTTACATGTAATGCAAAATGTCGAGAGCACAATTTTTTTTATATTTTAATGTTTAGTTGTACTCACCTGCGATGTAGTGACTCTGAATGTAAAGGTAGAAAACAATGCCTGTGATGTAGTGCCTGTGATGTAAAGGCTTCTGATGTAAAACTTTAGATGTAAAACTCCTGATTGAGTTGGGGTATACCCTTAGAAATATTTTTCTTTTGCTTTCAGAAAATACATTGCAAGATGGTCAGTGTGCAAATGGATGACAATCTTGGCATGCTATTAAAACTATTTAAAGTGGGCCACTTGCCAATACAGAGGCAGGCAGAAGACAGAGTGAGATGCTGTGTGGGCAAGTGTGCACTGGAGGGTAAAACATTTTTTTAAATACAGAGCAAAGGGAGGGGTGCGGGGGGGATTCTGGAGCAGAAAGGGAAAGAGGGAAGGAGAGAAAAGTATTCCTTATGCATTTGAGTGCAAGCGCCTGGCAGCAGTGGAAGGATACAACTCATCCAAACAAAATACAGAGAATAAAAAATGCCCCATGAGTGGGACAACCGCATGAATATGGAGAAAATCATTAAACTAACAAAAGATAGTTGAAATAGACAAGAAAGCCATCAAGGTCAAGGAGGAAACACAAAACCCACTTTGTCAAGAATAAGGGACTATGTGGAGACAGAGATTTATTTGGTATTCGAATGGTGGCTGGGGTGTCAGGATCACTCCTCGGGAAGGTGAAGGGGAGGGACTTCCAGGTTATGAGTGCTAGAATGGGTTTATAAGCAGTGCAGTTCCCTTAGGCAACGTTCTGCGTTGTATTGGCTCCTTCTCTATCACCTCAGCTTGTTCATTGTTATTGTGTCCCTCAACTTTGTTGTTTTGTTTCCCTTCTTAGTTTCCTCATCTTTTTGCCTCCATGCTGATTTATCTCTGAATTATGACTTGGTTTTGTTTGCAGGTTGGTTTCCTGAACTCTCACTTGTCCCTGGATGATGAGTTGGTGTTATTTGCCAAACAGGAGGCCTGTACGCTGACTTTTCCCTGGATTAGGCCTTTCAATTGGTTGCTGTGTTTCATCTCGCACTTCACATCTGAGTTCAAGGTTCACTTTTGACTCGAAATTTCACTGTGGATGTTCCCATTCTCCTACTGCTGAGGCTTGTTTTCAAAATCAGTAAGCACTACCACTAATGCCTTCTTTGCTAACACAATTCACATGTTTTCGCATCACAGCAAAACCGATTTGGTTTTTTATATCTCAGATGTACATTTGGCATTTACCTTGAAAAAAGCTGTTGCGAATCCCCTGAAGTCTGAGAGAAGTGTGTGGTTGGTGAGTAGATCACAGCTCTCCACCTGTCTCTCTTTCACTTCCACTCCAACTTCCCTGCAGGTTTTAGTACATCTATTCATGCTTATTCACCCCTGGGGAAGTTATGTTCTGGGGAGTGGGGCGGATTGTCTTCGGACTCTCTTGATCAAGTCCTACACATCCTGATACACTTCGAGGGCCAGATTTACATAGAAGTTATGCATTGCAAGGCAGCACGTGAAGCTGTTGTGCTGCGTTATGTGAATGGGAGTGAGAAGAAAAGGGCTGTATCTTCTAAGCTCTGATATGGTACTTCTGTCTGCCTGCGCCGTGCACCTTTGGCTGCCATGCGTCAACATAGGCACCCTTGCACCATACTGCAAGGGTGTCTGCATTGTGGGAAGTATGCATAGGTTTTGTGCTGGAAGAGGCCCTTATGGGTACAAAAACTATGCTTTGTGACCTTTTCCACTTTGTACATGTGCTGTACAACGCAGCACACATGGAAGATGGAAAAACAAGGAGAAATGAAAACATTTCTACTGATTAGGACTGCCTCGAGGAAGAATTCGAGGAGGGATTTGCACCAAAATTCATGGGTGGTTAAATGGGAATACCCATGAACCACCCATAGAATACCAGTTTGATGAAAAGTAACTCGACACAGCAGCTTTGGATAACTTTGGATTACATCCCAATGCAAATCACACCACAGCACTTTGCCTCAGGTTTGCATTAAAAAAGTAACACTAACCTAACACAAAGTTTTTGTGAATATGAGCCTAAGTCTGTATTCAATATTACAGATCTGTTGCCAATAGAATGTTGTATCTACTCAATCTCAACCACATATACATTTGTCAATAAACCATAATCACCTTTCTTGAATAAAAATCTAAAGCACCAGGACAAGAGACCATTTTAACAATGAATACCTTGCCATTCTTTAAAACATTTAGGGTCATTTTAAGGAAAGTGGCGCTTCACCCATTGCAGTGCCACTTCCCCTGCGCTCCTTAGTGCCCACCTACCACCACCATGTGTGTGCCGTATCTAAGATACTGAACACCATGGTGCAGGGTAGAGGGCAATAGCGACATTTTTATTGACGCTATTGATGTACTCTGCAGGAGTAGCGCCATAATATTGCCACTAATCCTGGACAGTACATAGGGGTCCATTATAAATAATGGAAGCCCCCATTTAACGCCTGCTCTGAGCAGGCGTTAAAAGTGCCATAAAAAATGGCACAAGGAAATGTCTTAGATTTCCTTGTGCCATTTTTTTGTGCCCCCTTTGCATACATTATGCCTGGCTCAGGCATAATTTAGTGTAGAGGGTTACAAAGTGGTGCAATGGGTTCAGACTCTGTTCCACGGTTCCTACTCCCTCCCCGTTCCCATACTGTAAGTCCGATAAGACATTCTTCTCCTGGGCCCATTCTTGCAGTCTGTTCAAGATTACGCAACCTGCCACTTTCAACATCGAATCTAGGAGAGAGATAGGACGATAAGTGGGGCTGTGTCTATCCCCCTTTGTAAAGATTGTGACAATAATTGATTTCCGCAACGACTTCAGTAGGCCAACTTGACAACATGCATTCAGGACATGATTCAGCAGTGAGCACTCAGAGGGTCGTGTTGACTTTAAACAGATCTACAGGGATGAAGTCTGGACCCGGCGCCTTGCCGGCTTTACTTGCTTTTAGGGCGACAGTGATCTCATCCAAGGTAAATGCAAGCTTGATACGGAAAATAACGGGGGTAAAAAAGTCGCTTTTGGTCGCATCGTCTACTGTCAGCCTTAACCTGTTGGTAGGTCTAGAATAAATGGTAGAGAAGTGAGTAATCCAGTCTCCCTCGTTAATAGCCATTTCAAGGTGTGGTCTGGTGCCACACTGGAGATAGGGCAAATTAATTACCTGCCAAAAAGCTGTGGGGTCCTTACTAGTGCTTGCTTCATGCAATTTGTCCCATAGTTCTTTTCTTAATACTGCTTTTCTCTGCTTTAAAACATACTTATGACTTTTCCTAGTAGCCCTGACTTCATTTACAGTGCGTGGTTGTTTGTGTGGGGCTAATTTCAGCATGCTATGGGCCTTGGTTCAAGGTTCATCAAACCACCCTCTCATCCTGTGGTTGCTGCTGTCCCTACCTGTAATCAATAATCCCTCCTTGACGTCCCCCGCAATCGTTTGAAAACTCTCAATGATATCCTCGGGGTCAGAGCCCAGGTCTAAACAACTTTCAAAAGCCTTCATACATCCACAAATCAACTTTTTTAGAAACTCTTTGGGATCAAACTTTGACCAGAGTAGGGTATACCCATTAAGCCTGTTAATGTTCATGACACCCACTGTGCAATAGTTGGGGAGTAGCACTTGGGATAAAAAAATCCCTTGATGCCACATCCAAACCTATGCTCAGAAGGTAGTGATCGCTGCATGCAATTGTGTGGGTGTTAAAATTTCCAACCCTTGCGGAGTGTGTATTTGTAACCAATATGTAATCTACCATTGGGTTTTTTCCTTGGCCATTGAATGTAGTTGCAAATGGGATTGGAGGTCAGCAAATCTTGTTACATAATGCAAGGTCACTGCTAAATATAAGTTCATTCAATTGCTCCCTACAGATTGAGTGTGTAAAATGTGAGTACCCAGCATTCCACCTTTCACTTAAATCGCAGATCTTTTCCGAACCCTAGTGCAAACTTCAGTATTAAAATCTAGCCCCCCCCATAGAAATACCAAATCCTGGAATTTATTATTTCTGAGAGCTTCAACATTCCTTTTTAGTAGAGCAAGGCAGTTTTTATCTCAGCTTTCGGGATGTTATTATAAAAGTTGATTATTGCCAGCACACATGTAGCTGATGTTTCAATGACAACGATCTGTTGGTAGGGTTGCGGTGCCAGCATAGTTATACTAGATGCCATCAGGGTGTTTGGTACGTAGGTACAGATCCCCCACCCCTTAGCTCTCCTTGAGTTGGATGGTTCTGCTGATCGCTTCTAAAACCATTCAGGTGGAGTGGGTTTACTGCCCATGTTTCTTGTACACAGACTACAGTAAAGGTATTAACAAAATCGCACCACCTTAGACAGTAAGCCTGCCACATTCCAGAATGCTATCCTTGTCTTTCCCTCAGGAATGGTATTTTCACAATTGATGAATTGGTCCTGGGTAGGTAAGTGGGATCTGTCCAAAAGGGTGGGAAGGGTGTTTTTAAAGTCAACAGTAGGAGAAGCAGTCAAACCAGGGGTAGTTATATCATTTGGGAGGGATGGTAAATCAGCAGGGATTTCAGGTGGTACACCGAGTCAGTCATTCTCATCTAGGGTAGAAGAAATGCCTGCTGAGTGGTTGGTGAACCTGGCCCTGTCACCCGGGGGAGTTTAGGATACTTAAACTGAATGTGTGAGTACCTTGGTACGCTTGTCCTTGCATCTAAGGCCACCAAATTATCAACCATACTCCAATCCCTAAGTGTCAGCTCAATTGTGTCAAGACAGATGACTGGATCTGGCCTTCTAACTGCATCAATTATCTCCTCACGTATTATGGAAAAACAGCCCTTCACGTGGCGGATCCAATGGATCGCTTTATTTCTAACAGATTCTCCCCCTTCCCTTTGGCCTGGTAGGTGTAATTTAGGGATGTTAATCATTAGGACAATGTTGTTAGAATAGGAACGATTAGCAACAGACTGGCCAGCATGATTTGGAACATTGTCTTTCATTGGTCTAGGAAATTGGAGGTGAAATCTTGGTTTGTCGCCCAAGTTTAGACTATTGTATGTGGGAGCCTGACAAGAGTTCCTGGTCCCGCCGCCTACTGAAGGATGGCCAGCACGGGGCACCAGACTGGCAGCAGCGGGGGGAGGAGCGCAATTGTAGATCTTGTTACCGATGTTCAAGGGTAATTTGGTTGAAAATGTTGAGAGACCTCGAGGATTGAGAGTGGAGCTACCGTTGTGATCCCTGAAGGACGTCGCGTCTACAGATGTTAACTGTTTGACCACTGTAACTAGACAATTAACCATGGATTTAAGCTCAGACAACTCGTTCTTTAAATCTTCTATGCATGAGATGTACTCAACATTAGGCAGGTCTGGGTTTACGTCTGTTGCTCCTGTGTCTGCTATCCCACCCATCAATACACTTAGGTCAGGATCATCATGTGATATATAATTTTGGGGGACTAAAGCGATTGGTGCAATGAAGGAGCCTGCTTCCAGCAGGTGAAAGCTCTTTCGCTGGTGGTAATGGCATGTGAATAATAGCATTTCTCATTTCTCCCTGCCCTGTAGGAGCTAGAGCCAGTGGCCCACTTTTTTTAACATCTCTGGGATTTTCCTGTGGCCCTCCCTTGACCTCACTGGGGAACACTCACTCTGAATACCTTTAGAGGCTGTATCCAGAGAGGATGTCAAAATATCCTCACAATCAACCAGGAGGTTGTCTATCCTATCTATTACGCAGTTACTTGCTGCATGCTTCTGCTGTTTGTGTTTTTTCCTGTGTGCCACCCCAGCCCCGCCCTCTGCCGCTTTCCTTTTACCCATCACAATTGCTTTCACCAGAGGGTGAACCTTTAAAGATAAAGTAAGCCAATAAAGCCATCCCCAGAGGGTCTGACAATACAGACACTCAGGCAAAGCCTGCTTAATAGTAGATGTTAGGGGGGTGGCCCAGCCCAGCCTCCTTCGGGCTCTGACGAGCGTTGATGGGCCTGGACAGGCCTGCCCTTGGCCCGGGAGCAGCCTGGGCACAGCCTGGGTGCACCCTGCGCGCATCCCACACTGCAGTGTGCCCCTCTCATGCCTTATAGCGCTCGTTGGTCTGGTCTGGTGGGAGCAGGTGCTGTACAAAATGGCCGCCTCCTGGGGCCACAGACCAGTCTTGGATATGTAGTCCCTGTGAGAATGGCTACTCTTGTTGGTCTGGTCAGGTGGGTGCAGGTGCTGTAGAAAATGGCCACCTCCTGAGACCACAAAGCAGTCTGGGATATGTAGTCTCTCTAGGAATGGTTCGCGCGTCCCACGCTGCGGTGTGCCCCCTCGTGCTTTACAGCGCTCGTTGGTCCAGTCAGGTGGGAGCAGATGCTGTAGAAAATGGCTGCCTCCTGGGGCCAAAAAGCAGTCTGGTATATGTAGTCCCCCTAGGAATGGTTTGCGCATCCCATGCTACAGTGTGCCCCCTTGCGCTTTATAGCGCTCATTGGTCCGGTCAGGTGGGAGCAGGTGCTGTAGAAAATGTCTGCCTCCTTGGGCCACAAAGCAGTCTGGGATATGTGGTCCCGGTAGAAGTGGTTAGCACATCCCGCGCTGCAGTGTGCCCCCTCGCACTTTATAGCACTCGTTGGTCTGGTCAAGTGGGAGCAGGTGCTGTAGAAAATAGCCGCCTCCTGGGGCCTCAAAGCAGTCTGGGATATGTAGTCCCTCTAGGAATGGTTAGCGCTGGTTATTCCTTATTACTGTCTGTTTTAGGCAAGTATCTACCAAGATGTCTCTTATGTTACTAGCTCTCTTTAAAAAATACATAGGATTTAGAAAGTTGAGTCCTCATGACTCTAGGATACCCCAGTTTTTACTGATAATGTTTTGCAATTTTGTTTGACAGAGGATTATGGGGTTCATTACAACCCTGGCGGAGGGCGGAGAACCGGCGGTAAGACCGCCGGGCTGGAGACCTGGACCGAGGTGTCCTGGGCAGCGGTGCTGGTGGCGGCAGTGTCCTGGACAGCAGTGCTGGTGGCGGCGGTGTCCTTGGCAGCAGTGCTGGTGGCAGCGGTGTCCTTGTGCTGGTGGCGGCGGTGTCCTTGGCAGAGGTGCTGGTGGCGGCGGTGTCCTGGACAGCGGTGCTGGTGGCAGCAGTGTCCTTGGCAGCGGTGCTGGTGGCGGCGGTGTCCTTGGCAGCGGTGCTGGTGGCGGCGGTGTCCTGGGCTGTGGTGCTGGTGGCGGCGGTGTCCTGGGCAGCGGTGCTGGTGGCGGCGGTGTCCTGGGCAGCGGTGCAGGTGGCGGCAGTGTCCTGGGCAGCAGTGCTGGTGGTGGCGGTGTCCTGGGCAGCGGTGCTGGTGGCGGCGGTGTCCTTAGCAGTGGTGCTGGTAGTGGCGGTGCCCCTGGCAGCGGTGCTGGTGGCCGCGGTGTCCTGGGCAGCGGTGCTGGTGGCGGCGGTGTCCTGGGCAGCGGTGCTGGTAGCGGTCTTGTCCGCCATGCAGGTTGGCGGCGACTTCCCTTTCTTTCTGTGCCCATTCCCCACCTTGGATGTTGGCGCAGCTTTCTTCCCACTCCCAACTGTAGTCCTGGGAGGGCCCTTGGTGGCAGGTGTTTGACCCTTCTCCCTCCGGGCAGTGGCCAACTTCTTATGCTTCTGAGGTGGGGGACTGTCCGTGGTTTGGCTCCTTGGCACACTGGCTGCCCTGCTGCCTGGCGCACTCCAGAAGCCGGTTACTGCTGGCACCACTGTTCCCGCTGATGTGGTGGCTGAGGTGCTGGGTTGGGACCTGGAAATGCAGGCCCTAGGGGACTGAAGGGGTGGGGGAGGTGAGGGAAAGAGGTCAAGGTTGGACAGGAAAAGTTTTTTAGACACACTGCCAGAGCTTCCCTTGTGTGTTGAGGTATGTGCATTCGGGTCTGATGGTGTGCTTGGGAAAGGCTGAGGTACAGGGGTTTGGGTCTGGGTGGAGGAATTTGGAGGGGGGAGGCTGGACACAGGGACAATGGCTGCCATCAGTGCTGAGGCCAGAGTCTGAAAAGCTCGCTGTTGGGCTGCCTGACCAGAATGAATGCCCTCCAGGTATACATTGGTCTGTTGCAACTGCCTCTCTACACCCTGGATGGAATTCAGAATGGTAGACTGCCCAACAGTGAGGGATCTGAGGAGGTCAATGGCCTCCTCACTGAGGGCAGCAGGGCTGACAGGGGCAGGGGCTGAGGTGCCTGGGGAGAAGGAGATGCCCACCCTCCTGGGTGAGCAGGCATGGTGCACACACTGAGGGGCTGCTGGGAGGGCGTTGCTGGTAGGGGGGTGGCGGCTGTACCTGTAGATGGGGGGGGGCACAGAGGGGCCTGCCACGGCAAGGGAGCTCCCATCCGATGGAGAAGTCTGTGTCGCTGGTCTCAGCTCCTGTCCCCGCAGTGGAGCTCCCCTTGCCCTCTGTCCCACTGGTGCCTTCAGACTCCGTTGTGGGATGCAGCTCCCTCCTGCTCCGGTGCCACTGCTCCTCCGCCTGATGATGCTATTGCACACAAGAACAGGGAGACCAAAAAAAGGAGGGGAAAGACAGAAGAAAGACATGTTGAGAGCATGCAATACCGCTACCGTTGGCGGACACTACAGACACAGAAGACCTCTGCACTATGCCATGCACTTAGAGTTCCCTAAGCCCGATTGATGCACACATGGAAGTCACACGAGCCTGACCAGGTGTAGTTGCCTCTGAACACTGGTGGGGTGGGGTGCCACATGGCCCGCCTTACAAAGGGACCTTGCCAACTAAACTCGCCCTGGCCCAGGGGAACCCACAGCCCACCTCCCCCACCCACACACCTCGTAATGCGCGCTGAATCATCTAAATGAGAGTGTACTCACCCCCTTGTGGCTGCTGTGATGCTCTCAAGTGCCCATCCAACTCCGGATACGCCACCGCCAGGATCCAGAACATCAGGGGGGTCATGGTGCGACAGGCACCCCTCCCACGTTGGGAGGCCATCCCCAGTTGGGCCTCCGCCGTCTTCTTGCTCCAGCGGCGAATGTCCTCCCCTCTTTTCCGGCAGTGGGTGCTCCGTCTGTGGTGGACCCCCAGGGTCCGGATTTCCTTGGCGATGGCACGCCAAATATCCTTCTTCTGGTGGGCGCTGACCTAGAGGAATGGTACAGGGGAAAAGGAGAAGATATAACCGGACCGTCGCAGTCATTGGCCCGCGTTCCTACCCTTGCCATGATGCACATGCACTCACCGTTGTTTCATGCACGCCTCATTCTCCCCCCCCCCTATCTTCCATCCAAACCACTCCACACAGGCATTGCCCATACAGCATGCTCACAGTGTACTTAACTGTTTTGTCTGGAGGACCGTAAAGTAGGGTGTACTGGGGGAGGACCCCATCCACTAGTTTCTCCAACTCCTCCATGGTGAAGGCAGGGGCCCTTTCCCCAGACACATGAACCATTGTCTCTTCCAGACTGAGGTCACAGCAGCACTTGCAGTGTAGGTCCTCTCCTGTCGAAGATCAGGTATCTGTAACGCCACGCTCAGACACGGCGTCTCTTTCTGTCCTCGCGGATGGAACGCGCTACCGATACTCGGAGCTCCGTTCCCAGCGTTTTTTGACTACTCATTCTGGGAAGCATATATTTCGCTCCCGGTCGCGCTACACTTACTTGTAGCCCTTTTTTCTTCTTTTTGTTTTTGGTGGGTTTGTCTGGTCTTTTTACCTGTCTCTGTCCATGTTGTGTCCATCTTTTCTTCTTCGTGTTTTTGTTCCAGCATGCTCTGTTTTTCTTTTATACTACTTTATTTTTCCTATACTGATCTATGGGCTCTTCCCAAATCAAGATGGTGTTCTTTCCTTTTCCTGTGGTGTCACTTCCCTTTTCTCAGTATATAAGTCAGTCAGTCTTGTTCCACCTTGCGTTGCAAACACTTCCTTCTGGTTGTGCTGTTCGCTCCTGTTCTTTGTTCCTGCTTTTTGCCTTGGGAGATTTTTGCCTGTTCTTTGTTCCTGCTTTTTGCCTTGGGAGATTTTTGCCTATTTTTGTTTCCTGTTGTTTAGTCCTGTTTTTTCTTGTTTTTCTTCAGGAGTTCCTGTTTGAGGTTTTTTTCCTCAGTGTTGGGTTTTTTTTCCCTCTGGGACTCCTTCTGGAGGGTACAGTCTGCTTTGGTGTAGCCTGGTACCGTGGCTACTTAAATGGGTCGCCCTTATCTGGGAGTATCCAGAACCTGTAGAAGACTTGGTGTATTCGCCAACCCGGTATCCAAAGGTGAGAAGTCCAGCGCAGTACGTAACAGTATCAAGTGAGTGAACAGACAGAAAATGGCAGTCACGTCCGCTGTACATCATCATTGGCTCATGGGACCCATAGGGTCCAATGTTAACCAATGCAGGATTGCGCTGCGGACTTCGACCGCCTATTGCGACGGTGTACAACGGCAGCGCAGTTACCTCATATCCCCTTGTCCCACATTACAGGTCAGGCAGCCTCCATTTCAGGGGCCCACATGGCATTAATTTTAAATACATCATACATATCTAGGCCTTGCATACACATTACAACAGGGACATAGCGGATTGAAAAATGTGTGCAATAAAGTCGTGCTTTCATACCTCAGTGTTGGCTGACCTTCTGCTCGCTGTTCTCCTCCATAGAGCACGTCCGCTGGGGCAGGTGAGGAGATGGCGGCATCCTCCGGTGTACAGACCGCTGGTGAACCTGTCGACAATGGAATAGCAACATGTAATTGTCACCTACAGACTGGACCGTGCCACAATCCTGGAACTGTGTGCCCAGTTGGAGCCGGACCTGATGTCAGCTATCCGTCATCCCACAGGTATCCCCCCTCTAGTGCAGGTGCTGTCAGTACTCCATTTCCTGGCAAGTGGGTCTTTTCAGACGACAGTGGCCATAGTATCAGGGAAGTCCCAGCCTATGTTTTCCAACGTGTTGTCCAGAGTGTTGTCTGCCCTGCTGAAGCACATGCGCAGCTACATCATTTTCCCTCAGGTGGAGGATTTGCCAAGAGTGAAAGGTGACTTCTATGCCCTGGGACATATCCCCAACATCATAGGTGCCATTGATGGGACACATGTGGCCTTGGTCCCCCCGCAGGAGTGAACAGGTGTACAGAAACCGGAAGAGTTACCATTCTATGAATGTGCAGATGGTGTGTTTGTCCTACCAGTACATCTCCCACGTGAACGCCAAGTTTTCTGGCTCAGTGCATGACACTTACATTCTGAGGAATAGCAGCATCCCTTATGTGATGGGGCAACTCCAGAGGCACCGTGTGTGGCTATTAGGTGAGGACATGGACCCTATACAGTGCAACTAGGTGTCTGGGTTGGGGTTGTCCCTAAGGGTTAGTGTGTGTCTAACAGTTGTCCCTCGACATTTGCAGGTGACTCTGGCTACCCCAACCTGTCATGGCTACTGACCCACTGTGAGAAATCCCAGGACAAGGGCAGAGGAACGCTACAATGAGGCCCATGGGCGAACTAGGAGGGTTATAGAGAGGACCTTCGGCCTCCTGAAGGCCAGATTCAGGTGCCTCCATATGACAGGTGGTTCCCTATTCTGCTCACCAAAGAAGGTGTGCCAGAACATTGTGGCCTGCTGTATGCTTCACAACTTGGCTTTGCGACAACAGGTGCCTTTTCTGCAGGAGGATGGTCCAGATGGAGGTCTTGTGGCAGCTGTGGAGCCTGTGGACAGTGAGGACGAGGAAGCAGAAGAAGAGGATATCGACAACAGAAACACAGTGATTCATCAATACTTCCAGTGAGACACAGGTAAGAAGACATCACTGCCTGCTACATCTGATACACTTGTTCTACCTCTCCTCTGTCTGTCACTTTCACCCAGTGTATGGACCCTGAGTTGCCACTTTCCCTTTCGATTTCACAGATGTGGGTCCCACTGTGTGACATCTGCTTTGTTTCCTCATGGACTAGAGCTGTGTGACATAGGTATGTTGACAATACAATGGATATATCATTTTTGCTCAGTTATTGCAATTACACATTTTCGAAAGCACAGACTGATTACAGATAGTTTTGTGATTTAAGGGTGTTTATTTAAGTGCTAAATAGTGGAGGGGGTTGTAAAATGGTCAGGGGTGATGGTGGAGGAATGTCCATGGCAGAGTCCAGTCTATTAGTCTCACAGGTGCATTGTTCAAAGGGGCATAGGAAGTGGAGCTGGGGCAGTTTAAGGATGGACAGGGTGACAAAGTGGGACAAAAGGATGACAATCAGGGTGGTCTCATTTCTTGGTGGGGGTCTTGGCATTGTTCTCTGTCTTTGTCCTGGATCTCAGGGACCGCTTGCGGGGTGGTTCTCCATCTGCAGGTGGTGGGGTGCTGGTGTAGTGGTTCTGTGGCGGTGCCTCCTGTCCACTAGCGCCGGCAGAGGTGGTGGGCAGTCCATCGTCCAGGCAGGTGTCAGGGGCCCCTTGTTGTGCCACAGTGTCCCTCCTGGTGTTGACGAGTTCCTTCAGCACCCCTACAATGGTGCCCAGGGTGGAATTGATGGCTTTGAGTTCCTCCCTGAACCCCAAATACTGTTCTTCCTGCAGCCGCTGGGTCTCCTGAAACTTGGCCAGTACCGTTGCCATTGTGTCCTGGGAATGGTGGTAGGCTCCCATGATGTTGGAGGGGGCCTCGTGGAGAGGGGGATCCCTGGGCCTGTCCTCCCCCTGTTGCACAGCAGCCCTCCCAGTTCCCCTGTGTTCCTGTGCCGCTGTCCCTGAACCGTGTGCCCACTGCCACTGCCCCCAAGTCCCTGGTGTTGTTGGGTTGGTGGGTTAGCCTGGGTTCCCTGTAGTAGTGGACACACTGCTGCTTGACGTGTCCTGGGGACAGAGGTATGGGCCCACTGGGTGGGTGCTGTGCTGGTGTTTCCAGAGGGGGGAGGCTCTGTTGTGGCTTGTGCCAGTGTAAGGGGAATCAACTGTCCCGAGGTCCCAGATGGGCCAGGCTGGTCATCTAGATCCAGTTGGACAGAGCTGCTGGAGTGGACATGTGTGGACCCTCCTGTCCGGTGACGTTGGGTAGGGGTCCTGCAGGGGTGTAAAGGCATGATTATTGCATCTGTGTGTGCCATGGTGTGCCATGGGTGGGTGACCCCGTACCCCAGTGCTTGCATTCTTGTGTAGGACCTTGTGTGATAATTGTTTAGGGGTCTGTGTGGGTATGTGCAGTGGACATGCATTGGTGATGGGTGTCCATGCTTTGTTGTTGCATGCAGGGCTTGGTGTTGGGATGGGTGGGTTGTGATAGGGGGACATATGTGAGGAGTTGAAGTGATGGGGGTGAGGGCGAGGTTGGGGGTATGTGATAGCATGCAGGTAGGGTGGGGGATGAAGTAGTGAAAGATTTGACTTACCAGAGTCCATTCCTCCAGCTACTCCTGCAAGGCCCTCAGGATGCAGTAAAGCCAAGACCTGCTCCTCCCATGTTGTTAGTTCTGGGGGAGGAGGTGGGGGTCTGCCGCCAGTCCTCTGAACCGCTATGTGGTGTCTTGAGACCACGGAGCGCACCTTCCCCTGTAGGTCGTTCCACCTCTTCCTGATGTCATCCTGTGTTCTTGGGTGCTGTCCCACTGCGTTGTCCCTGTCCACGATTCTGCGCCATAGCTCCATCTTCCTAGCTATGGTGGTGTGCTGCACCTGTGATCCGAATAGCTGTGGCTCTACCCGTATGATTTCCTCCACCATGACTCTGAGCTCCTCCTCAGAAAAGCTGGGGTGTCTTTGCGGTGCCATGGGGTGGTGTGGGTGATGTGTGAGGTGGTGTGTGTTGTGATGTGTGGGGTGATGTTTAGGGGTGTGTGGTGTTTTGTGCGTGGATGTGTATGTGTGATGGTGTTGTGTGCCTCTATATGGTGGGGTTGTCTTTGCTGTGCAGTATCTCTGGCCTTCGTCTAAATTTCTGGTCGTAAGGGTTTATGGGTGATGTGGGTGTGTGCTTTATAGTGGTGTGAGTGTGTGGGAGTGTTGTGTGTATGTGTATCAGGTGTGTGTATTTGGAATTGTCCAATGTGGTTGTTTTTTGTAAAAGTGTGTGTATTTTGAGCACTGCGGTCTGTGCCGCCAATGGAATACCGCGGTTGAAAGACCGCTGCGTGGATTCGTGGGTCGTGATAGTGTGGGCGTATTCCTGTTGGCATGACGGTGGAGGTTTTGTTATCGCTGGTTTATCACTGACCTTTGGTGTGGCGGACTTGTGTCTGGATTTTGGCGGATTCCGAGCTGTGGGTCGTCATAGCTGTGGCGTGTGTTGGCGGTCTTCTGGACAGCGGTAAACGGCATTTGCCGCCAATGTTGTAATGACCCCCTATGTGTCAATGCTAGGTGTACTAGATCAAGAACAAACTCTTGTGGGGTCAAAAATTCCATTCAGATTCTTGCAGAATCTTATACACCTCTTCAAGGATGGCTTCTTGTGGAATACGTGTGTATAATGATTCCACATCCATGATGATCAATATTTCCTTGTCTGTATTGAATGTAATCTCCTATGACAAATATAACACAGCCTTCATATATTTGAGGAAAGTGGGCTTTTCCTTCACCAGGGGTCTAAACAATACATCACAAAATTACAAAAGAGGTTTCAGTATTGACCCCAGACCTGATACAATTGGTCTACTCGGAGGAGGAAGCTTATTCTTGTGTACTTTGGGGAGTATGTAATAGTAGGGTGTTCTAGGTTTCTTTTGGATGAGGAACTCAGATTTATGTTTCCTTAGCCAACCATTCTCCTTTCCATTTTTCCATGAAAAAGGCAATCTCTTGTACTCCCACAGTACTGTCTTTCAACAATAATTGGTAATTGCGTGAATAACTGAGAAGTCTAAGACATTCATCATTATACATGGTTTTAGATAAAATCACGATTGCTCCAACATTGTCCACCTTCTTTATTACTATTGATTTATCAGACGAAACATCAGCCAAACCCCTCATCTCATCCTTGGTTGTATTATGGAACATGGTGTGATGTTCATTAACAATTATAAACAAGGCGGTCTATTCCACAGTTAACTGCTTTCAAATGCTAACCTCTGGTGGCATTTCAAATGTGGGGAGACTGACTGGTGACTTTTAGGAGTAATCCTGTGTTCCTCTCAAAATGTTCTTCCTTTGCATGTTCCCTAAAGAAAACCTTAGGTTTCACTTTACGTAGGAATTCAGTCATTTCCAAATAAATACATTTTTAAGAAAAGAGTGGGCACAAAACCTAGCCCCTTGCTGAGCACTCTATTTTCCATTTCTGTCAGGGTGTGTTTACTATAGGTAATGGTAATATCCTGACTAGGTTTAATTCCTTGCTTGTGCTCCGAGTAGGGTCCCTTGTGAAACCGGGTTGGCTCTCCTTGTCAAAAAACATCAATGGGACAGTTTATGGGCTAATTGTGGTGCTAAATACCATAGACTAAATAGTAAGGGCCTGTTTACGACGTCGGGTTGGCAGTTGGACCACCATATTATGATGCATGCGGTTCATAGATCAAAGACCGCAGCGCAGACCACCGCAGTGGCGAGATAGACCAATGAGGCTGTCAGAAGACAGACCACTAGTGTTTCCGCCACATATATTATTATTTGGCTTTCCGCTGACATGCTTGTGGAGATCCAACCACCACATCTCAGCTGGCGGAAACTGAGACATATAAGGCAGGAACTCACCTGTAGGCAGCTTCCTACATCCTGTGCTGCCATGGAGATGATCCTACACGTCCAGCCACTGTTTCTCATGAAAGACGTAGCCCAAAATCCACGCCGCCATGAATGCAACCAACGGTAAGACCACACACCTACTTGTGTGCCCAAACTCAACAGCAAACCGACACACCACCATTGACCTGGTCTGGGGGCTGTGCTCCGTGGACCAAGTATAATTTTGTGCACCCTGGATCAAAGTTGTATACAACGTAAAACCCAATCACAGCCCCCTTTGGGCCGGTCACTGACACTGTACCACCACACTCCATAAAACCAGACATGTCTGCATATCCCAGTTTCAGAAACAGTAACGTGTACATAACATTATGTCACACAACAGCGACACCACATTAATATCACACCTACTTATTGAACTGACACCCTCACATTTCTCACATGCCCTGTCATGATTTTGAAGGCACATATGTATGGTTGTGTCATTTAACCCAACCACCTCTTCCATGCAACATCCCTATAATGGACCCACTCATATCACCCACATTGCAAGAGATTGTAAGGTAAATGGCATGCACAAAAGTTTAGGAGAAAAATATCCAAAGCTCACAATGTAAACCATACCTGCAGAATAGTGATGGCGGCATCAGATGGACCCCAGGAAGGATGCTGTCCTGGGACACATTTCACTTTGCACATGCCCCTAAAACACAATTTGCACAAGAACTGTGCCTTCATGTATCTCAGGGACAACCAATAGTATAACCAAGTGCCATGCCTATGTGTCAAATGTGTAAGTGCAAGTCAAGAAAGCAAAAATAACAGCAATAGCAAGGGTCACGCATGTAGATGAAGTAGCTGGAAGGGACATAGATGAAAACGACACATGGTTAGTCAAATGTATAGGAAGGTAGAACACTTAAATACTCTCCATATGTGGACAAACAAAACTCTAGCTTGCACACATGATACAAATGTCCAATCTACATCAGAGGGACAAATGTAACCCAATAGATTTTAACATTGGCCAAACCAAGGAGAAATATTTAGCATATCAAACAACACAATGCAATAGCACCTCAATTGGCTAACCACCCACATATCCATCCATTAAACATCTCCCCTTGTCCTGGTTGACACCAGCGCTGCTCCCAAAGTCAGATCTTGCCAACCACAGTAAACGGATCAACAATCAGGGTGAATCAAACACAACACTAGGCATACATCATAAACTACTCAGAAATAGATAAAATGTAATTACAGGAAAAATGTGTACCCAAACAACAGCTTGGGTTTATTAAAGAACTCCAAATATGAGTAAAGGCCAGCGCCCATTCCACAAATAATAGTTCATGCACCTCAACTTGACTCTCTGATCAGTGCCATAGGAACCTCTACAGGAAGGGGCATCAAGTGGGCATGCCAGGCACCTCAATGATCACCCTTGGGTGAAGTGGGGTCGGATTTAGGATGAGTGGGTTTGGTTTTGGAAGGGGGTGGACTTCTTCTTCGGGGTGGTAGAGGTATGGTGGGTTTCGGGAGGGCGGGACCAGCTGTGACGGGGGACTTGGACGTGGAAGGGATGGGTAGGGATGGGGGCGGGGTCCTTAATGGTTTTGGGAGGAGGCTTTCACGTGGGTTGGGCAAGGTCAAACAGGAAACTTTCTTTGGCGAAACGAGCAGGTTCTCCAGAAGGGATTAGGGGTTAGGAGGTTCAGGAAGTGCTTGTGTCGGCTGTGGGTGTTGTTGGTGGTAGTATGTTTGTGTGTCTGAGGTATGCTTGTGTTTGGGTACTGTCTGTTGCATGTACGAGTGTGGGCGTTTGCATGTCTTGGGGGCTGTGAGGTGGAGGTGATGGCTAAGGTGGGATTGGTGGCTGTGTCTATGGGTGTTGTGGTGGTGTCTGGGGGTATGTGTGTGGTGGCTGTGAGTTTTGGGGTGATGTCTGGGGTATGGTGTGTGTGGTGGCTGTGTCTGTGGGTGTTGGAGTGGTATCTGGGGGTATGCTGTGTGTGGTGTGTGGGTGTTGGGGTGGTATCTTGGGGTATGGTGTGCGTGATGTGTGGGTCTGTGGGTCTGTGAGTGTTGGGATTGTGTGTGAGGATCTGTGGGGGTGAGGTGGTGTCTGGGGTATGGTGTGTGCGGTGGCTCTTTCTGTGGGTATTGGGATGGTGTCTGGGGTTATGGTGTGTGTGGTGTGTGGTGTGTGGGTCTGTGGGTATTGGGATGGTGTTTGGAGGTATGATGTATGTGGTGTATGGGTCAGTGGGGGTGGTGTCTGCTGGAATGGTGTGTGTGGTGGTGGTGTGTGAGTGACTTTTGAGTGCTTGCATGCTGGTGTTTCTTGTGGTGCTTGTGCTTGTGTGTGCTGCTTGTGTGTGTTGAGGTGGGTGCTTGAGGATGCAAGTGTGTGCTTAGGAAGGTATGGGAAGAGGGAAATTGGATGGGGAAGGGATAGCTGGTGGGTGGTAGGATAGTGGGGGTGGATGGATGCCATGAGTGAAGAGGCCAGAGCCTGAAAAGATCTCAGTAGGCCAGACATGAAACCATGAATGCCTTGAAGGTATGCAACCACCTGCTGAAGCTAGCTGCCCTGCACCTGGGTGGCATTCAGAATGGCAGTCTGACCCACATAGATACTCTGCAGCAGGTTCATAGCCTCCTCACTCAAGGCAGCAGGGGAGAGTGGGTGAGGTGCCTGGTGTGAAGGAGATGCCCACCCTCAGGTGAGCGTGCACGGCCAACTGAGTGGCGAGCAACAGGGAGGGTGGAGATGGAACTAAGGGGTGGCAGACAAGGATGGAACAGGTACAGGACCTGATGGGTCTGCCACCACTAGGAAGTGGCCACTGGAGAAAGAATTCAAAGATGATGATGTTGATCCTGTGTCATCCGTGGCCACTGGTTTCCTCTGTGTCTGATGTCTCGTGACTGGAGGAAATGTGGCCAGCTGCTTCCCCACAGGTTTGAGCCCTGTCTCCTCCGCTTGCTCCGCTGATGCGGGGTCACTATATGTACCTGATCACACTTGAACAACAGCTTTGATTGCCAAACATTACCATAATGCACAGTAGTCCCATGTCACAAGCTTCAGCAAAGTGCCTCCAACATTTGCTACATCACATGCATACATGCTACATGAACTGTGAACAGTTGCCCACAGGAAAATCAGAATCACAGACAACTCCAATCGCATGGGTGAAGCTGTGCAATCACAATACCCATGGAGTAAGTAGGAGACCTTATCACCTTGAATGGTGTGGCTTATGTAGCATCCATCAGTAACCTGTTGTCATAAAAAAGTAAGGCAATGCCAAGTTCAGTCTCACAGATCTCACACAAGGTCATGCATCCAGCCAATCTTCATGTACCCAATACCACATCATGATGAAATGATGGCCAAATAATCCAGCCATGTTGCAGCAAGAAGTACAGTAGCAGGAAGAAGGTGGGATGGAAACCCCAGGGAAATAACATGTCTTGATTGGTACTGCTGTGAATACCCTACTCAGATAGCACAAGTAAAAGCCAATAGTCCATTGAATTTTGTGGAGGCTCAGGGAATCTCCAGTACCTGTCAAAGGCCCTTAACATGTTGCTCAATGGGAAGGTGATTCCCATATTCCTGCAAGTCACTTACTCATGTATGTCAATAGTTATGTAATAAACCTTCACCATTTAACATGTCCTAAGCACTTTTCCAAATTATTCTGCATCAATGGCATGAAAATGCACATTGCGACTAAAAACTGTAGTCCTACCTGTCATGTCCTTCATTGCTTCTGCAATTGTATATGCCAAATTACAAGGAGGGACGGGTGAGGGTATGTGTGAGCCACCAATCAATGGTGGTACACTCCTGCCTGTAGAACCACATGAACTGTAGCACCATCACATATGTCCTATTCCAAACAGGTGTTGGCATGCACACATATGTGAGGTAGACCATGTATGAAAAGGCAGTAAAAATGACATGGCAAAAGTGAAAGGTGCACTTGCTAACATGTAGGCACAAGGAATGATGCCAAACAGTGATGTTACCAAAATCATGTCACTGGACATTCACTTCTTACCAAAGGAAAGCATTGCTATATGACTGCACCCAAAGGGCAGTGTATGCTCTGTCACATATATGACGGCCACCTTCACATGAGAGACAATAGTGAGGCACCAGCACTCGTGACACTCTGAAGACAAGTGGCCTGTGGGGGACAGATGCCAATATACTCACTTGAGCAGACACGTGGCTGAATACAGTGATCTATTACCTCATGCTGTTTGTTGTTGGGGCTGGCACACTGCATACAATTAGACTGTTGGGTATAAATGGCACTCCCAAAACAAACAACATGACCTGTTTGATCACTGTACTCAGCCATGTGTTGGTACTGGAGAGTATATTGGTATCGGACTGTACTCTACTGTGTCCGAGGTCACTGGGCTAATAGGCAAGGCACATCTACATGCACCAACTTCCATACCTACACAAACAATAACTCATCTTGTGTGTCACACACGGCACATCTCGAATCTTCAGGGGGAGATGGCAGACTCTAACATATCAACTTGCCAATGTAGCAGGCAGGAATATGCCCATGACTTACCCCCTTGTTGCTGCTGTACTCCCCTCAAATGCCCATCAAGTTCAGTGTAAGCCACTGCCAGAATGAGGGCCATCAGGGGGGTCAGGCTCCGGCATGCAGCCCGCTCACGTTGGGAGGGCAGCCCTAGCTGGACCTCCACAATTTTCCAGGCCGAGCATCTCTGGTGCTCCCACCTTTTGCAAAGGTGGGTCCCCGCAGGTTATGGACCCCTAGGCTCCGCACCTTTCGGGCAATGGCTCTCCAAATCCCTTTTTTCTGATGGATGTTGACCTATATGGATGCAATAGACAAATGTAGAGGTTACAGTAGAGGTTACAATTCCATTTTTTTGGCCAACTAGTTGTGTCACACACATTTCAAAAACACCAAGCACAAACATTTTGTAATTGTCAACACAATGCAAATGCACACTTTTGGAGTCATCTGCAGACTAACCCAATGCCCTGCTCATGGCCTACACTGACTACGCAAGTCCACTCACATCATGTAGCCTAGGCTCAAGCTACATGTACTGTGATTTGTGCCAGAATGGCACACAACACACCATTGTGACCTTCTGAAAAATGACAGTAAAAGGGCTGCCATGGGTGGCAAGGGAAGTCTCTTCCCTGTGCATGTATGGACATGTGGCCTACCCAATGTAATCTCATACTACTCCAGAGTGGGTTTGTGTGGCATGTACTTGTAGCACAGAACACACTTTTGACCATATGTGACAATCCTACAGAGATGGCATCCAACATACTAAGGTTTGATTAGTCTGACAAGTTGCATGCAACCACGTTAATGAGTCACATGTCATGCCCTCCCCTGAATTAACCAAATGTCTGCACTGTAGGTTTGTCACTTGTGCAATACACTGTACTGTACTAATATGATTTATGAAAAGTGACAACAGAACTGTGGGAGTAAGGGACCTGTCATTAGTCAATACGCACATTGTCAATGAAGGTCAATGGAAATATGTCCTAGGTCAGGGAGTTACATCAGGACCCGTTCCTAATGTAGTCAATGTACAAGGGCCTTCAGGCCAAGTCTTACCACTGAAGACTCATTTTGGCCACATCCAAGGATCTGCAGGTCTACAGGTGGTGGGCCCAGTGCCACAGTTACATAGCCACAGTAACTCTATCCAAGCCTAGTTTATGTCCCATATTGGGACATAGAAAGGCCTTGGACTCTGCAGGCTGAGCACACAGAACCTACATGACACTCATATTTTCATCACTTCCATGCATGACAGTACATCCTGTGCCAGTCCTCTATGTGGGTTCAGGGTTGTGTGGCGCTCTAAAGGACATAGTGAGTTTTACATGTTTCTCATACAACAGTTTGGCAAGGCCAAATGTGGGCTGAGTGATCTGTGGAACTATACAAGATCCTCAAACAGATGACTCAAACAGTATACATACACAGCTCATGCTATAATGCACATATATGTTGTTTTACATTTACAAACATCATATCCAAGATAAGTCATTGTATGGCTGTAAGGTCTCCTTGCCTAGATAAATGAATGCACAAGAAGGAGGATCTTGGGCTTATCACACAACACAATGGTAATGTGAAATACATAGAGTACTTGCCTCCACTACCAGCACCATCTACATCCTATGTATGGAACACAAAATGTGACAACAGACACCTGAAAAGGTCTTCACTGGCACTCAGAGGCACATTGTAGCCTATGACGAATGAAAGGATGGTGTCGAACAGAGTCATATATGCCTATGAGGTTCTGCCCTGCTCCTCTGGTGAGGTATAGAGCTGACCATATAGAAGAAGGACCTCCTCAACAAGCCTCTCCAGCTCCTCAGGAGCGAATGCAGGGGCCCTTTCACCTGCTTAGCCTGGCATGATTTCTCCCAGAGGCGGCACACAGCAGCTGAAGTGGTGAAGTTATTGATGGCAGCAGTGTCAGGAATCAAGTGAGTGATTTAGCAAAACAGGGAGTACATGTATGGCATGTACATGATCATCGCTGACTATGGCCACAGCCATTGGGCTGCGACCATCACAGCCACCTACGTTAGCCTATGGCTGTGTTTGCTGCGGTTGAAAATGGCCACCGCACGGTCAACATCTGCAGCTGGCCATAGGCCATTCCTAATGTCCGGTGAAGTAGGTCAGGGATCCAGCATTTTAGTGGTTGTAACTACAGTATTGGGCCTTGTTAAATGCATCACAACATCAATATATGTGTCTGATCATCTCAAACAATGTAAAGCAGCCTTGTTGTGTAGGTTATCCTACACAATCACCAGTGTAGTGTGTTGCTGGTCACACATGGCATATTACAGCAGTGATTTTTGGTGGTCAGAACAGACTGTTAAATTTTGAGGGGCTCATGAGGAGCAGATAGTTAGGTAATGCCCAAATCCATGTTGTAGACACATGTATAGGCAACCATGGGGGTCACATTTGGTCTTTGAGTAGCAGACAGCTTTGATGTGTAATGGGTGTAATGCTTTTCCAGTCAGTAGTGCTTTGTGACATGATTTTGGTCCTATTCATCATGTATGTTCCTGTGGACACAGTGACTAATGCTCCAACTCATTTAATTACACAAATAGGTACCCTGGGAAAGAGAGGAGGTAATAAGCTTCAGTGTACCGTCCATTGCCAGACCTTCAAACCATAGAATAACGTCACATCAACAACAGTTCCGTCTGAATGGCCAAACTATTCCATTCTATCAGCGTGCAAGTTGTCTGCTTTGTCAGATCTCTACATCTGAAATGTCTGTGCCCGGTTCCAAGGTTCAGCCCATGATTCCTTTGTAATTAGGAACAGCACCATACTCCAGCTGATGTCACAACTGCAACCAGAGAGGGCCTGGCTGGTTGGTAGTCACATATGTCCTGGTTCTGTGTGTGCAATGTCAGATGCTACAATCACGAAGTAAGTGACTCATTGTGGCACTTACGCCTCATTCCAAAGTAGGATTTAACATATCCAAACTGTCCTTGGTTGCTGACACCGCTGAGGAATCCAACTATGCCAGGGGAAGTCTGCTTCAGTGAGGCTCATGGAAAAACACAGAGGGCAGTGAAGCAGGCATTTGGGCTCCTGAAGGCCAGATCTTGCTCTCTGGACAATACTGGGGGAGCCCTCCTCTACTCACCCGGGAAGGTGTGTCAGATCACTGTGGCATGCTGCATGTTCCAGAACATCGCTCTGTGGAGGAATATCCCTTACATCCCATAGGAGGGGGAGCCTGAGGTGCCATTGGTTGAGAATCCTGAAATGCCAAATAAAGTTAATAGTAGTGAAGAGGAAGGAGCTGACTTGGGACAAGATTTCATCAACAGCTTCTTCTAATGAGTGTAAGTATGTTATGAGATGTCATGACTTTGACTGTACAAGGAACTGTAGTTGTGATAATGTGTGGAGTATATTTTTTGAAAATAGTTAGGGAGCTGATGCTCAGACAAAATCTACCAAAGGGTGTTTGATGAGGAAGCTTTTGACACATTCACATTTTGATGATGTTGCTTTGTTTGTGTCAGATTTTTTTTAATGGACTTTGTTCTCCAGACATTTGCTACGTGACTTTTGTCATATGTATGGCTTCATACCTTTACTCCTTGTTTTGTTCTTTGTTCAGGTACCTTCACCATGAGATCTTCATTTGGGCATTTCATAGTTGTGACATTAGCAGGTATATTGTGCCGTTGGGACATACAAAGTGGTCATGCTTTGTTCCTGGAAATGTATTTCACAGATCTTGGGTGTAGAAGACCTGTGTCAAGACAGTTAATTGCACAGTGATAGGATGGAAGCGTAGATTACTCAATTGGACATGTTCATTGTTGTATGGTGGCCATGATGCATCAAGTGTGTCATCATGTGGTCAGTAAAAATGTTGTTAAAGGCAAAATTCATGTAAATCCCTCTTCACATTGGTTAAGCACTCTTTTTGTCTGAAATGTTTGAAGCTGTTAATGTGTTTCATCATTGTAGGCCAAAGTGCCTGTGGCACATCACTGACATTTGTTTGTGTCATACCACCAGATGCAGTACCACTGGACCTACACAGTCTGATATGCTCATGTCTGAATTTCTATGTTTCTGACATCTCGACACCTATGTGCTGAACAATGTAATACAATCTCTTCTGAAACAAGATACTTGTATTATGTGTTGATGTATAATGGTCCTGAGCTGGACACTGTGTACATGAAACATATCCCTGATTGCACAAGTAGCTTGCATCTTCATTGCATGGTTCACATGGTCTTACATATCTACACAGCTAAATGTGAAATTCAAAACAACACACAATGAGTTTTCTGATGGGTGAATTTATTACATTGCTAATACAGAAAATGAATTTGTGACAGAAAGAAACAACAATGTAGAGTGAATGGGTCAATCATTGTAAATGAAATAATTGAAGTAGATGCCACACCATTGGAAATCCAAGGTCAAGAATACTCCTCCCAATGGAAATGGAATGTGGTTCAGGATCCTACCCACAGGGTGTATGTGTGACGCACAAATAAGGACATTAGGGAAGAGGTTTCTTGCTGGCAGTGGTGGGTGTCTTACCATCCACCCCACCTATATTCTTGGATGGAGGTCCCCTCTTGTGAGGGGGGAATCAGCTGCTTCAGAGGCAGGGGTGTGTGAGGGTGGTTGTGCGTCTGGCAGGGCCTCCCTTTCTCTGGCTGTCACAGATGTACGTGAGCTTGAGGTAGTTGGCCCACAAGAAGGATGGTGGTGGAAAAGCCCTGTTCAGGGTTGTGTGGATTTCCCTTGGTGCCCCTGTTAGGGTGCCCATGTTGGAATTGTAGCCATCCAATTTTTGGATCATGTTCCTCTGCAGCTGCATCATTTCCCAGAGTTCTTAAACACCTGGTCCATCATGCCTTGGGACTCCTTATAGAACCCCAAGAAATGGCTGACAGTCGTCAGCAGCCCCAGTGGCCTCACTCCACTGGCCTACAGCATCCCTCCCACACCCTACCCCCCACAAGCCTGTGCCCTTGGCACATGGTGCCCTCTCCAACTAGATCCTGGACCCTCAGTGTCAGGAGTGTTGGGTTGCACCTTAGGATCCAGGACTGGAGGGCACAAGATGGTTTAAACTGTGCTAGGTAAACAAGTTGGGGGCTACATTGTTGCCTGTGGTGCTGACGCAACAGGGCTAGGGGGTGTTGTTGTGGGCACTGTGAGACTCATGGTTGCAGTCTGAACAGGTTGCCCAGGAACGTCCACCACGTCCACAAGTTCAGGAATATTGTCATCACTGAGGGCTTCATCCGGGGAAGGAGTGGGAGCCTGGTCAGTGAAGAGGTCTGTGCAGGGGCTGTGCCAGCTTGACCTGTTGAGAAAGAGAGTACATTGTTATTGGTTGAAGTGTGACATATACCTCCAAAGATTTTGTGTTACAGTAAGAAGAAACATTGGCCATTCTTAAGTGGTAAGTTAGCCTATTGTGCCATGTTACCATGGTATTGGAGTATTTGATATGACGTGTGAAGCTTGCCTAAACTATTAGACTCAAACAGCTCATTAGATGTGTTGTTCAGTTGTACTTTGGATGAGGGAATCAAAACGACATCTTACCAACTCTGAAGCCAACACAGTGGCGACGTAACATGTGCATTTAACCATTTGGAGGCCTAGTTGAGTGTGATACAGGCAAACACAGAACTTTGTTCTGCAGTCATTATGTGTGCAGTGCTGTGCCAATGTGTTTGCTGCCACTACCAATATGCTGATGTAGCTTAAGGCCTTAGGAATACTTGGTGTACACACTTGGTAAGGTGTCATTCCTGTCCTCAAAGGTTTAATCTTAGGATACCTGGTCAAGCTGGAGCTAGGTAGACAGACAGGTCTCTGAGTTGAACATGATCTGCATATTGTGCACTCCCAGGAGAGTAAACTTAACCCCTTCTGTGCCCAGGACGTAATGGTTATGTCCTGAGGCACAGTGCTCGTGTGCCCAGGACGTAACCATTACGTCCTGGGCACAGAGCCCAGGGGGAGTGCTAGCGCTCCCTCTGTGGGGTTCCCCCCACCCCCCAAGGCAGGGATGGAAGGTGAAGCGCTTCCTCTTCCACCCCCGCTCCCCCACCCCCACCCCCCTGTAATGATGTCAGCGTGCGATCGCGGGCTGAGATCATTACAGGGTGCCGGTCGCACTGGAAGCCATTTGCTTCCAGTGCGACGAGGGAGAAACAGGTGAGTTTCTCCTCTGGCGGGTGGGGGGTTTGGAACAAGGAGGCACCGGAGGAAAGGAAAGGCTTTTCCTTTCCCCCGGTGTCTCTTTGAGCATTCCTGCTGACTGATCGCATTGCGATCGGGCAGCAGGAATGCACACTAGACACCTGGGATTTTTTTTTTTTTTTTTTTCTGTGCAGTTTCTGTTTCGGGATCGGCCCCTTGGGCAAGGGTCGCTCCCATTTGGGGGCATGTTTCTTGTGGCCATTTCTGTATTTTTAGGCCGTTCTGCCCACAAGGGGGGCAGAATCCACTAGACGCCAGGAATTTTCTTTTTTGTTGTTTTTTTGTGCAGTTTGTGTGTCTGGAGCAGCCCCTTGGGCAAGGGTCACTCCCATTTGGGGGCATGTTTCTTGTGGCCATTTCTGCCCCCCTTGGGGGCAGATCAGCCTATTATTTTTAGGCCGATCCACTAGACGCCAGGGATTTTCTTTTTTTTTGTTTTTTGTGCTGTTTGTGTGTCAGTAGCGGCCCCTTGGGCAAGGGTCGCTCCCATTTGGGGGCATGTTTCTTGGGGCCATTTCTGCCCCCCTTGGGAGCAGATTGGCCTATTATTTTTAGGCCGATCTGCCCCCAAGGGGGCAGAAACCAGTAGAACAGCAGGGATTTTTTTGTGTATGTTTATTTATGTGGGGGTGTCCCCTTGGGCAAGGGGCGCCCCCCCCAAGGGGGCATTGAACTGTTGCCCATTTCTGCCCCCCTAGGGGGCAGATGGGCCTATTTGTTTAGGCCCATCTGCCCCCAAGGCGGGCAGAAGCCAATTAGACACCAGGGATAGTGTGTGTGTGTGTTAGGGAATGGGGGGGGGCAGCCCCTTGGGCAAGGATTGCTCCCCCTTTGGGGGCACGTGTATCAAGGGCATTTCTGCCCCCGGGGGCAGATCGGCCTAATATTTTTAGGCTGATCTGCCCCCCACTAGAACGCCAGATTTTTTTTTAATGCTTATTTATGTGGGGGGGTCGTCTCCTTGGGCAAGGGATGCATTGAGCTCTTGCCCATTTTTGATGGTTGGGTGTTTGTCAATTGATGAAGTATTTGTATTTGTGATTAAAAAAAAAATCTCTTTTTTGTTCTAGTTCAAAGCTTTTGCTTTTTTTGCTGTGGCTCCTTGCAGTTTTGGCGGTGGTTGACCTGCGGTTTGCATAGTTGCATGTTTTAGGTAAGTAAAAACAATTTACTCCAAAGGAGTATTGTTGCCATGCATGAATGACATGTTTGTAGATGGTGTACTAAATGCAGGTTTGTGTGTGAAATTGTCCTTAGATTTGTGCTCAAAGATATTTGTGTTGTCTCATTTCTAATTTGTTTCTCTTTCTTTCTTTTTAGTGGGATATCATTGGTGATTGTTGTGTCTGTGCAGAGTAGTTGCTGGTGAGTCAAGCTTTTTCAGGGAAGTGAGCAGTATAGTTTTTCAGTTTATAACTCTTACTGATAAAGATACACTTTATTACTTATCTTACACAGGGCTGGTTGTTGGTGGTGCATTTGTCCAGTTAATTTTTGTAGGAAAGATGATGGCTAGCCGCAGGATGACCGCTCAGCAGGTGATTGGTATGCTTTTTGAGTCATTGTCTGATCATGATTATGAGACGGACTCTGCATCTGAGGCAGAGGCGGAAGTGAGAGATTCTGGCAGTGAAGTTTTTGTCGGAGAGCACTCTTCTGATGAGGAAGCCACACTCGGTGCAGATGAAGGGCCTGTTTTAGATGAGGGCACTGATGTGCCATTAGTGCAGCAACCTGGGGCTGAAAGGTTTCCCGTTAGAAGACCTGAACTCTGGGTTGCCCCAAACATGAAGCAGCCAGAGTTGCCTGCCTTTACTGGTCTCCCGGGGTGTAGAGTCAATACAGAGAACTTTTTGCCTGTCAATTTCTTTGAGTTATTTGTGGATGATGTGTTTTTGGAAGAGATTGTTGAGCAGACTAATTTGTATGTGGAGCAGTATTTGAGAGAGAACGCTGCTAGACTTAGGCCACACTCTAGAGCTGTCCAGTAGATTCCCACAAATTTGGAGGAGATGAAAAGGTTTTGGGGCTTGACTCTTTTGATGGGCTTGATAAGGAAGCCGTCACTGGCTTCTTATTGGTCAACTAGTCCATTGATGGCAACAGCTATATTTCCTGCAACCATGAGTCGTAATCAGTATTTGCTGCTTCTTAGGATGCTGCATTTTGTTGACAATGCATTAGCCTTGCCACGAGATCACCCTGATTCTGACCGTCTTTTTAAGATTAGGCCTGTCCTTGATCATTTTGTAGATAGTTTTTCAGAGATCTATGTTCCAGGCAAAGAAATAGCTGTGGACGAGTCTTTGGTCCTCTTCAAGGGTCGTTTGGTTTTTAGGCAGTACATTCCTAGCAAGAGGGCACGATATGGAATTAAATTGTGTATGCTGTCTGAAAGTAGTACAGGATATGTGTATAGTTCCGTGTCAACACTTGTAGTGATTCCAGTATTGACCCCCCTGGTTGTCCTCCCACTTTTGGAGTTACTAAGAAAATTGTGTGGGAACTTGGTAGACGACTGTTCAACAAAGGTCACCATTTGTATGTAGATAACTTCTACACTGGAGTGCAGTTGTTCAAGGAATTGTTTAGAGTGGACACTGTTGCTTGTGGCACAATTCGTTGTAACCGGAAAGGCTATCCAAGGGAGCTTGTCTGTAAAAAACTTGAGAGGGGACAATGCAGTGCCTTGCGGAATGATGAGCTGCTAACTTTGAAATTTTCAGACAGGAGGGATGTCTACATGCTAAGTACCATCCATGATGAGAGTACGTTCCCTGTAACTGTTTGGGGCCAGGTTGCTGAAGTGCGCAAACCTGTGTGCATTTTAGATTATAATAAGCACATGGGAGGTGTAGATAGGGTTGATCAGAGGTTGGAACCTTATACTGCTATTCGTAAGTCTTACGTTTGGTATAAGAAGTTAGCAATTCACCTCTTCCACTTAGCAACTTTTAATGCTTTTATTGTGTTTAAGGATAGGTCTCCAGAGTCAAAGATGACATTTGTGAATTTTCAGGAGTCAGTGATAGAGAGCCTTATTGTGGTGGAACAGGCCAGAGTTCCTAGAGAAGCAGTGGTGGAGGATGTGGCTAGATTTAAAGATCGCCACTTTGTTGAGCACATTCCTCCAACACCCAAAAAAGACTTTCCAGCTAAGAATTGTAGAGTGTGTTTTCGAAGAGGTATCCGGAGGGAGACTCGAATGTACTGCCCAGATTGTCCTTCAAGGCCTGGGCTGTGTGTGGGTGGTTGTTTCAAGAATTACCACACCCAGAAGAATTACTGGGAATAACCATGAGTGTAAAATGCCTGTTTTGTATTTTCATGTGTTCAGTTTCATGGTTGGCATTTCTGTCATGTACTTAGTTAGAGCTTTTGTGTTTGTAGTTTTGTAATTATTTCTAATTAGTTAGTGGTTTCTTTGTTTAAAAAAAAAAAGTGATGCCACTGTATGTGGAGTGGCGCTTGGCTGACGGTGTACATATTGTCTTGCTTTTGGTTACTGCAACACACTGCCAGCCAAACAACAGTCCACACACTCCCATCAGCTGGTGTGATTGCTGTATCAAGCATGTGCGCTTATGTAAGTGATGGGCCCTTGAGTGGCACTGTCTGTCGATGCGAGTGTTGTAATGTGCTGGGCCCGTGGCCGGCGGCATGAATGGTCTTGTGCATGTCATGTATGAAAGCTGTGTGAATGGACTGTAAAGCGGTTGGTGACTTGTCGTGGCTTTGCAGCTCATGAGCTGTGAGTCATTGCTTCAGTTTTTTGGCCTTTCAGTTATTAACAGTGCATTTTATTTTTGTGAAATCTCTTGTTAATAAAATTTGATCCACTGAACTATCACTCACCCTCGTGCCAAATCCAACCAGTATGTGTGGTAAAAATGACAAAACCTGCTCCGCTGTAATCAGGCGTCGCAGCACACCTGTGACACGCTAGGTGCCTCGGGTGGGACCCCGATGAGGAAGCATGCCACCAACTTAGTTGGTGGGTGAGGGGCTTTTTAACATAACCTAAGTGCATTTCTTTTCACAATTTTAGTGTTTGGAACATCACATAAGTATGTGGACACATCAAAATGATCTAGTGCAAAACTACCTGTGTTGGGGGGTGGGAGGGCAGCTATGGTTTTGGTCCTGGGTGCGGCCTTCATCTAGGGAAACCTACCGAACCCAGACATGTTTTAAAAATAGACACCCCAAGGAGTCCAAGGAGGTGTGGCTTGCCCCATCATTTTCTTCCCCAGACTCCTCGGCAAACCTCAAAATTTGCATTAAAAAATCATATTTTCCTCACTTTTCTTTGTAGGATCACCGCTGCAGCACAAAGTTCCTACCACCCAGTGTTCCCCTCAGTCCCCCAAGTAAAATGATACCTCACTTGCATGGGACCCCAAAGCAGAGTCAGCCTAAAAGATGTATAAAAGAAAAATATGTGCTTATCAACTCGCTGTGCTATCCCCTCAATCTCTACAAGCTTTTGGCCTTTTTCTGTTGCAGGCCCTTGGCCCACCCCCACAAGTGAGGTACCATTTTATCGGGAGACTTGGGGGAATGCTGGGTGTAAGGAAATTTGTGGCTCCTCTCAGATTCCAGAACTTTCTGTCACCGAAATGTTAGGAAAAAGTGGGTTTTTTGGCCAAATTTTGAGGTTTGCAAAGGATTCTGGGTAACAGAACCTGGTCAGAGCCCCACAAGTCACCCCATCTTGGATTCCCCTAGGTGTCTAGTTTTCAAAAATGCGCTGGTTTGCTAGGTTTCCCTAGGTGCCGGCTGAGCTAGAGGCCAAAATCCACAGGTAGGCACTTTGTAAAAAACACCTCTGTTTTCTGTGAAAAAATGGGATGTGTCCACGTTGTGTTTTGGGCCATTTCCTTTCGTGGGCGCTAGGCCTACCCACACAAGTGAGGTACCATTTTTATCGGGAGACTTGGGGGAATGCTGGGTGGAAAGAAAGTAGTGGCTCCTCTCAGATTCCAGAACTTTCTGTCACCGAAATGTGAGGAAAAGGTGTTTTTTTCGCCAAATTTTGACGTTTGCAAAGGATTCTGGGTAACAGAACCTGGGCAGAGCCCCACAAGTCACCCTATCTTGGATTCCCCTAGGTGTCTAGTTTTAAAAAATTTGCTAGTTTGCTAGGTTTCCCCAGGTGCCGGCTGAGCTAGAGGCCAAAATCCACAGGTAGGCACTTTGTAAAAAACACCTCTGTTTTCTGCGAAAAAATTTGATGTGTCCACGTTGTGTTTTGGGCCATTTCCTTTCGTGGCACTAGGCCTATCCACACAAGTGAGGTACCATTTTTAACAAGAGACATGGGGGAACACAGAATAGCAAAACAAGTGTTATTGTGCCTTGTCTTTCTATACATTTGTTCCTTCCAAATGTAAGGCAGTGTGTAAAAAAGATGTCTATTTGAGAAATGCCCTGTAATTCACATGCTAATATGGGCACCCCGGAATTCAGAGATGTGCAAATAACCACTGCTTCTCAAAACCTTATCTTGTGGCCATTTTGGAAATACAAAGGTTTTCTTGATACCTATTTTTCACTTTTTATATTTCAGCAAATGAATTGCAGTATACCCGGTATAGAATAAAAACCCATTGCAGGGTGAAGCTCATTTATTGGCTCTGGGTACCTAGGGTTCTTGATGAACCTACAAGCCCTATATATCCCCGCAACCAAAAGAGTCCAGCTGATGTAACGGTATATTGCTTTAAAAAATCTGACATCGCAGGAAAAAGTTACAAAGTAAAACGTGGAGAAAAATTGCTGTTTTCACCTCAATTTCAATATTTTTTTTTCAGCTGTTATTTTCTGTAGGAGACACTTGCTGAATTCATAATTTTGTCTACTTGTTAGAAATGTTTAGCTTTCTGGGATCCAGCATTGGTTTCTCACCCAGTTTGGTCACTAACTGGAAGGAGGCTGAAAGCACAAAAAATAGTAAAAATGGGGTATGTCCCAGTAAAATGTCAAAATTGCATTGAAAAATTGGGTTTTCCAATTCAAGTCTGCCTGTTCCTGAAAGCTGGGAAGATGGTGATCCTGCCACCGCAAACCCTTTGTTGATGTGAACAAAAAGTTATGAGGGCCTGAGCGCGAACTGCCCCAAATAACCAAAAAAAGGCTCGGCACAGGAGGGGAAAGGACTGGCAGCAAAGGGGTTAATTTGAAGCAACAGTGCCATTTTCCGAATGAGAGGAGTGTGCTGGTCCTGGACTCCAAACAATTGTGTCTCTACTTTTATGATTTCATCCATGACTCTCAACTCATCCTCTAAGAAATGAGGATTTTTGGGATGTGACAAGGTGGGGAATTAAAGTAGGTGACAGAGTTATCAAAGAAAAGTGATGCGGGAAGTAAATGGAGAAAAGTGTGTGAAAGGGGGTTAAGGGATAGTGAAAAAAGGGATGCCTTATCTCTCTGGACAAAATCAAATCCTGAATGCAGTGGAGACGCAAAGGATCATGGTCTGTGAAAGGGTGTGTTTTATAGCGTGATTTATAGGTGTGTCCACTGGGCCCATGGTTGTAAGCTCTCTTGTTGTTTTTTAATTCATCCAAATAGCACTTGTTTGCTGCTTTGCTGAACACGCACGACGATGGTCGACCGCTGTTGTCTAGCTGCCGCAAGGGGCCCGCCATGTTGATTGTGTGTTTGTAATCGACTCAGTGGTTGGCCGCGGTGCTGACAGCACCAGTGTATGGATTGCCAAGATACCAGACCACTGCTCCGCTGGCGGTCAGCACTTTGGCTTGGTGGGCATATCCAGCCAGCCCCAGGAACAATGTGGCAGGTTGCTCATCTATATAATTTTATGTGGGGCCTGCCTTGAGTCAGAACTACTCATGATGCTCTTGGTTGCAAAAAATGTGTGCTGTGTCACAAGGATAGCCCTCTATGCCCTCGGGGACCAGGGTCATTGTTAGACCTGACAGCCTTAGGGTGGTCCCCCCTAACTTTTTGCCTACCTCCTTCCACTTTTTGGATACTGTTTTTGCTGGTTTTTAGACTCTGCGCACTTTACCACTGCTAACCAGTGCTAAAGTGCATATGCTCTCTCCCTTTAAACATGGTAACATTGGATCATACCCAATTGGACTATTTAATTTACTTATAAGTCCCTAGTAGAAGGCACTATGGGGGTGATTCCAACTCTGGCGGGCGGCTACCGCCGCCCGCCAGGCAGAAACTGCCATTTGGCCGCCACGCGGCTAAAATTCTGCGGGCCCCATTCTGACATTCCCGCAGGGCCGGCGGGAATGAGGCTGCAACACAGGAGCCGGCTCCGAATGGAGCCGGCGGTGTTGCGGCGGTGCGACGGGTGCAGTTGCACCCGTCGCGCTTTTCACTGTCTGCCATGCAGACAGTGAAAAGCAGGCCGGGCCCTGTTAGGGGGCCCCAGGACACCTGTTACCGCCAGCCTCTTCCTGGCGGTGAAAACCGCCAGAAACAGGCTGGCGGTACGAGGGTCAGAATCCCCAGGGCAGCGCTGCTTAAAGCGCTGCCCTGGCGGATTCTCCCAGCCGGGGCAAAAACGGCGGATGACCGCCGGCCCCGGCAATCCAACCGCGGCTTTACCGCCGCGGTCGGAATGGGGATTGAAGCACCATCAACCTGTTGGCGGTGCTTCCGTCATTCGTGGCCCTGGCGGTCCAAGACCGCCAGGGTCAGAATGACCCCCTATATGTCCCCAGGGCTTGTAGATTAAATGCTACTGGTGGGCCTGCAGCACTGGTTGTGCCACCCACTTAAGTAGCTCCTTAACCTTGTCTCAGGCCTGCCATTGCAAGGCCTGTGGGTGCAGTTTCACTGCCACTTCAACTTGGCATTTAAAAGTACTTGCCAAGCCTAAATCTCCTTTTTTTCTACATATAAGTCACCCCTAAGGTGTGCCCTTAGGTAACCCCTAGGGCAGGGGTGCTGTGTGGGTAAAAGGCAGGACATGTACCTGTGTAGTTTACATGTCCTGGTAGTGTAAAACTCCCAAATTCGTTTTTACACTACTGTGAGGCCTGCTCCATTCATCGGCTAACATTGGGGCTGCCCTCATACAGTATTGAAGTAGTAGCTGCTGATCTGAAAGGAGTAGGAAGGTCATATTTAGTATGACCAGAATGGTAATACAAAATCCTGCTGACTGGTGAAGTTGGATTTAATATTACTATTTTAGAAATGCCACTTTTAGAAAGTGAGCATTTCTCTGCGCTTAAATCTTTCTGTGCCTTACAATCCACGTCTGGCTGGGTTTAGTTGACAGCTCCTTGTGCATTCACTCAGACACACCCCAAACACAGGGTACTCAGCCTCACTTGCATACATCTGCATTTTGAATGGGTCTTCCTGGGCTGTGAGGGTGGAGGGCCTGCTCTCACACAAAAGACTGCAACACCCCCTACTGGGACCCTGGCAGACAGGATTGAACTGAAAAGGGACCTGGTGCACTTCTAAGCCACTCTTTGAAGTCTCCCCCACTTCAAAGACACATTTGAGTATAAAACAGGGCCTCTGCCCTACCACCTGAGACACTTCCTGGAGAAAAAACTTGTAACCAGAACCTGCATCCTGCCAAGAAGAACTGCCTGGCTGTCCAAAGGACTCACCTGACTGCTTTCACTGAAGGACTGCTGCCTTGCTGTTGCCCTGCTGCCTTTGTGTTCCCTGGCTGTGGTGAAGAAGTGCTCTCCAAGGGCTTGGATAGAGCTTGCCTCCTGTTCCCTGAGGTCTCAGGACTAAAAAGACCTCTCTTGCAACTGGACTCCTTGTGCGGCGAAACTTTGACGCACAGCTTGCTAAAAACAACGCACAGCGTGTTCCGCGCTGAAAAATTCACCGCATGCCGACCCGGGACGCCGCCGCTCGACTTCGCAAGGAAAAGATCGACGCGGCGCCTGCGGTGTGACCAGAACTTCGGTGCACGGCCCACCAGATCAACGCACAGCCGACCTGGGACGACGACGCCCGACTCCCAGAGGGGAAATCGACGCAGCACCTGTCGTGATGGAGAAATTTCCCCGCATCGCCTACCGGAACGATGCAGAGCTTGCCAACAAGCCCAGGATTCCACGCACAGACCCCGGGGCGTCTGAAAACCCTGCAACCCGAAGAGGAGGCCCGTTCGCGCACCAGAAATCAACGCAACGTCTTCCCCCCGTGGAAAATAACGACGCAAGTCCGTGTGCGAAGGGGCGAAACCGACGCCCACACCATTTTCCATGCATCTCCTCCTCTGCGGCCCTTTAGGGAGATTTTTCACTCAAACCAGGTACTTTGTGCTTGAAAGAGACTTTGTTTGCTTTTAAAAGACTTAAGACACTTTGGTGGTCATAACAACATTGGTGGTAAAAGCCGCTTACCGCCGTGCAGAAGACCGCCAACACACCGCCGTGGCCGCGGAAAACCGCCACAGCCATTATGACCCACAGCACGGAATCCGCCAAAATTCAGACACCCACACAAGTCCGCCACACCAAAGGTCAGTGATAAACTGGCAAAAACGAAACCTCCACCGTCACGCCAACAGAAATACGCCCATACTATCACGACACACGAATCCACACGGCGGTCTTTCAACCGCGGTATTCCATTGGCGGTACACACCGCTGCGCTCAAAATACACACACATTTACAAAACACTGCCACATTGGACAATTCGAAATACACACACCTGATACACATACACACACCACTCCCACACACCCAAGACAATATATAACACACACCCACATCACCCACAAACCCCTACGACCAAAAATCACGAACGAAGGCCAGAGAGAGACACCACCATCAACAATACTAGCATTCACAGGCACACAACACCATCACCCACATAACTTCCACGCACCTCACACGACACACCACTACATATCAGCACACTTGTCACCACACACACCAACCCACACATCACCTACACCACCCCATGGCACGGCAAAGACACCCCAGGGTCTCGGAGGAGGAGCTCAGGGTCATGGTGGAGGAAATCGTCCGGGTAGAGCCACAGCTATTCGGATCACAGGTGCAGCACACCTCAATTGCAAGGAAGATGGAGCTATGGCGAAGAATAGTGGACAGGGTAAACGCAGTGGGACGGCACCCAAGAAATTGGGAGGACATCAGGAAGAGGTGGAACGACCTACGGGGGAAGGTGCGTTCCATGGTCTCAAGACACCACCTGGCGGTTCAGCAGACTTGCGGCAGACCCCCACCTCCTCCCCCACAACTAACAACATGGGAGGAGCAGGTCTTGGCGATTCTGCATCCTGAGGGCCTCGCAGGAGTAGGTGGAGGAATGGACTCTGGTAAGTCAAATCTTAACTATTACATCCCCCACCCTACCTGCATGCCAGCACATACCCCCACCCTCACCCCCATCACTCTAAATCCTCACAAATGTCCCAACATCACAAACCACACATCCTAACCCCAAGCCCTGCATGCAACAACAAAGCATGGACACCCATCACTAAAACATCCCCACTGCCCATACCCATACACCCCCCTAAACCATCATCACACAAAGTCCGACACAGGAATGCAAGCACTGGGGTACACGGTCACCCACCCATTGCACACCATGCCACACACAGATGTAATAAACATCCTTTTATACCCCTGCAGGACCCCTACCCAACATCACCGGACAGGAGGGTCCACACATGTCCACACCACCAACCGAAGAGGCCCACAGTGATGACAGCACCTCTGTCCAACTGGATCTAGATGACCAGCCCGGCCAATCGGGGACCTCAGGACAGTCGGTTCCCCACACCCAGTCACAGGCCACCACAGAGACACGTCAATCAGCGGTGTGTCCACCACTACAGGGAACCCAGGAGAACCCACCACCCCAACAACAACAGGGACCTGGGGGCAGTGGTAGTGGGCACACGGTCCAGGGGACGGAGGTCCAGGAACACAGGGGAACTGGGAGGGCAGCTGTGCGACAGGGGGCGGACAGGCCCAGGGAAACCACTCTCCACGATGCCCTCTCCTCCATCATTGGAGCCTACCGCCACTCTCAGGAGACGATGGCAACGGTACTGGCCATGTTTCAGGAGACCCAGCGCCTGCAGGAGGAACATGATATGGGCTTCAGGGAGGAACTCAGAACCATCAATTCCACCCTGGGCACCATCGTAGGGGTACTGAAGGAAGTACTCAACACCAGAAGGGACACTGTGGCACTACAAGGGGCCCCTGACACTAGCCTGGATGATGAACTGCCCGCCACCTCCGCCAGCGCTAGTGGACAGGAGGCACCACCACAGGACCACCACACCAGCACCCCACCCCCTGCAGAGGGAGAACCACCTCGCAAACGGTCCCTGAGATCCAGGAACAAGACAGAGAACGATGCAAAGACCCCCGCCAAGAAATGAGACCACCCTGATTGTCATCCTACTGTCCCACTTTGTCACCCTGTCCATCCTTAAACTGCCCCAGCTCCACTTCCTATGCCCATTTGGGCAATGCACCTGTGAGACTAATAGACTGGACTCTGCCATGGACATTCCTCCGCCATCACCCCTCACCATTTTGCTACCCCCTCCAATTTTGAGCACTAAAATAAACACCCTTAAAGCACAAAACAATCTGGAGTCAGTCTGTGATGTCGGAATACTGTACTAGCAATTACTGTGGCAAAAAGTTCTTTCATTTGTAATGTCAACATACCTATGTCACGCAGCTCTAGTCCATGAGGAATCAAAGCAGATGTCACACTGTGGGACCCAGATGTGTGAAATCGTGAGGGAAAGTGACAACTCAGTGACCATACACTGGGTGAAAACGACAGACAGTAGAGAGGTAGTAGTGTTTAAGTACATGTAGTAGGCAGGTTTGTATTCTTACCTGTGTTTCACTGGAAATATTGCTGGATCACTGAGTCCCTGTTGTCCATGTCTTCTTCCTCTGCTTTCTCGTCTTCACTGTCCACAGGCTCCACAGCTGCAACAACACCGCCATCTGGACCATCCTCCTGCAGAAAAGGCACCTGTCGCAGCAAAGCCAAGTTGTGAAGCATACAGCAGGCCACGATGATCTGGCACACCTTCTTTGGTGAATAGAATAGGGATCCACCTGTCAGATGGAGGCACCTGAACCTGGCCTTCAGGAGGTCGAAGGTCCGCTCGATCACCCTCCTAGTTCACCCATGGGCCTCATTGTAGCGTTCCTCTGCCCTTGTCCTGGGATTCCTCACTGGGGTCAGTAGCCATGACAGGTTGGGGTAACCAGAGTCACCTGCAAATGGCGAGGGACAACTGTTAGACACACACTAACCTGGAGGGATATCCCAAGACCCAGACAACCATTCCCACTGACTAGCTTCCAGGTGCTCACCTAATAGCCACACACGGTGCCTCTGGAGTTGACCCATCATATAAGGGATGCTGCTATTCCGCAGGATGTAAGCGGCATGCACTGAGCCAGGGAACTTGGCATTCACATGGGAGATGTACTGGTCGGCCAAACATACCATCTGTACATTCATCGAATGATAACTCTTTCGGTTTCTGTACACCTGTTCACTCCTGTGGTGGAGTACCAAAGCCACATGTGTCCCATCAATGGCACCTATGATGTTGGGGATATGTCCCAGGGCATAGAAATCACCTTTCACTGTAGGCAAATCCTCCACCTGAGGGAAAACGATGTAGCTCCGCATGTGTTTCAGCAGGGCAGACAACACTCTGGACAACACGTTGGAAAACATGGGCTGGGACATCCCTGATGCTATGGCCACTCTTGTTTGAAATGACCCACTTGCAAGGAAATGGAGTACTGACAGCACATGCACTTGAGGGGGGATTCCTGTGGGATGGCGGATAGCTGACATCAGGTCTGACTCCAACTGGTAACACAGTTCCTGGATTGTGGCACGGTCAAGCCTGTATGTGATTATCACAAGTCTTTCCTCCATTGTCCACAGGTCCACCAAAGGTCGGTACACCGGAGGATGCCGCCATCTCCTCACATGTCCCAGCGGACGGTGCCTATGAAGGACAACAGCAAGCACAGAGTCAAACTACTCAGAGGTACGTACCCCCAGCTTACACAGAACACCAATCCTAATCTAAAAAGTGGCCTGTATTTGTGTTGAGTCTAGGCCTAGGTATGTGTGACGCAGTTGAAAATGAAGCCATGTGGGCCCCTGAAATGGCGGCTGCCTGACCTGTAAAGTGGGACAATGGGATGTGAGGTAACTGCGCTGGCGTTGTACACCGTCGCGGTAGGCGGTCGAAGACCGCGGCGCAATGCTGCATTGGTTAACATTGGACCCTCTGGGTCCCAGGAGCCAATGACGATGTACGCCGGCGATGACGATACGAACCGCCGCGGACGTGACCGCCATTTTCTATCTGTTCAATCACTCGATACCTGATCTTCGACAGGAGAGGACGTACACTGCAAGTGCTGCTGTGACCTTGGTCTGGAAGAGCAATGGCTCGAGTGTCTGGGGAAAGGGCCCCTGCCTTCACATCGGAGGAGTTGAAGAAACTCGTGGATGGGGTCCTCCCCCAGTACACGCTACTCTACGGTCCTCCAGACAAACAGGTAAGTACACTGGGAGCATGCTGTATGGGCTATGGCTGTGTGGAGAGGGGTGGATGGAAGAAGGAAGGGGGGAGAGTGCGGCATGCATGAAACGACGGTGAGTGCATGTGCCACATGGCAGGGGTAGGGATGGGGGCCAATCACTTTGACGGTGCAGTTGGTAATAAGTTTCTCTTCCCCCTGTACAACTCAGGTAGGTCAGCGCCCACCAGAAAAAATATATTTGGCGTGCCATCGCCAAGAACGTCCGGACCCTGGGGGTCCACCACAGACGGAGCACCCACTGCTGGAAAAGATGGGAGGACATTCGCCGCTGGAGCAAGAATACGGCGGAGGCCCAACTGGGGATTGCCTCCCAACTTGGGAGGGGTGCCCGTCGCACCATGACCCCCCTGATGTTCAGGATCCTGGCGGTGGCATACCCAGATTTGGATGGGCGCTTGAGGGCATCACAGCAGCCACAAGGGGGTGAGTACACTCTCATTCTGCTGAGTTTGCGCGCAGTGGAGGGGTCTGGGTGGGGGAGGTGGGCTGTGGGTTTCCGTAGGCCAGGGCGAGTTCCGTAGGCAAGGTCTCTCCATAAGGCAGGCCATGTGGCACCCCACTGCACCTCTGTAGAGTGCCAACTACACCTAGTCATGCCCCTGTGTCATCCATGTGTGCAGATGTCGTCCATAGCCTAGTAGGGCATTTCCCAGGAATTGAACAGTGGAGCCCAAGAGCGTGGCGTAGTGCAGGGGGCTTCTGTGTCTGTCGTGTCCGCCAACGGTAGCGGTAATGCATGCACTCAACATGTCTTTCTTCTGTCGTCCCCCCCCCCTTTTTGTGGTCTCCCTGTTCTTGTGTGCATTAGCATCATTAGACGGAGGAGCAGTGGCACCGGAGCACGAGGGGGCTGCATTCCTCATGGCCATGGAGGGCCACACTACGGAATCGGACTTCACCAGTGGGACGGAGCTGAGACCAGTGTCACAGACCCGTCCTCTGATGGGAGCTCCCTTGTGGTGGCGGCAACATCTGTGCCCCCCCCCCCCATCTACAGGTACAGCCGCCACCCCCCCTTCCAGCACCGCCCTCCCAGCAGCCCCTCAGCCTTTGCCCCATGCCCGCTCACCCGGGAGGGTGGGCATCACCTTCACCCCAGGCCCTTCAGGCCCTGCCCCAGTCACCCCTGCTGCCCTCAGTAAGGAGGCCATTGACCTCCTCAGGTCCCTCACTGTTGAGCAGTCTACCATTTTGAATGCCATCCAGGGTGTAGAAAGGCAGTTGCAACAAACCAATGCATTCCTGGAGGGCATTCATTCTGGACAGGCGGCCCTTCAGCGAGCTTTTCAGACTCTGGCCTCAGCACTGGTGGCAGCCATTGTCCCTGTCTCTAGCCTCCCCCCTCCAACTTACTCCACCCAGACCCAATCTCCTGTACCCCAGCCTATCCCAAGCACACCTCTAGACCAGCATGCACAGACGTCAACACACAAGGGAAGCTCAGGCAAACATAAGCACCACACATCCCACAGGCACTCATGCAAGCATCATACCCATACAGACACACCAACATCCACTGCCTCCACTGTGTCCCGCTCCTCCTCGTCTCCCTCCTCCCTCCCAGTCTCGTCTACACTCACACCTGCATGCACTACCTCTACAGCCACTACTTCCATCACCAGCACACCCACCACCACACCCGCTCCCGTGCAGTCACCACCCCCACTACCATTCACACGTCCCCTGTGTCCTCTCCCAGTGTGTCTGTGACGCCCCCTCCCAAGATACACAAACGCAGGCACACACCCACCAACAGCCATCCACCTCACGACAGCCTCCAGCGCATGCACCTTCACCCAAAGTCAGCAAACAAACACCTCCTACAACCACAACCTCTTCCTCCACTCCCAAACCCCCTCCAGCTACCCGTCCCTGAGTCTCCCAAAAACTTTTCCGGTCCAACCTCCCACACCTCCCCCACCCCATCCATCTCCTAGGTCCCGAACTAGCACCTCAGCCACAACATCTCCAGGACCAGTGGTGCCTGTAGTCACCGGAATCTGGAGTGCACCGGCCACCAGGGCAGCCAGTGTGGCACGGAGCCACAGCACAGACAGTCCCCCACCTCTCAAGCATCAGAAGTTGGCCAGGGCCCGGCGGGAGAGGGGAAAGACTCCAGCCACCAAAGCTGCTCCCAGGGGCACAGGTGGGAGTGTGGAGTCAGCTGCGACACCTTCCAAGGTGGGGAAGGGGCACAAGAAACTCAGCAAGTCTGGGAAGAGCAGCACGGCGGAGAAGACCGCCATCATCCCCGCTGCCCAGGAGGCCACCGCCACCAGCCCTGCTGCCCAGGAGGCCACTGCCAGCACCAGCCCTGCTGCCCAAGAGGCCACCGCCAGCACCAGCCCTGCTGCCCAGGAGGCCACCGCCAGCACCAGCCCAGCTGCCCAGGAGGCCACCGCCAGCACCAGCCCTGCTGCCCTGCTGCCCAGGAGGCCACCGCCACCAGCCCAGCAGGCCACCGCCAGCACCAGCCCTGCTGCCCAGGAGGCCACCGCCAGCCCTGCTGCCCAGGAGGCCACCGCCAGCACCAGCCCAGCTGCCCAGGAGGCCACCGCCAGCACCAGCTCTGCTGCCCTGCTGCCCAGGAGGCCACCGCCACCAGCCCAGCTGCCCAGTAGGCCACCGCCAGCACCAGCCCTGCTGCCCAGGAGGCCACCGCCAGCACCAGCCCTGCTGCCCAGGAGGCCACTGCCAGCACCAGCCCTGCTGCCCAAGAGGCCACCGCCAGCACCAGCCCTGCTGCCCAGGAGGCCACCGCCAGCACCAGCCCAGCTGCCCAGGAGGCCACCGCCAGCACCAGCCCTGCTGCCCTGCTGCCCAGGAGGCCACCGCCACCAGCCCAGCTGCCCAGTAGGCCACCGCCAGCACCAGCCCTGCTGCCCAGGAGGCCACCGCCAGCACCAGCCCTGCTGCCCAGGAGGCCACCGCCAGCACCAGCCCTGCTGCCCAGGAGGCCACCGCCAGCACCAGCCCTGCTGCCCATGAGGCCACAGCCGTCATCCCCGCTGGGACTGAGAGGACCACCAGCACAAGCCCCGCTGGGCTAGAGAGGACCACCAGCACAAGCCCCGCTGGGCCATGCAGGACCGCCAGCACAAGCCCCGCTGGGCCACGAAGGACCTCCAGCACAAGCCCCGCTAGGACAGAGAGGACCGCCAGCACAAGCCCCACTGGGCTACAGAGGACCGCCAGCACAAGCCCCGCTGGGCTAGAGAGGACCACCAGCACAAGCCTCGCTGGGACATGAAGGACCGCCAGCAGCTGAGTCACTGCAAAGGAGCCCGCCGCTCCAAGCACCGCTGAACAGGGCACAGCCGTCTCAAGCACCACAGAACAGGGCACTGCCGTCTCAAGCACCTCTGAACAGGGCACTGCCGTCTCAAGCACCGCTGAACAGGGCACCGCCGTCTCAAGCATCGCTGAACAGGGCACCGCCGTATCAAGCACCGCTGAACAGGGCACCGCCGTATCAAGCACCGCTGGCCCATGAGCACCAAGGGCACTGATGCTACTGAGTCCGTCACGGGCAGAATGAAGCATTCTGGGCACCATGCCCCCTCCAGAACCAGTGGAGAGATCCATCCACTACCTCTGTCCTTAGCAGGATGAAGCACTCTGGGCACAAGGCCCCCTCCAGAACCAGTGGAGAGATCCATCCACTACCTCTGTCCTTAGCAGGATGAAGCACTCTGGGCACAAGGCCCCCTCCAGAACCAGTGGAGACTGTTATCCACTTGAGAGACTGTGGCTTTGCACTCCCCAGCATGGAAGAGTGGGCAACCCACCCACTGTAGAGACTTGAGAGACTGTGGCTTTGCACTCCCCAGGATGGAAAAGCACTACCCAGGATGGAAGAGTGGGCAACCCACCCACTGTAGAGACTTGAGAGACTGTGGCTTTGCACTCCCCAGGATGGAACAGTGGGCAACCCACCCACTGTAGAGACTTGAGAGACTGTGGCTTTGCACTCCCCAGGATGGAAGAGTGGGCAACCCACCCACTGTAGAGACTTGAGAGACTGTGGCTTTGCACTCCCCAGGATGGAACAGTGGACAACCCACCCACTGTAGAGACTTGAGAGACTGTGGCTTTGCACTCGCCAGGATTGAACAGTGGGAATGTAACCCCCTCGTGGATTTGGCGTTGTGCACTCAAGCGGCTGAGGTGCCCCCCTCTCCCTTTCCTTGAGGTGCCTGTTTTCTTGCTCTCTGATGCCCCTGCAGTGTTCTCTCCGTCATGGTCGGGGATCTTGTGTGGGCCTCACCCATACCGTGTGGGCCCAGTGTTCCACAGACTTAATTGGAGCACTACCTGGACTACTATGCTTGGTGTATATTTTGTTAATGGTGTATATATATATATTTTTGCCTACTTGATTTTATTATATTACAATGGTTACACTCATTTTCTATTGTCTTCGCATTCTTCCGGCGGGGTTAGGAGGTGTAACTGTGATGTATCAATATGTATTAGTGTGTGTGTTGTCGTGGGTGAGGGTGGGGGTGGAGGTGTTGCGTGTTGCGTGTGTGTCCCTGTTTTTTCCCTCCCCCGTCCCCTGTGTCGTAGGTGCAGTACTCACCGTTGTCTTCGCCACAGGCGTTCGTGCTCCTGGTAGAGGAGCAGGAAGACTATAGCAGCAGAATTTGGAGTTCCGGGTCCATGGTGTCCTAGTTCCTCGTGGGGTGTGTAGAGGTGAGCGTTTTCCCTTCGGAATCCTGTTTCCGCCGTGTTATTATCCGCGTGGAATCCGCCCCGGAAAAGGTGGCGGATTGGTAGGTTGTGATACTGAGGGCGGTACATTGTCCTCCGCCTGTCTGTTGGCGGTGACCGCCGCGCTGTTTGTTTGTACCGCCGTGGCGGTCGGAGTGTTAAAGTGGCTGTCTTTGTTGGCGGTTTCCGCCACGGTCGTAATTGCAAATTTTTTACCGCCACCCTGTTTGCGGTCTTACTGCCGCTTTAATACCGGCCGCCAGGGTTGTAATGACCACCTTTATATCACTTTTCAGTGATATCTTTAGATTTTCTTATTGCATTTTTGACCGTTTTTGACCTGCCAATATCCAGTTAAATATCCTATATTTTTCTAAACACTGTATGATGTATTTTTGTGGTGCTATATGGTGTTATTGTATGATTTATTGCACAAATACTTTACACATTGCCTTCTAAGTTAAGCCTGACGGCTCAGTGCCAAGCTACCAGAGGGTGGGCACAGGATAATTTGGATTGTGTGTGACCTAACCTGACTAAAGTGAGGATCCTTGCTTGGACAGAGGGCAACCTGACTGCCAACCAAGACCCCATTTCTAACAGTCATGATAAGTTATATGAACAGAGTTCACTTTGGGGCTGTTTATGCAAAATGGAACCCTCTTTGTCAAAATCAGGGGAAACACAAACAAAATGTATTATTTTCAACAGCCTACTGGAAGGTTCTCATTTGGGATGCATTAAACAGACACTGAGACTAGACAGTGTCCTGTTGCTGTTATGTATTCTCCTCCACTACAAATGTGAATAATAATGTGACTCATACAAAGTACACATGATGCAGTGCTGAAGTGTGTGTATAAACATAAAATAATATGCATAAAGACACAATAAATCGTCCTTGGTTCCTAAGCCAAGTTGTACAGACAAGCCTGTGTTTCCAAAATAGCACAATGCGGATCACAAATAATCACAGACCAATGCAGATGTATTTCAACCCCTGGAGAGTGGGAGGGTCTTTACAGGAAAAAGTTGTCTGGCTTATTATCTGCATGTTTCAGGGGACAGAAATCAGGCCAACATCAGCCTACATCGCAAAACACTAGTGTGTTATATACTGTGTGTACTAATCAAGGACTCACAAAAAACACCAGAGCGGGTATGTGTGAAAACCAACATCACTTGTATATCTACTGCACGTCCAAAAGGTCGAATGAGAATGTATCCCCTGTGTACGATGCACTAACTCTAAGTGACCCGTTGGTTCATAGCAGGATTTGCTTTAAGGTGAAAGGGGCATCTTTGGTACGCCATTACCAGGAACTTCAACACATGGAAAATGAGCTATACTGGCAAGTGGCAGAGGTTGTAACCCTGGATAACCGCAGCAGTAGCATCGGTGAGATTCTCAACCAGAAAGAGAATCCAAATGAATGGACGTGCTTAAGAGCACTACCAGAGGACTAAATAATGTGGATGAACTGAGAGGTCTCTCAGTCCTCGCTACATGACATGTATAAAATTCACCCCACTCAGTATTGGGATTCTTAAAGAGAATTTTGTTTCCCTACAAGTGTTATACATTGGCGCATCATGCATTCGCGAAGGACTGTTTGTGTTGTGGTCCATCATTGCCTTGCATTATGTTCACAGTGAATGAGGGCTCCCTGTTACATAAGACATGCTTGCATGCATTCACGTATTGAATAGACACTGGACATACCAAGTATCAGAGCACTCACCAACCATATGGGGGTGCTCTTTGATATGTTTCAAAACATGTGACTATTCACTATGTCACACATTGACCATCAACATTCAATAGCCTTGCTTTCAGGCCTTAAATAGCACAAGACAGGTTATACTTGAAGTTGGTAGATCTGAATTAAAGGCTTTGTCATTTATCGATGGAGAATATCTATATGTAGTGACATTGTTGATTATTAGATAACTGATAGTATTACATACTTCGCTTGGACCTGTGGTTCCCAAAGGTGTATAGTGGTGCACTCATGTACGGTGTGAACAATGGGTAAGTGTCAGGCCCAAGATGGTGGTCGCGGTGTGAGGTCTAGTGTATTTAGACAACACTGGAGATATGAAGTGACTCCTGCCGGCTACTCCCTCACTGCACGAGCTATTCAGCAGACACAGATGCTGGATGCTGACTGCCGCACAAGTTAACAAGTAAGTTCACCCTCATGGCACAAATAAGTTGGCACCACGACCGAAAGGCATTTATTTTTGCCCTTTAATGTTTAGATTAATATGCTTTAAATCGCACAGAGTGGAAAGAGAGTTTTGGAATTTTTATTTTAGTATTAAGGATATGAAGTGAGTGAAATATGAGACTAGACGCGCTTATTGGCATGCATGTTTACTGAGCACTGCAAAATAATTACCGGCATGTTGTTGAGGCTTACCTTTTAACTTTCTGTTAACCTCAAACATGCAATTATTCAATGTAATATATAATGCCATGTGATCGAATCTATAGCATGTAGTTTCGAGTGACCACAAGCACGCTGGCATGCATATGTACTGAGCACCAGGTCATAATGAGCGGCATGTCTTTGGTATTGTTTAGCGACAACCACGAGTATGGGCTCGACGAGGCATACGGCATGGGCTCATTACCGCAAGGGCCCCCACCTTATTAAATGTGAGCACACCGCTTTCACCCACACAGCCTGCATGTTAATACCCGAGCCTGAAGGCCGTGAGTTGAACACACTGCAGCAGTGTATGACATTATACAGTCTGAAACTACATGTTTAGACAAAGATACAGCATGCGTGTTCCTTCCCTCATCTCACTTTTCACATGCATTGATATGAGGCTATGCCCGACTGGTGGGACAATTTGTAATTATATTGTCATCAATACGTAGGCTGATTTTGGTGAATTATTTCAGAGATCGATAGTCTAGATTGGATTCTTTGGATCAATGGGGCACTTAGGCCCTCATTATGAGTATGGAGGACTTAAGACCACCAGACTCGTGGTGGCGGTCCTACCACCACATTACGACCGTGGCGGAATTGCCACGGTCCGACTGCTGACAACACCAGGTTGTCAACACCCTGGTGGTCTCGGCCGTTTGTAATCCTCCAGGGTGGCGCTGCGCGCAACGCCACCATGGGTATTACGACTCCCCAATCTGCCAGCCTTTTCATGGCGGTTGGACCGCCATTGAAAGGCTTGCAGAATGGGCAGTGCAGGGGCCACCATGGAAAGCCCCGTCGCACTTTCCACTGCCTGAATTGTGGGCAGTGGAAAGCGTGGCGGGTGCTGCTGCAGCCGCTGCACCGCCACATTGCCACTGGCTCGATTATGAGCTGGTGTCAATGTTAAGACCATGTTTCCCGCTGGGCTGGCTGAAAATGTTGTTTCTGCCCGCTGGCCCAGCGAGAAACTTGTAATAGGGTCGGCGGTGTTCTGGCCACATGGGCGGTCAGATGGCGGTACGGGTTTGGCAGGCAGCCTCCACCACCCGCCAAACTCGTAATGAGGGCCTAAGTGTCAGTGCATCGTACAAAGGAGATACATTCTCCAAATACGTTACGTCCAAGCTGGACCATCCTGTGAATTTGTGCAGTGGATACAAAAGTGATATTGGATTTCACACATACCCCGCTCTGGTGCTTTTTGGTGAATCATTAATTAATACACATAGGCCCTCATTATGACATTGGCAGTAAATCCCGTTTACTGCCACGCTGATGGCAACATACCGCCGCGGTGCCGGATATCCTTTCGCCAAATTATGACACATACACCAATCCAACAGAATACTGCCACATACACAAATCCGCCAGACCAAAGGTCAGTGCTAAAGTGGCGATACCAACACCCATACCGTTATGCCAACAAAACAACACCCACCACTTTATGACCCATCAATCACCACGGCAGACATTCAACGGCGGTAAACCATTGGTGGTACATACCGCCACGCTCAGAATAGACACCCACATACAAAACAACATTACATTGGCCAACATCAAAAACACACACCTGACCCCCATACACATACCACACCCACCCACCCACATCACTATAAAACAAACTCTCACAATACCCACAACCCCTTATCAACACCAATTGCTGCCAGGAGACTGAGAAGCACACAGAGACAACTAGACACACACACCACTCACACCCATACATCCCGCACACACTCCACATCACACACCCCACTACATTACTCAACACACTCTCACCAACACACACCACACAACACCCATGGCACCACAAAGGCACCCCCGTTTCACTGAGGAGGAGTTAAGGGTCATGGTGGAGGAAATTGTCAGGGTAGAGCCACAGCTGTTTGGAGCACAGGTACAGCACATATCCATTGCAAGGAAGATAGCGCTATGGTGGAGAATTGTGGACAGGGTGAACGCCGTGGGACAGCACCCAAGAACAAGGGACAACATTGGGAAGAGGTGGAATGACCATAGCAGGGGTGCTGGCAGACATGGCCAACATCCTGAGGGAGGCAACAGCACACCAGCGGGCCCCTACCACTAGCCAGTCAGTTGAACAGTCCTCCACTTCCACTACCGCTAATGGTCAGGAGGCCCGCCACAGGACCCAGAGGCCACCAGCATCTCTCACCCTGCAGAAGGTGAACCACCCCACAAACGTTCCCTGTGACCCAGACAGAAGCCAGAGACAATTGCCAAGACCATTGCCAGGAAATTAGACTTTCCTGATTGTCCCCCTTGTGTCCCACACTGTCACCATGTCCGCCTTGAAATGCCTTTGCTCCCCTTCCTATGGCCACTTGGACACTGCACCTGAGCTACAAACAGACTGGAACAATACCCTGGACTTTCCTCCATCATCACCCCATTCCATTGCACTTACCCCTCAATTTCTTAGCACTACAATAAGCACCCTTGGACAAAACTCGACTACTAGTATTTCGGGGCATATTTATACTCCGTTTGCGCCGGAATTGCGTCGTTTTTTTTTACGCAATTTCGACGCAAAACTAACTCCATATTTATACTTTGGCGTTAGACGCGTCTAGCGCCAAAGTCCATGGAGTTAGCGTCATTTTTTTGCGTGGACACCTACTTTGCGTTAATTATATGCAAGGTAGGCGTTCCCGTCTAAAAAATCGACTCCGAGGCATGTGCGTCGGATTTATACTCCTGGGCAAAAATCACGCCCGGGAGTGGGCGGGTCAAAAAAAATGACGTACGGCCGCTTTTGCGCTGTTATTTAGCGCCTGCAAAAGGCAGGCGTTAAGGGACTTGTGGGCTCTGAAGGAGCCCAGAGGTGCCCTCCCATGCCCCCAGCGACACCCCCTGTCACCCTTGCCCACCCCAGGAGGACACCCAAGGATGGAGGGACCCATCCCAGGGACATTAAGGTAAGTTCAGGTAAGTGTTTTTTTTCATTTTTTTTTGTGGCATAGGGGGGCCTGATTTGTGCCCCCCTACATGCCACTATGCCCAATGACCATGCCCAGGGGACATAAGTCCCCTGGGCATGGCCATTGGGCAAGGGGGCATGACTCCTGTCTTTGCTAAGACAGTAGTCATTTCTATGGGGGTTGGGAGTCGAAAAAAATGGCGCAAATCGGGTTGAGGCGAAAAAATTGCCTCAACCTGACTTGCCCCATTTCTTGACGCCCAAGCTCCATTTTCCCCTACGCCGGCGCTGCCTGTTGTACGTCATTTTTTTTAACGCACACCAGACGGCGCCGGCGGCTAACGCCGGCTAACGTCATTCAATAAATATGGCGCCCGCATGGTGCTTCAGAATGGCGTTAGCCGGCGCTAATTTTTTTGACGCAAAACTGCGTTAGCGCAGTTTTGCGTCAAAAAGTATAAATATGGGCCTTCATGTTTTGAAAATTTGTATTTATGGAAACAGCTACATCTATTGCAAATGAACTGCAGATTGTGAGAGCATAGAGATAATGACCTTTAGCTGGCTGTAGTCAGCACATCAGTACACAGATGTTATATCACCAACATCTGTAAAATGACAAACCAAAGGTGACAGTAAGTTGAGGTAAAAGGAAGTTAATGACATCATCCCACAGCCGCACAGAATACACCAATAGTCATAGAAATGTTAAGTTGCACTGTCTCACCTGTGTGTCATTGGAAGTACTGACGGATAACTGATGTTCTGTTGTCCTCATCCTCATCCTCACTGTCATCAGGGTCTACTGCAGCCACAGGGGCATCTCCAGTCTCCTCCTCCTACAGAAAAGGTACATGGCGTCAGAGGGCCAGGTTGTGCAACATGCAGCATGCCACAACTATCGGACAGACCTTCTCGGGTGAGTAGCACAGGGTTCCACCTGTCAGATGGAGGCACCTGAACCTGGCCTTCAGGAGGCCGAAGGTTCTCTCAATGAACCGCCTGGTTCACCCATGTGCCTCATTAGAATGTTATTCACCCCTTGTCCTGGCGTTCCTCACAGGGGTCAGCAGCCACGATAGGGTTGGGTAGCCAGCGTCACCTGCAGGTATTGAGGGACATCATTTAGCCACACACTATCCTATCAGGTTAACATCAGAGGTAGACACTAACATACACTGGGTGGGGACCAAGGCTCACCTATAAGCCACACCCTGTGCCTCTGTAGTTGGGCCATCACATTTGGGATGCTGCTATTCCTCAGGACAAAGGCATCATGCACCGACCTAGGATACTTAGCATTGACGTGGGAGATGTACTGGTCCGCCAGGCACACCTTCTGCGCATTCATGGAGTGGAAACTCTTACGATTCCTGAACACGTGTTCATTCTGGCGGGGCGGACAAATGGAATATGTGTCCCATCAATCACCCCTATAATATTGGGGATATGTCCCATTGCATAGAATTCGGCCTTCACAGATGCCAAATCTTCCACATGGGGGAAAGCTATGTAGCTGCACCTGTGTTTTACCAGGGAAGACAACACTCTTGCCAACACGATTGAGAACATTTGCTGTGACATTCCTGCTGCCAAGCCCACTGTCACTTGGAAAGAGCCTATCGCCAGAAAATGGAGCCAGACTCCAACTGGGCACACAGCTCTGTGATTGTGGCCCTGTCCAGTCCATAGGTGAGGATAATGTGCCTGTCCTCCAGTGTAGCTAGGTCCACAAGGGGTCTGTACACGGGGGTATGTCTCCACCTCCTATTCATCCACAGTGGTAGGTATCTAAGGGACACAAGAGTGAGTAGGCTGTCACAATTTCAACAACTAAACCACAACAGCAGTCCACATGGTGCACTTATGTATTGGGACTGTGTAAATTTCGAAGTATTTGCCTATTTAACCTGTGATGCAGCAATTGTCGATAGGCCTGTTCACCCTGCCCTGACATGGCGACCGCCAGTCCTGTATGGAGGGACAGGTGGAAGTGAGGTAATTCTGCCGACATTGGGTGTCGTGGCGGTAGGCAGTCGTGAACCGCTGTGCAATTCCTCATTGGATAATATGGGGCGGTATGGAGTACAGTGGGCAATGGAGATGTACGCCGGCGGTGACGGCGTACACCGCCACGGACGTGACTGCCATTTTCTATCTCAAGCCTCACTTGTTTCCTGACCTTCAACAGGATGAGCCCTACACTGTGTGCTGCTGTGACCTGCGTCTGGAACCTACCATGGCCTGTGTGACTGGGGAAAGGGCCGCAGCCTTCTCTTCGGATGAGTTGGAGCGATTGGTGGATTGGGTCCTATGCCACTACGGACAGCTGTATGGGCCTCCAGACCAACAGGTGAGTACACTTTGGGCACGATGCATGTGGCATGGAGATGTGTGTGAAGGCATCGTGTCAGGGTGGGGGGATTGTCTGTTGGCAATGTACATGTTGTGGGCTGGTCTATGTGTGTGCCAATGGTGATGGAGTTGGGTATGGTGGGCCATGTGTATGACAGGCTGGACTGTTAGTTTAATGTAGTTATCCTGTCTGTATTACCTCTGCAGGTTAGCGCCCATCAATAGAAAGGATTATGGCGTGCCATCGCCAAGGACGTGCAGACTCTGGTAGCCTATGGCAGGCAGAGCACCCACTGTCGGCAACAGCAGGAGGACCTGAGACACTGGGCACAGACGACCCCGGAGGCCATCGCCTCCCAACAAGGAAGGGGTGCCTGTCGGAACCCGACCCCCCTGACGGCCCACATACTGGTGGTGGCCTACCCTGAGCTGGATGGGCGCTTGAGGGAATCACAGCAGCCACAAGGGGGTGAGTACAGTGGGTATCATTACATATTTTGGTGGGTGGTGTGGTATCCAGGTGGTGGTTGTGTGTTAGTGGGTGCCCATAAGGCTAGGCCAGACATTGCAGCGTGGGTCATCTCTAAGGTAATGGTTGCATGGCAAATACGGTTAACCTAGCTTGTTAGTAGTCACTTTCAGTCAGGGCATCATGGGTCCCATGTGTGGTGCAGTTGGCGGTGTGTGTTCCTCATCTTGCCTTGGTGACTAGCCATAACACTGGTAGTGCAATGCATATTGCTTAGGCCTGTTCCCTGTGTGTGAGGGCGATGTGCATGCCAATAGTGGTGTTGATGCAGTAATTGACCAAGTGTATCCTTTGTCTCCCCCCCTTTCTTGTTTTGTCATCCTGTCCTTGTGTGTGAAGAAGGGAAAAAGGGGAAGGAGGCTACACCACTAGGCAGAGAGGGGAAGAGGCCATCCACCCCTGCCAGGAAGGGTAAGGGATCCACAACCCATGTACAGGAGGAGATGAAGCATCCTACGCCAGTGGAGGATGTCAGGCTGAAACCTCCACCACCACCAGCTGTCACGCGGCCCCCACCGCCAGCCTTGGATGTGCAGCCATCAGAGGGTGCAGAGGCTGCCCAGGAGGCACCTCCATCCACCACCACAGTGCAGGCATCAGAGAGTGCAGAGGCTACCCAGGACCCAACTCCATCCACCACCACAGTGCAGCCATCAGAGTGCAGAGGCTGCCCGGGAGGCACCTCCAACCAACACCACAATGCAGCCATCAGAGAGTGCAGAGGCTGCCCAGGAGGCACCTCCAACCACTACCACAGTGCAGCCATCACCGCCAGCAGATGCCATGTAGGCCACACTCCAGGGGCTGCTGTGCAAGTTGCCCCCCTCCAGAACCAATGGGCAAGTCACCCAGCCCAGAGACTGTGGCCTTGTACTCCCCAGGACAGAGCAATGGGCATGTTTCCACCTCCAGAACCAGTGGGCAAGTCACCCACTCCAAATACTGTGGCCTTGCAATCCCCAGGACAGAGCAATGGGCATGGAGCCCCCTCCAGAACCAGTGGGCAAGTCACCCACTGAAGAGACTGTGGCCTTGCACTCCCAGGACAGAGCAGTGGGCATGTTGCCCCCTCCAGAACCAGTGGGCAAGTCAGCCACCTGAGGGACTGTGACCCTCCACTCCCCAGGACAGAGCAATGGGCATGGAGTGGGGGAAGTTCCCGTATTCAGCTCAGGTCGAGCATGACATAGAAGGTCACCGGGAAAACTTACAGTACAGGCTCCTTGGCGACGTGGTTCTTCCCTGGATCTCCAATGGTGAGTCCTTTTACTTCTGGGCTCTGTTTCCGCCAGGCTTTTATTGGCATTGGTACCATGAAGGAAAAATTGAAGGTTTCGTGTGTCTTAGTATGGTGGGCGGTACTTTGTTGCCCACCTGGCTGTTGGCGGCTACCACTGTGGTGACTGTTGTTTCCGCAGTGGTGGGTGGTGTGGTACATTGGCTGTCTATGGGAGTTATCATCACCATGGTCACAATTTGGATTAAATTACTGCCAGCCTGTTGGCAGTAGTACCGCCACTTTATCACTCACCGCCAGGGTCATAATGAGGGCCATAGTATATAACACACAGACAGTAGTGTTTTACGATGCAAGCTGATGGCTTGTCTGGTTTCTGTCTCCTGAAAAATGCAGAAAATAAGCCAGATGACTTCGCCCTGAAGAGACCCTCCCACTCAGAAGGGGATAAAACATCAACATACAACTCCATTGGATATGTGATTATTTGTGATCTGCATTATGCTATGTTTATGCACATGCCTGTCTGTACAGCTTGACTTAGAACCCAAGGACGATTTATTTACTGGTGGTAAACCAGTGCTGGGGTCTCAGTGGGGCCCCTGAACTGCCCATGCCCATGTCATGGGCAGTGTTGGGGGCCCCCTGCCCAGCACTGCTTTGCAGACAGTGTGCATTCCGATGGTGCTGGGGAACCCCCCTGTGCAAAGGCATTAGCCTTGACTCCATGTGAAACCGAGACCAATGCCACCCACACATTTTCCACTGGGCTGACTGGTGGAAACTTTGGTTTCCACTAGTCAGCCCAGTGGAACCCTTCTAGTGGGACAGGTGGTGAGACTGCCAGCTTCACAGCGGTCTCCTCACCGCGAGTCTGGTAGTCGGCTTGTCCGACCCCCAGTCTCATAATGAGGCCCTTAGTGTGGGTTTTCCCTGATTTACACAAAGAGGATTCCACTTTTCATAAAGAGCCAGACAGTAGACTCTGTTCATATAAGGTACCTCGGGGCTCATCGTGATAGATGCATCAGTTTTCTTGTGCCGCCCTGAGATCCCCTAATTATGCCAAGAGGGCTGTATTTACAATACAGTGCTCCATGACGCAAAGTGTCCACAACAGCCCCAGAAATGTTGATGCTGTATTGGCAATAAACCTTAAAATTGCTGGACTAGCGTCACAATTTTGACACTAGTCCAGCAATGTTAAGGGGGCCCATAGACAACAGCCTAGCATCACCTTTAATGCCTGGCCTGAGCAGGCATTAAAAAAATGATGCTATGATGGCGCAGCATAGTGCAGTGAAATCTTGCAGATTTCAATGTGCCATTTCTGCGGGGCTTCTTCACGGGGGAATGCCTAACTTGCATACATTATACCTGCTGCAGGTATAACGTGGTGGAAGGCTTTACAAACTGGCGCAATGGTGACTTTACAGCAGTTTGTAAATATGGCATGGGGTGGGGGACTATTTTGCACCATCTGATCTTAAAAAAAATTGACGCACAGGCGACGCTAAATCCTTGTATTTTACATAAACCAATGACTTCCAAAAAATCCTAAACTCATAAAAAAACATCTATAATTAAATTAAAATATATCACATCACTCAAAAATTAAACATTCACTCTATAAAAAGAGTATGCCTATAAAATATTCAATAAATATGCCTAAAACATTATTAACTATAAACTCTTAGCTACTGGGCCTTTCCCCCTCAGGTGCCAGGCCTTTTTTTGGCTATTTGGAGCAGGTCGAGCTTAGGCCTTCATAACATTTTATCCACATAAGCTATCCACGCCAAATTTGCGTCCTTTTTTTCCAACATCCTAGGGATTCTAAAGGTACCCAGAGTGTCTGGGTTCCCATGGAGGAGACCAATAAATTAGCCAAAATACACCTAAACTGTTTTTTTTTTCAAAAAAAATTGGAAAAAAGGGCTGCCGAAGAAGGCTTGTGGTTTTTACCCTGAAAATGGCATCAACAAAGGGTTGTGGTGCGAAAATCACCATCTTCCCAGCTTTCAAGAACAGGCAGAGTTGAATCAGAAAACCACATTTTTCAACACAATTTTGGCATTTTACTGGGACATACTTCATTTTTACTATTTTTGGTGCTTTCATCCTCCTTCCAGTTAGTGACAGGAATGGGTGTGAAACCAACACTGGATCCCGGAAAGCTAAGTGTTTCTGAAACATAGACAAAATTCTGAATTCAGCAAGAGGTCATTTGTGTAGATCCTACAAGTTTTTCCTACAGAAAATAACAGCTGAAAAAAAAATATTGAAATTTAGCTGAAAAAAACTGCCATTTTTCTCAGCATTTTACTCTGTTTTACTCTGTCACTTTTTTCTGTGATGCCAGATTTTTTAAAGCAATATACTGTTACGTCTGCTGGACTCCTCTGGTTGCATGGATATATAGGGCTTGTAGGTTCATCAAGAACCCTAGGTGCCCAGAGCCAATAAATGAGCTGCACGTTGCCGTGGGTTTTCATTCTATACCGGGTATACAACAATTCATTTGCTGAAATATAAAGAGTGAAAAATAGGTATCAAGAAAACCTTTGTATTTCCAAAATGGGCACAAGATAAGGTGTTGAGGAGCAGTGGTTATTTGCATATCTCTGAATTCCGGGGTGCCCATACTAGCATGTGAATTACAGGGCATTTCTCAAATAGATGTCTTTTTTACACACTGTCTTATATTTGGAAGGGAAAAATGTAGAGAAAGACAAGGGGCAATAACACTTGTTCGGCTATTCTATGTTCCCCCAAGTCTCCCGATAAAAATGGTACCTCACTTGTGTGGGTAGGCCTACCGCCTGCGACAGGAAATGCCCCAAAACACAACGTGGACACATCACATTTTTCCAAAGAAAACAGAGGTGTTTTTTGCAAAGTGCCTACCTGTGGATTTTGGCCTCTAGCTCAGTCAGCACCTAGGGCAACCTAACAAACCTGTGCATTTTTGAAAACTAGAGACCTAGGGGAATCTAGGATGGGGTGACTTGTGGGGCTCTCACCAGGTTGTTACCCAGAATGCTTTGCAGATCTCAAAATTTGGCTAAAAAACACTTTTTCCTCACATTTCGGTGACAGAAAGTTCAGGTATCTGAGAGGAGCCACAAATTTCCTTCCACCCAGCGTTCCCCCAAGTCTCCCGATAAAAAATATACCTCACTTGTGTGGGTAGGCCTAGTGTCCGCAACAGGAAATGCCCCAAAACACAACAAGGACACATCACATTTTTCCAAAGAAAACAGATGTGTTTTTTGCAAAGTGCCTACTTGTGGATTTTGGCCTCTAGCTCAGTCGGCACCTAGGGAAACCTACCAAACCGGTGCATTTTTGAAAACTAGAGACCTAGGGGAATCCAAGATGGGGTGACTTGTGGGGCTCTCACCAGGTTCTGTTACCCAGAGTCCTTTGCAGATCTCAAAATCTGGCTAAAAAACACTTTTTCCTCACATTTCGGTGACAGAAAGTTCAGGAATCTGTGAGGAGCCACAAATTTCCTTCCACCCAGCGTTCCCCCAAGTCTCCCGATAAAAACGATACCTCACTTGTTTGGGTAGGCCTAGTGCCCGCAACAGGAAATGCCCCAAAACATAATATGCACACATCACATTTTTCCAAAGAAAACAGATGTGTTTTTTGCAAAGTGCCTAGCTGCAGATTTTGGCCTCTAGCTCAGTCTGCACCTATGGAAACCTAACACACCTGTGCATTTCTGAAAACTAGAGACCTAGGGGAATCCAAGATGGGGTGACTTGTGGGGCTCTCACCAGGTTCTGTTACCCAGAATCCTTTGCAAACCTCATAATTTGGCTGAGAAAACACTTTTTCCTCACAGTTCGGTGACAGAAAGTTCTGGAATCTGAGAGGAGCCACAAATTTCCTTCCACCCAGCATTCCCCCAAGTCTCCCAATAAAAATGATACCTCACTTGTATGGGTAGGCCTTGTGCTTTCAACAGGAAACGCCCCAAAACACTATCTGGACACATCAAAATTATCAAACGATGAGACTGAGGGAAATGTTGGGTGGTAGGAAATTTCCTTCCACCCAGCATTCCCCCAAGTCTCCCGGTAAAAATTATACCTCACTTGTGTAGGTGTGCCATGTGCTTGTAACAGGGAAGAGCTGAAAACATGTCGAAATTGAGGGGTAACCAAAGTGGGTACAAAAGGGCAGTTTGAAAAAAAACATTTTTAGGCTGACAAGTGCAGCAGAATTCTTATCGGTATAGATGAGACAATGCTGGGTGGTAGGAATTTTGTGGATTCCGGCAGATTCCGGAAGGTTCCATCACAAAAATGGGGAAAAAATGTGTGATTTCCAGGAAAGTTGGAGGTTTGCAAGGCATTGTGGGTAAGAAAATGGTGCAGGTTGCATGTGAAGCAGACCACCTTGGACTCACCCAGATGTTTAGTTTTCAGATGTGTCTAGGTCTTGTGGATTTTTCTACATGGCAGCATCCCAAAGTCCAAAAAGTGCAGCCCTCACCATTCGAAGTGGGGCGATTTTGAGAGTTAGCCAAGCTCTCCTGGTCCAAATGTAAAACCAAAACCCCAAATAATCAAATGTCCACTTGTTTGCCGTGGGATAAGATGTTTTAGTATGCAGGGGGACCTGAAAAACTGTTACCCCCTTCAGTTGGGGTGGGGGCATAACCATGCCCATAGTGTTTGGTAGCCACCACCACGCTATATTTTGTTTTTATTTAATTCCCTGGCGTCTAGTGTACTTTCTGCCCCCCCGCGGTGTGGATCGGGGGTAATTGCCTCATCTGCCCACTGGTGGGCAGAACAACTTTGGCCCCATTTATTTGGGATGGGGTATGGACATACCCCCACCCTCTTATTAAAAAAAAAAATCTTCCCTGGTCTCTCGTGGGCTTTCTGCCCCCCCTTGGGGGCAGATGGGCCTTCAAACAATAGGCTGATCTGCCCCCTGGGGGCAGATATGGCCAACAGTAATATGCACCCATGGGGAGCGACCCTTGCCCGAGAGGCTGCCCCCCCCAAACAAAACACACACATACACACACACCAATCCCTGGTGCCTAGTAGTTTCTGCCCCCCTTGGGGGCAGATCAGCCTAATAAAAATAGGCCGACCTGCCCCCAAGGGGGGCAGAAATGGCCTAAAATAAATTTCCCCCCAGGGTAATGACCCTTGCCCAAGGGGTCACTCCCCTTGCATGAAATTGACCCAAAAAAATAAAAATCCCTGGTGCCTAGTGGTTTCTGCCCCCCCCCACCAGGGGCAGGGGCAGATTGGCCTAATTACAATATGTGGATCTGCCTCCAAGGGGGGCAGAAAAGGCCTAAAACGAATTTGCCCCCCCCAGGGGAATGGCCCTTGCCTAAGGTGCTGCACCCCCAAACAAAACACACACATACACACACATCAATCCCTGGTGCGTAGTAGTTTCTGCCCCCCGTGGGGGCAGATCAGCCTAATAAAAATAGGCCGCCCTGCCCCTAAGGGGGGCAGAAATGGCCAAAAATAAACCCCCCCCCCCCCAGGGGAATGACCCTTGCCTAAGGGGTCGCTCCCCTTGCGTGAAATTGACGGAAACAAAATAAAAATCCCTGGTGTCTAGTGGTTTCTGCCCTCCCTTGGGGGCAGATTGGCCTAATAAAAATAGGCCAATCTGCCCCCTTGGGGGCAGAAACGGCCTATAATTAATTTTGCCCCCAGGGGAGCGACCCTTGCCTAAGGGGTCGCTCCCCACATACAAATAAAAACAAAACCAAACAAAAAAAAATCCCTGGTGTCTAGGGGTTTCTGCCCCCCCAGGGGCAGATCAGCCTAATTATAATCAGCCGATCTGCCCCCCAGATGGGGCAGAAATAGCCTAGAAATAAATTGCCCCCCTTGGGCAAGGGCCGCTCCCCTTATTTCATAAACACAAACAAAAAAAAATTCCCTGGTGTTTAGTGGCATTTCTGCTGCCCGATCGCATCGCGATCAGGCAGCAGAAATGCTCAGAGAGACATGAAAGGAGAGGAAAGACCTTTCCTCTCCTTTCATGCCTCTCTGTCCCCTCCACGTGATCGGAGGAGAAATGCTTTTGCATTTCTCCTTCGATCGGCGTTGGAAGCTGAGCTTCCAGCGCGGAGGGGAAGGCCTCTGATGAGGTCAGCACACATTAGCGCGCTGACGCCATGGGGGTCAGGAGGGCGGGAGTGGAAGGGGAAGCGATTCCCCTTCCATCTCTGCCCAGGGGAGGCGGGTGCTTGGCCATCTGGAGGAGCACTAGCGCTCCCACGGGGGCACATAGCAGGACGAGCTGGTCTCGTCCTCAGCACCGGGCAACTGTTGCCGAGGGCGAAACCAGCTCGTCCTGGGCACCCGAGGGGTTAAACAAACAATATAAAAGGCACTAATTAAAGCAAATAATTACTCCAATAACGACAAACACTGCAAGAGGAGGAAACACTGCAAGATTCTTGCTACAAACAGTTATAGAAGAAAATATAAATCTCTACAACCACATATCCAAGTAAATAATACTTACAGGGAGTGCAGAATTAATAGGCAAATGAGTATTTTGACCACATCATCCTCTTTATGCATGTTGTCTTACTCCAAGCTGTATAGGCTCGAAAGCCTACTACCAATTAAGCATATTAGGTGATGTGCATCTCTGTAATGAGAAGGGGTGTGGTCTAATGACATCAACACCCTATATCAGGTGTGCATAATTATTAGGCAACTTCCTTTCCTTTGGCAAAATGGGTCAAAAGAAGGACTTGACAGGCTCAGAAAAGTCAAAAATAGTGAGATATCTTGCAGAGGGATGCAGCACTCTTAAAATTGCAAAGCTTCTGAAGCGTGATCATCGAACAATCAAGCGTTTCATTCAAAATAGTCAACAGGGTCGCAAGAAGCGTGTGGAAAAACCAAGGCGCAAAATAACTGCCCATGAACTGAGAAAAGTCAAGCGTGCAGCTGCCACGATGCCACTTGCCACCAGTTTGGCCATATTTCAGAGCTGCAACATCACTGGAGTGCCCAAAAGCACAAGGTGTGCAATACTCAGAGACATGGCCAAGGTAAGAAAGGCTGAAAGACGACCACCACTGAACAAGACACACAAGCTGAAACGTCAAGACTGGGCCAAGAAATATCTCAAGACTGATTTTTCTAAGGTTTTATGGACTGATGAAATGAGAGTGAGTCTTGATGGGCCAGATGGATGGGCCCGTGGCTGGATTGGTAAAGGGCAGAGAGCTCCAGTCCGACTCAGACGCCAGCAAGGTGGAGGTGGAGTACTGGTTTGGGCTGGTATCATCAAAGATGAGCTTGTGGGGCCTTTTCGGGTTGAGGATGGAGTCAAGCTCAACTCCCAGTCCTACTGCCAGTTCCTGGAAGACACCTTCTTCAAGCAGTGGTACAGGAAGAAGTCTGCATCCTTCAAGAAAAACATGATTTTCATGCAGGACAATGCTCCATCACACGCGTCCAAGTACTCCACAGCGTGGCTGGCAAGAAAGGGTATAAAAGAAGGAAATCTAATGACATGGCCTCCTTGTTCACCTGATCTGAACCCCATTGAGAACCTGTGGTCCATCATCAAATGTGAGATTTACAAGGAGGGAAAACAGTACACCTCTCTGAACAGTGTCTGGGAGGCTGTGGTTGCTGCTGCACGCAATGTTGATGGTGAACAGATCAAAACACTGACAGAATCCATGGATGGCAGGCTTTTGAGTGTCCTTGCAAAGAAAGGTGGCTATATTGGTCACTGATTTGTTTTTGTTTTGTTTTTGAATGTCAGAAATGTATATTTGTGAATGTTGAGATGTTATATTGGTTTCACTGGTAATGATAAATAATTGAAACGGGTATATATTTTTTTTTGTTAAGTTGCCTAATAATTATGCACAGTGATAGTCACCTGCACACACAGATATCCCCCTAACATAGCTAAAACTAAAAACAAACTAAAAACTACTTCCAAAAATATTCAGTTTTGATATTAATGAGTTTTTTGGGTTCATTGAGAACATGGTTGTTGTTCAATAATAAAATTAATCCTCAAAAATACAACTTGCCTAATAATTCTGCACTCCCTGTATATTTAAGCTAAAAATTAAAGATAACTAAACTAAAAAATTGTTCATTAACATGTAAATAGTAACAATCTCTGGGTCTCATTATGAGTTCGGGGGATGGGATAACAAGTCTGCCGAACTTCTGACGGGGAGGTTGCTGCTATGCTGGCTACCCCTTTCCTGGGCCCATTGCGACTTTTCTGCTGGGCTGATGGGTGGATAATCGAGCCGGCAACAATGCTGCCACTGCAGGGGGCACCAGCACCCTCACCATGCCCACTTCCTGCTCAAACAGTGAGCATTATGAGGGTGCTGGGCAGGGGCATGAGCAATGCAGGCTCCCCCAATGGCCCCCCTGCACCTGTTCTCTGCCATCCTTTTGATGGCGGTGATACCACCATGAAAAGGCTGGTGGAGAACCAGGTTATAATCAGACCTCTGCTACCGTCAACCCGTCAGCCTGTCACTGATCCCGGTGGAGATGGCAGTACTCTGGTGTTCTGACTACCAGGGTCGTAATGTGGAAGTCGGACCACCACAGCAGCAGCAGTCCTGACCACCACCGCAAGGTGGTCTCAAGACTGCCAGCCTCGTAATCAGGCCCTCTGTAACTGTTATTTCTTTTACATAGACTATCTGAAAGAGAATAAAACAACTTCCAAATCAACAAGCTGCTACAAAATCTTAACTTTAACATTGCACCAATATTATAAAATAAAGTACGTGCACATAAATAATAAAATAAAATAAAACTCACCCAAACAGTGCTAAAAAACAAACCTAACTCACTAAACATCGACAAATCAACAAAAATACCAACTTAACTTACTGTACCTTTTATCCTGTTTCAACAGTAAACAAACATCTGCTCCACATTTAAATGAGCTGAAAGGAAAAGCTGCAAACTGTGCAAAACATCTCATCAAAGCACACAAGTAAGTAAATAAAATAAAAGTAATTGCATTATAAAATATACTAATAACTAAAATAACTAACATGCACAATGTAACTATAATATATATATATATTATTATGATTAAACTACTTACAGATTTAATGACAGAAGGCACCAAATTCATCACTTCACAAAAAGGAGAGAACTTATTGAGTCATATGGGCTACACCTACAGCCAAGAAAGTGCATAGACAGAAACTATTTTGAAAATATGCTAAATAATATTCTGATCCATGCAATAGAAGGGCAAATATAAAAGCAAATGTTGTAATAAATGTAAAAGAACACAACCACCCCTCACATGTTAAAGAAATAGAAGTGAGAGAAATTTTACTTGACACAAGATGGACCAAACAGACAAGTGCAACTGAGCGCAGACTGCTCGAACCAGGAACCGTGCGTCCAGGCATTTGGAGACCGGGAGACGGCTGGCCAGAGTGTAACTGCCGGAGTTCTGTGGGAGAGGTGAGGGCGGTGAGTGTGGAGTTGAGGGGGTGTGGGGACGACGAGGTAGAGGCGGGAGATCGTGGGTTGCAGGGCTTCCAGGGGTGGTTGGGTACGGTACAGTTGGGTTCGGTTGAGGGCCGAGGGCAGGGAGGAGGCTGGGGCGGTGGAGTCGTTGTGAGGGGGTGAGCACGGGGCCATTAGCGCTGTTTACCTTTCCCTGCCTCCCTGCTTCATCTCTGCTGTCAACTCTGCCCTTCCCGGCCCTGGTACTTGGCCCCTTACTCCTTCTCCCGCCCACTCTACTCCTGTTGCCCCCTTCACTGCTATCACCACCGTTCTCCAGCTGTCATCTGCTGGCTTCAGCTGCCCCCAGGTCTACTCCTCCCCTCCCCTCCTGCTCCTACGGATCTTTGCTAGTCCTCACTAGGCCCAGCTGGTCCTAGTTCCTTTCCTCCTTACGCTTTTCCTCGCCTCATCTTACTTTGCCTCCTGAAGACTGCTAGGACAACGCTGCTGTATCACGAGGAGTACTATGGGCACGGTGGTCAGAGCAGGCCATCACTGAGTGTGCACCACGGGGTTCTCGCAGAAGCGGCCCAGCTTGGTCTGGGTGTGGCCTGTGAGACCCCGTGAGACCTGCTCGTAGCTCATCCTCTCCAATCACCTTCCCTCTGCTGACGGCCAGCATCACCCTAAACTCCCCTCAGGGCATACGTTAAGGAAAAAAAGAGGCTGCTGGGAATTAAGCTCCTACCTGTCATCACCCAGTGTCAAGACCAAAGGTGCAGCAAGAGTGTAGCAGGAGTGTAGCAGGAGAGCAAGAGAAAGAGAGAGAGAGAGATGCAAGTCCAAAAATGCACTCCGGGAGAACTAGTCCTTCTCCTACCTCTAGCCGAAGAAAGAAGCCAAGTCAGAGAGGGTGGACTGACACACCTGAGACTCTACTCAGTGTCACTGATACTACTGATACTATTGATCAGTCACTGCCTTTACAGAAGAGCAGCTCTAACTTGATCAACTCAGTCGACCAGACAGGGTCCCACGGCAAGATTAGTTTAGGAGATTTGAGGACTGTGCAAGACATTATTACAGCTGCAAAGTGCCAGCCTAAAATTAACACAACATTTCTTCTTCTTAAGGATTCAGCTTCAACAATTTATGCGGCAAACTCAATTATTCCAGGTTTATCATCCCCCTTGGAAGCAATTATTATCGGCCAAGTAGCAGCCTTGGTTTAGCTCCAAATTCAGTGCATACCCTTATAACTGTTGAGCACCTAACAAGCCTATCAGTCTCTCAGCCTCCGGGGCCATCTTCCTTACAAATAATAACTAAACCCTTTATACTGGCACAGGTCAACTCGTATGGCACCAAGATGGAGTCTCCACGCGCAGACAAAATCAGCAGCAGCGATGGATGCACAGACAAACTTAACTTAGAGGACCTCAACCATTTTTCCTCTCCATCTCTGCTGTCATTGCCACCAAGGCAGCCATCCCAGCATGCCAGCTTAGTTCAGTCATCCTCTTTGGACTCACCAGGCTTGAGCCTGAACTATCTACCAAGAGCCTGTTGCTAAAATGGACACCCAAATTAAGCTGCTAAATACATTGGCAGTTTTCACTTCAGGCACTGATTAAAAAATTGCAGATGTCAACAATTTGAGAGTTAGAGCCCATAACTGTGCATATTCCTGTCCTTGTACATGTTCCTCAATCTTGGATAAACTAGGATCCTTACCAGGAACCTTAAGCAGCGTCTTTGAAAGATCTCTGGCTCAAAATGAGGCGACTGCTCTGAGATTTGCCCCCAACCCCATGAGTGACAACCCCCTGCAGCCTTTAACAACATGTCTGCAGGATACATCCTTGGAGCCTTCCAAGTCCTATTCACAGGAACCCACGCATGGACACTGAAAGCCAGTGAACAATCAAGTAGCACAGCTCCCTGGAATTTCCTTGCAAAACCTAGACTTGCTGAGCAGCCTCCTTGGGAGCCAGAACTTGGGGCCTCCTCCCAGCCTTGGGGCCCCTCTTCCTCCTGCCATGATTGGCACCTCAGCTAAAAATGATTTGCCGCCCCCACCCCAGAAGAAATGCCAAAAGAAAGGGAGAAAGCACAGGCAAAGAGCACCCAAAAAGAAGAACACTGCTTCCTACTTCAGCAGCCAGACAGGGGGTCCCAAAATATCAACCTGCTCTCCTTTAGGGCTTCAGATCCAAGCACATACATCCCCATCAGAAACTAAGGATCGGTCACCTAGCCATTTCAAATTTGCGACGCGCCCTAGTTCCGTCTCCTTACTAAATCAATCTCAAGAAGGAGCCTCTGTTGGTGAACCTAGTAGTAACACCACTGCCAAAGGAGCTATGCCCCGAACTATCTCTCCAGGAACCGACAAATGCACTTCATCAAATACGCCCCTCATTGTTACAGCAAACTTTGACAAAAGATCTTGCCAGTTCCAATTGTCCCAGAACTTAGTAAGTCAAGAAAGGATCAGGATGAGGGTGCAGGAGAGCAACTTCACATTGATAGTGGCAAAAACGTTTGAGGTTACCGGACCTCAAAACAGGACCAGCCGCATGATGCCCCAGCCTCCGAGGACAACCACACTTGCGGTGATGGTCGGACTGCCTCACTCCAGATGGTCCGACCACCACATTACGACTCTGGTGAGTGGACCCATCTAAAGACCGCCATCCCTGCAAGGAACATCGTTCCCAATGTGGTGATGGCAGTTGGGGTTGTACTCAGCCAGGGGATGCTGAGCTCAGCCCCACATGGCTGATTAAAACCCCACTTACCACCAGTCTTTCCTCTGGCGGTAAGCCAGTGCTGGGAGCCAAAGGGACCCCCCTTCCCAGCACTGTCAGAATGCGCACTGCATGGAGGCAGTGCGCATTCTGAGGGTGCTGGGATGCTACGGTATTGGCCTCGGCTGCCTTAATGGAGTCAAGGCCAATACTGTAGCACCGTTTCTTCTGGGCAGTCCGGTGGGAATGCGCATTGCAAAGTTCCCACCAGTCAATCCAGCGGGAATATTGTAATACGGTTAGGTGGGTTCTCCCCGCGAGTTTGGCAGTCCCGCGGTGGGATTGCCAAACTCATAATTAGGCCAGAAGTGTAGAATGTGCCACTAACAGCCAATTCACCATAGAAGTAAAACAAAAATGATCGCACTAGCCTACATCTCTATCACAGAGATAGTCAACCACTATAACTTGCTAATAGAAAGCTCATTCTATCAACAAAATGGAGACAAACTAAGGGGTTGATTATGAGTCTGGTGGTCATTTGACCGCCTTTGCATCAGCATCGGATTCACCTCCCTCCGACTAGGTGGTCTGACAGCTTTATTACGATGTTGTCAGTGTGTCAACAGGAACACCGCCAGGGAACTGCCGATGCCACCTGCCAGTCGGAGACCATCGCGATGGTGGCAGGGGGAAAGCAGCTGTCAGAAGACAGTACAGACAAGGGGACAAACAAGCTGACATTGGTGGTAGAACCACCTGCCTTGAGTCTGTGGAATGGAAGGATATGGCGTGCGTACTCACCTATTCCCTTATCATCCCTGCAGTCACCCATGTGGATCACTTCCTCCAGAATTTACCCTTCACAGCAGCAAGCCTGATCCAGAGGAAAACAACATTGTCAGCACAGTAAGTCCATTTAACTTTTTATCACCCATTGACTGGGCCTGGCACCTATGGTCCGGACTCCAGCACTGAGACAGTACTCGTAGTAGGTATTTTTTATGTGTCATGCATGCATGCACACACATGCATCAATACATTTAAAAACTATCCACAGCTGTCAGTGACACTGCTATGGGGCCAGCAGTTACACTGTAATATGGCAGGCAGGAGACCGCAAACTCAGCAGTCTTCCCAGGCCCACTCCCACAGCGGTATGGCGGTAAGACTGCCAAACTTATAAACAGCCCCTTATTCCCCTAATGGACTATTTCAACGATACATGGGTAGGCAGACTGCACCAGTCAGGACACAGACATCAAGATACCATGGTGAAATGTCTATGACAGCACCCTGGCACAGGAAGTCAATTCAAACAACGCAGTGTAAAGATGGCATAATGCCTTCCAGTCCACTCTTGGCAGAACTCAACCTACATTATACAAATTTATAGAACCATTAAAAAAAAGAGCAAAGCTACCAAGAACTTGGAATAGAACAATTAGTTACCAAAATTGGTACTAAACTTAATAAACAATTTATAAAAAACTGTACAAAATGCTACAAAATAAAATCAAAATTTTCATAAATAGCAAAGGACTAGAATACTTAGAAGTTGTAGCCAAATCTATCCTCTAAAATAAATACTAACCTACCAAAAACCTCAAGAACTACTACACACTCTAACCCAACAAACCAAATATATTATTAAATAAAATTACAAATATTTTGTTACATCAGTGTAAAGAATTATATAAAATAGAAAAATTAATAATCAATAATGTAATACAAACATTATTAGTAGTGTTATATATATATATATCAAAACATTATAGTGATGCATAAATTATGCAAAAAAGAAAGGAGAACTCTGGGTAGTTCCCAAGTTTAGGTGGAGAGCAGCTCTAGTAAGGAGCACTCTGCAACACCAACGACACTCTAGATTTGCTCACCTCAAATGTCTGTTTATCTAGCAAAGTTTTTAAGCATTGGATCAGCACAGTGCTATCTACGCCGAACTAGATAGTGACAAAGGGCCAGATGTATGAAAGCATTTTGCATTCGCAAACGGTGCAAATACCCGTTTGCGAAAGCAAAATGCCAGTTCAGAATGTATGAAATACATTCTGAACGCAATTTTAAGGAATCGCTAAAAAAGCGATTCCTTAAAATTGCGCCCCTGTTTAAAGAGTCGCAAATTGTGACTCTCTAAATTAGAAATCGCAAATAAAGATTCCTTATTTGTGATTTATTAGCACATGTATGAAGCAATTCCTAAATGCAATTTTGGCATTTAGGAATTGCTAATTACCACCAAGTTGAACTTGGTGGTAACCATGTGCAAAATTTAAAAATGCATTTAAAATGCATTTTTAAATTGTACATGTAAAGCACACATGCCCTTTTGGCATGTGTGCACCATACATGTCCCCCAAAAAATGTTTGGGGTGCAGCAGAGGGGGCCTTAGCCTCCCAGCACCCTGGCGTTTTGCATTTCCAAAATTGCGATTTCTGGTTCAGAAATCGCAATTTTGGAAATGCAGAAAATTTGCAGATATGGGCCAACAGGCCCATAGCTGTGAATGGGTCCGGTATCGCAATTTGCGATTCAGTAATAGCATTTGCGATTTTTAAGAAATCGCTATTACCGAATCACAAATGTGATACATGGCACTTTGCGAGTCGGAAATAGCGATTTCTTAAAAATCGCTATTTCTGAATCGCAAAGGGCCATGATGATACATCTGGCCCAAAGTCTTTTGCCATTTGTATAGCAAAGTCTTTAAGCATAGGTTTGACACAGTGTTAACCTTGCCGAGCCGTAAAATGACAAAAGCCATTTACCACTCCAGGCAAATCTAGAGTGTCGCTGGTGTTGCAGAGTGCTCCTTACTAGAGCTGCTCTCCACCTAAACTTGGAACTACCCAGTGTTCTCCATTCTTTTTTGCATAATGTATGCATCACTATAACCCTGAAAGGAATTTGTTTTGACTTATACTGGGTGCTCCCTTGTGTCTGGACAAAGCTAAACCTCTCTGATGTGCTCTAATGAGAGCGAAACATTTGTCAGGGGTTGCTTTTACTCATTCCAGGTTGGCTTGGACAGTATTTTATCAGTTCAAAGCTGTAATACTGTGCCTGGAGTGGTAAATGGCTTTTGTCATTTTATGGCTTGACAAGGTTGACACTGTGTCAAACCTATGCTTAAAGACTTTGTTGTACAAATGGCAAAAGACTTTGTCACTATCTAGCTCGGCGTGGATAGCACTGTGCTGATCCAATGCTTAAAAACATTGCTAGATAAACAGACATTTGAGGTGAGCAAATCTAGAGTGTTGCTGGTGTTGCAGAGTGCTCCTTACTAGAGCTGCTCTCCACCTAAACTTTGGAGCTACCCAGAGTTCTCCATTCTTTTTTGCATAATTTACATGTCACTTTAACCCTGAAAGGGATTTGTTTTGACTTATACTGGGTGCTCCCTTGTGGCTGGACAAAGCTAAACCTCTCTGATGAGCTCTAATGAGAGCGAAACACGTGTCAGGGGTTGCTTTTACTCATTCCAGGTTGGCTTGGATGGTATTTTATCAGTCCAAAGCTGTAATACTGTGCCTGGAGTGGTAAATGGCTTTTGTCATTTTACGGCTCAGCAAGGTTGACACTGTGTCAGACCTATGCTTAAAGACTTTGCTGTACAAATGGCAAAAGACTTTGTCACTATCTAGTTCGGCGTGGATAGCACTGTGCTGATCCAATGCTTAAAAACTTTGCTAGATAAACAGACATTTGAGATGAGCAAATCTAGAGTGTCGCTGGTGTTGCAGAGTGCTCCTTACTAGAGCTGCTCTCCACCTAAACTTGGGAAATACCCAGAGTTCTCCATTCTTTTTTGCATAATTTATGCGTCACTCTAACCCTGAAAGGGATTTGTTTTGACTTATACCGGGTGCTCCCTTGTGTCTGGACAAAGCTAAATCTCTCTGATGAGCTCTAATGAGAGTGAAACACGTGTCAGAGGTTGCTTTTACTCATTCTAGGTTGGCTTGGACAGTATTTTACCAGTCCAAAGCTGTAATACTGTGCCTGGAGTGGTAAATGGTTTTTGTCATTTTATGGCTCGGCAAGGTTGACACTGTGTCAAACCTATGTTTAAATACTTTGGGGCATATATTAATACTCCGTCTACGCACATTTGGCGCAAAACTTGCCCCATATTTAAACTTTGATGCCTGAGCCCGCGGATGCCAAAATCCCGCTGTGTGTGTCATTTTCTGGATGCGGTAAACTGCCTTGCGTTATTCATATGCAAGTTTGGAGTTCTCATCCAAAAAATGACTTAAACGGCCCTGCGTCATATTTATGCTTCCGGGCAAAAATCCCACACGGCCTGGAGACAGAGTCGGAAAATGACGCACAGCCCGATTTGCGTCAAAAATTAACGCCTGGGTCAGGGCAGGTGTTAAAATAGGGCAGGTGTTAAAATGGGGCAAACACACCTGTATTTAATCAGAACACACAGAAGCAACAGCAGAGCAACAAAAGGGAGATATGGAGGTGCTTCTCATCCAGCATGCACGCAGACGCAGAGCCCAGCAATAACAACAGCAGCTACCACAACACCAGCAGGGACCCCAAAGGCAGCGCAGAAGGCAGGAGATGATATTCCGCACCAGGACAACCCTTCATGGCCTCAGGGAACATGACATCATCCAGAGGTACAGGTTGAATTGGCAGGTCATTCAGCAGCTGCTGTGCAACATAGAGCCACAGTTGGCACCCACCTTGCTGACACCCCGCACAATCCCGACAGAAACCAAGCTGCTAGCTGTACTTCACATGTTGGCAAGTGGCTCCTTTCAAAGCACTGGCGCCTTGGTTGCCGGAATATCACAGCCATCATTCTCTGCCTTCTTGCCCAAAGTACTGGATGCCATCATTGGACTTACACCCCGCCACATCTGCTTCCCAAACACACAGCAGAAGCAGCAGGAGACAAAACAGGGGTTTTAGCTCATTAATGGATTCCCACACATCCTTGGTGCCATCTACTGCACACATGTATGCCTTGTGCCACCTGCTGCAACTGAACACCTCTACAAGCAACAGGAAGCACACACACTCCATTAATGTGCAGGCCATTGTCGATCACCAAAGATTGTTCACCAACATCGTGGCAAAGTATCCTGGGAGTGTCCATGACTCATTCATCTTCCGTCACTGTACCATCAATCAACACTTCCAGGATGGACGATATGGCAATGGACTATCTTGATGGTAAGTACAGAAACCTACTTATATACACACTGCACAGCAACCCTCTATGACACACAACACATACACCACGACAGCAACATGTGGACAGGAACACACTGAGGTTGTGACATCGCTAGCCATGTTTGATAGGTCTGCAGTGAACCTGTCACACATCTGAAATTAGTGTACAGTCAAATGTCAAGACGTCAATGATCACAACGTATGGAGAGGTTTGGCCAATTGTCACCTTGCAAAATGTAAGCGTCTCAATGATGTTTAAATTAATCCACTGCATATGTCTAAAAAGTATGAGATGTCTAGGGTACATAGATGCTAACGTGTTACCACCACTGTCAAATTTAATCTGTGTATGGAACTATCATTTCACCCCCAGTGAAGACACAGGGACACCTGTATCACAAGTCACAGTGCTAGGGAGTGCACACTGTAATGCAAATACCCAAACATACTGCTGACAACCGGTCAGCAGGCAAACACTTGTTCAGCCAAGGAAACAACCCAATGCAGATGGTACATCCTAGAAGCCTAGGAAGCAACACAATAACACAAAAGAGTCATAGGCAACACAAGACAACTACTGCCATGCAAGGTGATATTAATGGGGCAATCTACATCAACATGATCCCAATCATTTTCTTTTTCAGCTGATCAGGCGTAAGGGATCCAGCCATGGATTATGACACCATTTGGCAACCCAAGCACTGCAGCAGAGCGTGCCTACAATGAGGCATATAGGAGGACACACACCATAGTGGAGAGGACCTTCGGCATCCTCAAGTCGAGATTCAGGTGCCTCGACATCACTGGTGGCAGCCTCATATATTCACCAGAAATGTTCTGTAAGATCATTTTAACATGTGCCATCCTGCACAACATTTGCATACGAAGGAACATTCCCCTATTAGAACCAGAGCCACAAATGCCTGAAGAGGAGGAAGAGGAGGATGCTGGCCTGCAACATGAGGGGGAACAACAAAACACAGCTGCTGGATTGCGTAGGCACCAACATATTGTGAACAATTTATTTTAAAACAACTCACCATCACCACTGTAGCAACATATGTAAATAAACACCGCTAATAATCACCATATCATGGTCGGGCTAATCAATTTTGCTCACCTTTATCTCTAACTATCAGAATAACGGTGTAGCCTCATGGAGCATTGCTGATATACCGATCAGGACACAGAACATTCCAAAGCAATTGTGATGCGTATTACACAACAGTCACATACACACACACTGTAAAAGACATATATCCTGTACATTTCACCTTTGAAGGGCAATTGCAGAGGACCACACCTATTTCACACCTGCATGTTGGCAACATGGTTCATCGCAGCATATGGCACACAACTAAGACACCATCAGTCAATAAGGGGAAAAAATGCCTCATACATGAGGCAGTGGATGTGTTATTGCATTGGTAACAGGAATGTATGACCATACCCTTGACAGCAGTAAGTTGTACAGCACCTATCTTTGCAAGGACTATCTGTGACTAGAGTTCCATATAAGCAGAACATAGACAGCACAAGTGCCACACCTATGACAAGCATTGCGCACATGACATTCAATGTACATGTCAGCCCTTTTCCTGACTCCTGACACACCCATGCTCCTGGTCTCACCCCACTTGTCTGAAGAGGTCCCTGGAATGGTAATATGTGTCCCCAGATATTCCCTCCTCTCCACTCACTGACTAACAATAGTAATCCAGTGTGCTACACCCTTTCCTATGGTATGCCATTGTCATAGTACATCTGACTGCATGGACGTCAGGTCAATTAATACACTGGCTTGTAGTTTCTAATCCCTGTTATCACCTGTAGATTGCTTCCCATGTGAAAGTTACTGTTGGCCATTTGAACTGAAATCTCACCTACAGGACTTGTGATAAACTGATGCAGCACACACCTATGATCACCTCCATGCAGACCACCCATTGGAACATGAACTGCCCCTGCAGGTGCTTGGAACAGCATAGAAGTTGCCATTTTGTCAAATACACTGTTATGCATTGCTAGAAATTAAACTGTGTAACACAGCCCTTGGGTTTATGTGTCACCTTCCAAAACACAGGACAAACACAGTTTCCCATGTCAACTGTCTTGTTCTTCCTCCGACCAGTGTAAGTCAGACCACTGAGTATATACCTTGTGAAATTGCTGGATCCTGATTGACCCTGCATCCTGTCAGCCTGAATGGCACATGTCTGTGCGTTACCCTAAAGGTTCCTTGTGGCTACATATGTACCACACTTGCTTTCCCAAACCTCACATTCCTCAGGGGGTATTTTGTCAGGTGCTTCCTCAATGCATACCCTAATACATTGTATAGCATCATCTACATTTTAATTGTACCATAATTGTAAAATTGTTTTTGAATACCAAAATCATGGCCTATCCCTTGTCTGGGTCTCATGTATGCATGAACGACAAAGTGTGACAGTGTACCAGGGCCGTATGCAAGGATTGGGTATGGTGCCTCCAGCAGAACCTGCAACCTCTGATAATGTGCATGAAAAGTCCACACATGTTAGTACCCTGACAGTTCACACGCTGAATCAGATTGCTCATTACATATTGATGGCCTGCGCATGCTGAATAGCTGCAAGATCAATCAACACAGAGGCTATGATGTTCCCAGATGCAGTGGGAACTTTACAAGCCAACCTGTGTACAAATGTAGTAATGACACCTGCCGGAACATGACTCCTGAGATATGATCTCACTCAGCACACCAAGGTTGCCCTGTTGACAGTCTCATAACACATCTGCAGTGATGGGGTGAGTCCATCCCCATGTGGGTTCTCATGTCCTCATCGACTTTACTTCCATTGCTCTCCGAAGGATATTCAGTAGATACAGGAATAGCCGCCACTGACTCATGATGAGACCTGGACGTAACTGTGACAACATAGACCCCTAAAAATATACAGGATCAACATTGGACCACACACATGAACCAGAAACTCTGTGCAATTGATCACTGGAAATATGTGGCCACGTGCTGCCTCGTCTGCTGGTCCACCACTGCCACAGGAGAGTTGTGGCTCAGTCATATGACCAAAACTGTGGGGGGAAATTACAGTTGTGGGTCACCTGTGGCTGTATGTGCCAATAATATGGTACGCACTTAGTCTGTACATGTGCCTGACTCACAGTGGGTTCACCAACAAGTGCCTAGGAAGCAGTTTCCAAATTTCCAGGACATGGGATGGGCAACTTTTGGGCCATTGACATGAACAAGGGTCTGCCATCTATCCGGTGCATGCTTTGTCATTTGTGGTGTCTATGTTACCCAAAATCTTGGAAGTGCACACAACAGATGTTGTCACATGTATGACTGACACATGTCCTCTCCCATTTCCACACTGACTTGCATCTAAGGTTTGGACACATTGACTTCACATTCATACAAGCATATTTTCAATAATGCATCTTGTGATGCACACACACTGGGTCAACAACTACATTAGTAGCCAATGCACACACGTTGAGCCATAGGCATTGAGGTATTGTACTTATGTGCGTCACCTTGCTATCCTCTCCTGACGCCAAACATGCCCAATTTGTGCAATACATATATGTAGGCCACACATATGGCCATCTAGTGCGTCAGCCAAGAGTGAAAATCCTGTTAAGGAAATAGCGGATCATGGTCCGCAGCAGTATGATGTCTCACATGTGCCCATACACCAACAAGACCAAAGTGGGTGCAATCAGCCTATCTCAGTTGTGTCACAAATGTTACATAACATGAAAATGGCAAAATGACCCAAACCCAGTTAATGCCCTGAAATTTTGACGCAGACGCGTCAAAAAATGATACACAAGCGTCAAAAAATGACACTTATGCCCGAAAAACTACGCATAATACCTTGAAAACACCATTGGCTCTTCCACACTGTACCTCAGAAAATTGGTTAAGTGTTAGCCTATTTCCAAATATATGGATGCGGGCTAATTTTTACTCCAGTGCGTAGAATAAAATGGTGCCCAGACTGCATGGGTCACATAGTTTTTACGCATAACGATAAAAACGGCGGCCATTTTATGCAGGAAGTGATGTAATAGGATATCCTGTTTGCAGATCATGTACAGTGGGTGTACTTTCACTTTCACTTTGCAGTCTGCAGTTCATCTAGACTGTGTGTCTGTGTTCAGAGTTTTGTCTAGGGAAATTGTGCTTTTGTCTCCTGTGTGGTCCATTACTTGTCAGTTTGTAAATAAAATATTGTTGTTGTATCCTGTCTGAGTGTTTATTGTGTACTATTGTCCAGTATTGTATTGTCTTTGTTGTTTTTGGGAGTCTGTTGTGGGTAGTGATAGTTTGGGGATAGTTGGGCTCTTTTAGTTGTTTAGTTTACGTTTTTCTTATTCTACTTTCCCCCTATTCTCCTTTTTTCTCCTTTATCCCCTATTCCCCTTTTTTTTGTGCTAAGATGTTGGGTAGGCCACGTCTTGGCAAGATGGGTGAGGAGGAGCTTGAGGGGTTCATATGGCTGGTGTGCCATTTCCTCCCCCTTATGATTGAGGCAGATGGGCGGGTGATACAGGGGTATCACACCGAGGCACGGAGGATCTGATAGGGAAAGGTTCTGCATCACTTGCAACGTGTATATCGGAGCCAGAGGAATGACCACCAGCTGAAGCACTGCTGGGCTGACCTCATCTCCATGGAGCAAGATCTGCTAGACCACCTGGGAATTGTGATTGGTGGCCCTGTTGGTGAGTAAAAATCATGTCAATGTGCACGATTAAATGCTCTTTAGGGACATCAGATGATTTGTACAATATCTGCCGGCTATGTTGTTGAGTGTGTGGAATGCTTTGGAAACATACAGGGTCATTGATGGACTATGTTAAGGACCACAATTGCTAGCTGTCTGGAAGCAAGTGCTCTGCAAACGTACTAAATACTTTTGCTTAATGTAAGTTGGTGCCGCCGCCTTTGTGTCAAACAGCAACACAAATCAGGAGCCAATTATGTATATATAGGTCACATTTGCCTATGAGGTATAGATTTTCAAAATCATTACCAACCTTTGCTGACGCAATAGCTAGACTGACTTTTGAAACACTACATGATGCAGAAAATGAGTGCAGGCTTCACATCAATTGATGATAGCAATGTGACCCAAACATATGTCTCATGTGTGTCTGGTGAGTGTGTAAGGAAAGCGATCACGGAAGTTCTATAAATGTTAGGGATTATTGTGGGGGTTATTCTAACTTTGGAGGAGTGTTAATCCGTCCCAAAAGTGACGGTAAAGTGACGGATATACCACCAGCCGTATTATGAGTTCCATAGGATATAATGGACTCGTAATACGGCTGGTGGTAAATCCGTCACTTTTCCGTCACTTTTGGGACGGATTAACACCTCCTCCAAAGTTAGAATAACCCCCTGTGTTCCTTCATCATTTCGGATACATGTCAGATCTGCATTTGGAGACATAGGGAAAAAGTGCAAGGTGCCCTCAGCTAACATCTTACACTGGTATTTGGTGTTTGTTGTTCCACCTTTCGTTTAGAGATGGCTGGCCAAATGTATGCACATGGGTTCATATCTCTATGGTTGGTGCAACTCATCATAGCTGGGCCACATCAAATTAAGAAACTGTGACAACATGAGGGCTTACAACTGTCTCTGCCCCTCTGTACATTGTACCTATGTGTCATATATTTGTCATGGCCACAATGGCTGGTTGAATGGTAATGCACTCCTCAAGGAAACTGGCTTGGGATGTCTCTCTTGGATACACATGATGAGACAAATACACTCTATTATTATGTCTGCTCACTAATGAAGAAGCATGTTTGCCACCACATGATAGTTAGGGCCACTGCATGTGTGCAGATATTTGTGTAAAGCTCACTGGAGACCCATGGTATGTACATGTTAGCCGTGCTCTATCGGATGCAGTATCATCATGTCTGAGTGAATTTACTTACTTATGTAATCTTACACATAGTATTTGTCTTTGGAATTGTTGGTCAGTGCACAGAATTTGAGCACATTTCTCCCTTCCATGCCTTACAGGTGGACCCGCACCCTACACTGTGGGCGAGGTGGCTTCATTCGAGGACCCCAACAACTCCAGTAAGTGTTGATATGTCTGTTATGTGTTGTGTTTGCTGGTGATGTGTGATGGACTCCTGTGTGTTGAACAAATAGCAAGGTGTGATGCGCTGGCCCATCATTTGTCTTGTTCCATGAGTGGGATTTCATTTTCTCACCATTTTAGAGTTGGCCAATCCTTATCCTATTGTCTTATTTAGGGATTCTAGGTCAGTCCTGTAGGCCCCGCAATGTGAATGGGGGTGAGTCATGTGGATTACATTTGTATCAGCAAGAGTCACACTGGACCTAATCTGTGATTTAGTCAGCCTGTCAGACCCACATTCTCCCAGAATGGGGCTACAAAATGCTTACAAACAGACTTCTGCTTCCCTATTCAGTAATGTACTAATTAGACTGTTGTTTGAACGTCCTAGCAGCATGTAGCTCCACATGTAATGCTACGAGTATGTGGCACTTGAGTGCAATGGCCTAGGTGTGCATGCAAATCATGGCCAGGGGTTTTCTTGCATCTCTGTGTTAGTTGTAAGTCATGGCTTACTGGAAGTATATGATGTGGACAAAGGTCTGCATTACCAGACATGTGTTGCACTGGGATTGGTCAAGGGTTTGCTGTCTCCTACTTGTAGTTACACGTTACCTGTGGTGTGTCCACCCCCCCACCCTCAAACACAGGCATGGGTTTGTGAATAGTGTACCTAGGACTGATGATACAAGTTTGGTACACAGACATGTAAATCAGTGAATCTTTGGTCTGAACCTAGTATACACACTCAGGTTTAGCACATGAGTACTATACTAGCAAGTCCATTTACAACTTGCAGATCATGTGGCCCTAGATTTCCATCCCGTACAATGACATTTGTAGCCCTGGCATTGGCGGAGGATGTGCTGCATGATTGTTAGCTGACAACTGGCAGAACTCTGATGCCAAACCATGCCAGTTGTTACCCATCTTGTAGGGTTTGGATGTGCTATGTGTGATACGACCTTTGTAAGCTGGCCTGCCATGTACTTCCTCAGGGACATTCAATGATCTGTATGATGATATGAGCTGTTACAAGTACAGTAGATGTATTGTCTGATTTACTTCTTGTGCCATTTCACACAATGCAGTTCCTAATGTCATTTTTTTCACTTGTCTTCACAGCTGCTAATATGACACCCATCCAGGTGCGTGAATCCTAGAGGCGGGCAATGCGGTACCAGCATATACTGCAGGTAGAGTCGGGGTACCGAAGAATGGCCTGCAAATACAGGAACTAACAGGCCTCCAGAGCCTGGAGAGCTTTCCCACAGGGTGGCCCTTCTTTGCCCACCACAGCCACCACCAGCACCACCACCACTACCACCCAGGTGGCATCACCAACAGCTGTCACCGTTGTGGCAACAATATCAGGAAGTGCTCCAGGCCCTAGCACTGGACCACCTGCCGGACAGCCCTCAGACATTGACCATACATGGCCCCACACTTCCTCAGCTGGCACACAGACCACCCCAGCTGCAACTATTGACCCTGCTGCATTTGTCGACATGCAGCGCAAAATGGACTGTGTCCTGAGAAAAATGAGTTGCCTGAGGCAGGATGTTCACCATATCAACCGGCGGGTGCGGTCCATTAAACGGACCCTCCGGAGGGCCAACCTGTAGACATTTTTGATGGACATGATTCCCACATTATTTCAAATGTTTCTTTTTGAGTGTGTGGGTGGGTGGGGGGCTATGTTGGGGTTCTTGTGTGTTTTGAAGAAAAAAAAAAGATATATAAAATAAAAAATGTGCAAAAAAATATATATTTGTTTAGTATAGGATAGTATGTGTTTAGGTTAGGATCTGTTGACCTCCATGTGTCCCGTCTCATAAGGGGTTGGGGGATTAATGTTTAGAAAGTTTCGTTACATGTGATCAGTAAGTTTAGCTTAGGTTAGTTAGGGACAGTTGTGGGTAATGAGTAGTTAGGGTAGATTAGGGTAGGTAAGGCTTTTCCCCAAGTTTTCTCTTCTGTTTTTACTGTTTAATAAATATGTAGTAAACCCTTTACAGTATGTGTGAAATGCTTGTAGATCAGGGCCTTGGCATAAGTGTACATGATTTCTTTTGTATTAAATTTGTGTTCTATGCTACAAACAAATCCCAACTGAGCTGTAACATTGGCAGCTACCCCAAAGCTACCTTGCAAAGATTTCACCATCCATTGCAACCACCAATCACAGTTACTATGGATTCCAACGTGTTTTTTTTAATAAGTATGTTTTCAATGTCACATACTGTGCTTCCAGATTTGGTATTGGGGACACTGTGTTATGTCTGACTGCAGTGTGATGTTCAAGGAAACCCTTATTAGCTGAGTGGTAGTAAGCACTCTTGCAGTATCGTGTTCATGACTCACATAGATCATTTGTGACACTGTTTAGCATGATTACTTATTTGGATGTACACAAAGACACCTTCATTCATGCAGTTTGTTGACTGTTTGCTTAGATTTGTGGGCAATGTTATATGTGTTAGTATTGCATGGTGGCAACATTTTGCTGCCACTATTTAATGGCTTAGATATCCCTTGAGGAAGCATTATTCTGTCCAACACAGGATTATGGTGTATGGTTTCTCTTTTCATCAGATATTACCCTCAGGAAGGGCAGAGTATGGTGCAATCCAGACCACTGTGCATAGTTAGCAGACTACATTATTTCAGGACAGTTGTATTGACAAGCTATGTAATTTGACAGGAGGCAAAATTCAGTGATCTACTGCATGGTTGATGTGTCACATTACACAGAGACAAAGTGGTTGTGGAAATGCGATTTATTGAAAAGTGCTGTAGTGCTATATGTACATTGTCCATGATTGTGAGTCCATTATAGTGACATCTTCCGTTGTGATCCTACACAAGTGTTAAAGGAAAATGCATTTGACATGCTGAGTTGATGTATCAGACAGTGCAGATGGAGAGGATTTGCCAATGAGTAAGTGAGAGACAATCACTGGGCAGGCTGACAAGATATACAGTGGTTTGCAGAACAGTCATTGTGTACAGTTGTTGCAAGACTGGTATGTTACAAAGCGCAGGCCCTTGGTAATAGGTGGCCACTTGTCAGGGACTAGTGCTTCCGGGTACTTTTACGTGTGAAGGTGATCTGTTCCATGTCTTCTTCTTCTGATGTGTGTGTTGCCTCCTCTGTCCTTGGTGGTGGTGGTTGTGAAGGGGCAACACACACCTCAGTGTTTGAAGACGTGGAGTCAGACATCCCGGTCGTTGCTACCTGTGAAGGTCTTAAGGGCAGTACTGCTGCAAGGAGGATCTGCTGGTTCTTGAGAATAGCAGCCACATCACGATGGTAGGCAGCCAGGTCAGCCCTGAGAGGGTCATGATTGCATTTGTGCATGCAGTGGAAGGTTTGGGGTGCGAGGTGTTGTGGCAACTCCCTTACTGCAGTGGTGAATTCCTTTACAGTTTGTTGTATTCCTTGCAGGATGGATGTTAGTGCCTGCATGGCTGCTGTCTGATCTGCAGATGACATCATGCACGAACGCACCCCCTCTAGGCTGGCTGCCATAGTTTGCATCCCCACCCGCACCTCCTTGGCCAGCTCCCGCTGTACTCTGACTGCAGTTCTCTCAAAACTGGTGCCTGTGTCATCTGAGTTCTCAGGTGTATTGGAGCTGGCAGGTCTTACAATTGGGGTTGTGGGTGGGTCCTCTGTGATAGCTGCTTGTTCTGTGCTCCTCCTTGTGACTGAAGGTGGGGTCTGGAGGGTTCCAAGGACATCTTGGAGGGTCTGGTGGCTGATGTTTGTCAGCTTGTCATCCATGTCATCAGGGTAGACCTGGACAGGCATATCCGCAGGAGATCCATCATCCTCTGCAATGAAACACAGTACAATTAGTGTGTCTGTGTTGTGGCATTGTTGATGTGACATGCCTGCCTTGTGGTGCTTTTCACATTGTGATCTTGTTTCCTGTTCATTGCTCCAGTCTTTCAGATGGGCATTCTCCCAGGCCTATGCCCCACCTGCACGTCACATGTATTGTGGTAAGTTATTAGACTTGTCGGCATCATCTCCTCTAGGTGTTGGTTTAGGCCAAATAGTGATTTGCCACCTTCTTGTCCTACTCAACCCTCTGTCTACATCCATTCTCATAGTGAGACCTTTCACTGGCTGTGAGTGCTCTGATGGCACTAGCAGCACACTTAACAATCTGGACCTGCCCCAGTCTCTGATATTTCACATCCACTTACATGTAGTTGAAATGTAGCGTATCCTATGCATAGCATTGTTATGGCATGATATGGATGAGCATTGGTAATCTGTACAGCTGATGTTGGGGAATGTGTGGACATTGGATTGCCCTGATAGTTGTAGCAGTGTCCTATTTCCTCCTCTGACTGTGCAGGTGTATTTCAGTGACCAGTTACATGTGTTCTCCCCCTCAATGCTGTTGCCTGAGGAGTATGACATTTGGGATGTTGCATTGTGACCCAGGCACAGGATGGACCCTGGCATATGCTGCATGGGTGTGACCTTAGTGCTGTGCAGCTCCTACTGTTGATGACATTGGCTGTTTTTACGGGAACTATGGACATTCACAATTGACAGGACTGGAACATTTGTCTTGTTTCTGGGGATTGTTAAAGTTGTCATCCTCAACCCACTAATTTAGGTGTGTATGATCCATGGGGACGTTACTGCCATTGGCTACTTGAAAAGCACACACAGCGGAGGTGGTAGTGGCAACTGTTGTCACTGTTACATTCCAGTTGTCGGTATGGCTAGAGGTTGTTAATTGGGCCCTAGTTAATGTAGGGGGTATAGTGACTGACGTGTGACGGGATGTCAGTTTGACGTTGTGCCCTTCCCTCCTGGCGTGGCTTTACCTTTACTCCATCGTTGGCATGGCAGCATACCCCCATGGAACTGTTGTTGGTGTTGTGTTATGGTGTGCCCCATCTTTTCTCTGTACAGGCCATGCCCCCATGCTATACCCCTTTACCCATGCCACTCCATGTATATGATGACTTCCATGCATTTTGTGGTCGGCATCCCCCCCTGCTCACAGTTGACATTATTGCATTATAATTCCCCATGCGACTTTCCCTGCATGTGCGTTGTCTCCTGGTAGACTGCGCTGTCCTGTCCTTGAATCCCTGTGACGATCTCCTCAGGGATGACGGCTGCGACCATCTCCTCCATGTGGTCCAGGGCCTCCTGGTGTGCTGGACTCCCACCTCCAGTCTGCAGTGCGGCCTTCCTGTTCCTGGCCATCTTTTCCTTGGTCCTGCGCTTGCAGTCATGCCAGCGTTTCTTGCACTCGATGACTGTTCTGCGTACTTCTGCCACACTGTTAATCTTGTCAACAACGTATTACCACATTGCCTCTCTCCTACTGATTGGCAACTTTGAGGTGACAAACAATTGGTGCTGGTGTTCCGTCACCTCTTTAACCAGGATTTCTTGCTCCTTTGCACAGAAGCGACACTTTATTTTCTTCTTCAAACGGTTCTGGTTCTTGTGTGGGTCCTCCTGGCTGGTTCCTGGTCTGTTGTCATCTTCCTGGGGTCTGTACAGGCACCTGGGATCCATTTTGGCTCCCCTCTGCTGAAATGGCTGTGTTTGCGGGGAATTTTGACGCTATTGCATCAAAAAACGCCACATATCCGGTTTGCGGTGTCGTAAATCGACCCACAGTCATTTCCGCCATGTTAACGTCGTTTTGGTTAACGACTTGACGCTGCGGTGTGCGTAAAAAAAAAAGACATACACCTGTGGTTTGCGCCAACGGGCGTCAAGGTATAAATTTGACGCCTGCACGGCGCACCGAAATGGCGTTAGCCGGCAGTAATATTTTTGACGCAAAACTGCGCCAGCGCAGTTTTGCATCAAAAAGTATAAAAATGGCCCTTTGTCACTATCTAGCTCGGCGTGGATAGCACTGTGCTGATCCAATGCTTAAAAACTTTGCTAGATAAACAGACATTTGAGGTGAGCAAATCTAGAGTGTCGCTGGTGTTGCAGAGTGCTCCTTACTAGAGCTGCTCTCCACCTAAACTTGGGAACTACCCAGAGTTCTCCATTCTTTTTTGCATATATAGATATATCTAATACAAGTTAACTAATCAACTTAAAAACAAATGGAACCCATCAAATAAATACAACTCATAATGCAAACAATACCACATGTAAAAACATAAACATAACATAAACAAAGCAATATAACATTTCCCAACCAGAGGAAAAATGTAATGTAATACTTATTGTTCTGTAGTCGCAGATCCCCTACCAAATCCACATAGTAAAAAATTGTAATCCACCAAAAACTGAAGAAAACGAATACAAAAAGGACCCAAAAATGCAAAAATATTTACAATTCAATCAAAATCCCTCAAAGCAATCCAAGTTCTGTAGGTACCATAAAAAAACGGGAAAAAAAATCAAAAACAGAACCACTCCAGGAAATCCGAAAGCTAAGGAAATCTAAGAAAAAAAAATTGGTTTATAATAAACCAAAAAATATTTCTTCAAAAAAACATTCTTAACTCAAACTTCCCACTAAAATTGTGCAAAAACAAAAACCTGTAAATAAAACGTTAAACACCCACACAATACATTACAGGTCAGAATAAATACATACATAACTCTTTGGACTTCATTACAAGTTTGGTGGTCTTTTGTTTGGCAAGACAGCAGCGGTGGCAGCCACCAAAAGACCGCCATGTTGGCAGTAATCTGACCGCCGTACTATGACTCACACAGCAAAGGCTGCCCAAATGCAGCCAAAATCGCGAAACTGCCAGGACACTGGAAGGCAGTATAGAGGCGATCCCACCACCAGCATCACCAGCCCACCAAAAAAACTCAGATCCTATACGACCCACAAATCACAGTAGCGGTTCTTCTACAGCTGAAGACCAATGGCGGTGCGAACTGCTGCGGTCTGCGGTCATATCAGTAATACACCGCACCACATTGGACAGTTTGAAAACCCCACACCTGTCAAACATCCACACATCCGACACCTACACACTGCACTATAAAACACACCTATTCACACCCCACAATCCTTTGCAACCAGAATGCCATACACCGCGAGATAGAGGCCACACCAAAATATTTACCAATCATAGAAAAGGCATCCCTACATACTTCACATAGCACTCATCCCACACCTGCACAGCACATCCAACACATACATGAATACCCCACACATTCAACACCGCCCTTCAACAATTCACATCACAGCACTCACGCCTCATCACCACTGATTTACCTAATTATTTTATTCTTCTTCATCATCTCGTCCACCACTACCATGCCACCACAAAAACATCCTAGTTTCACAGATGACGAATTGAGAGTCATGGTGGATGAAATCATCACAGTAGAGCCACAACTATCTCGAGCACAAGTCCAGCAAACATCTATCACCAGAAAAATGGAGCTGTGGCAATGAATAGTCAAGAAGGTGAAATCTATAGGCACCTACCCACACACAAGGGAGGACATCAGGAAGAGGTGGAACGACCTCAGGTAGAAGGCATGTTCCATCGTCGCTAGGCACCAGGTGGTGGTCCTCATGACTGGTGGTGTGCCCACACCTCCTCCCCCACAATTCACATCATGGGAGGAAAAGGTCTTGGACAGCCTGCATCCTGAGGGCTTGACAGGAATACCTGGGGGAGTAGAGTCGGGTAAGTCACAATATAACTACTGCCACCAAACTGCAATGTCCTGTATGCTCACTGATCCCCTTTGGGCACCTTAACAGCCAACCCACTCACCACTCCTGTGTCCAAATGTCCAAATACCCCTCTCTGGCATACCACTTGTCAACTAAACTCACGTGGGGGCACACTGTCTGTGTATGGCATGGGTAGTACAGGGACTGGCAGCACTACAACCCCAGGCATGCACTGTTCTACCATTAAGAAAACCAGAACTTTGTACTACAAGTTAATAAGCCTTGCATGTGAAACTAACAATCAAATCAACCTACCTGACTTATCCACTATTGTACAGTCAATGGAACTGACAGCAATGCTATGGTCATCTGCCAGTACTATTACAAGCAACACATAGCTGTAACTGTGTTCCCTATTAAACTGGCCTTTAAATCACCATCCAAACAATGTAATGTACTCACCTGGGGGAAGCCGGATGTACTTGGAGTACACCCCTACAGAGTCCCAGGTATAATGGTCAAACCTATACTTCTGGCAAGCTCTGTTACCATAGTGCATTGTGCAGCTATTAAGCTATTAGTTGACTCAATTATGCTATACACCTAACTTGGAGATCACTTTAAAATGTCAAGTTATCAGTCAGACAAGATATGAGTCAATGAATAGTCATCTACCCACCAAGATTCTCCAACATCCTGTAGCAAGGTGTAAGCAATTTGAAATGTCCGTATTCCATATAGGCCTAACCCGGATGTGAAAGCAGGTGTCATTGTCATATCAGGGGATCAAGTAAAGGCTTTGTCTGCATGTCAGATAGCATGTCTTGCGGTCAAACTTTGATATCACTTGTTGCATTACTTTCAGCAACTGTGTGTTCCACTAGGTACAGGTAACCTATCCAATGTTACCATGGAAAGGACACCCGGGACTGCCACTACCCTTCTGGATGAAGCCCTCAGTGAGGAGTACACCCCTGGATGTGTGGATATTGAGGATGAAGCTGGCCTATCTGGGACACCTGGCCGGTCAACAACTGTGTGCCTCACCCTTCCCACATCGACTCCTCCCAGCTCTGTTGCTTCAAGATCACAGTCAACCATTCGCCCCAAACCTTCGTTCCAAGGACAGTGTCTACCATCTTGTGCCCCCAGTGCAGTACCTGAGTCTCTTGTCGTACACACAAACAATGATGGACCTGGCACCAGTGGGAGTGGGCAAACTGTCCTAGGTGCACAGGCACGTGGGGGTAGGGTGCGTGGGAGGGATGGCTTGGGCTAGAAGATGGAGTTCCCTAGGCATACAACAGGCCAGGACACCATTTCCCAAGTCTTGGGAGCTTACCAACATTCCCAAGGCATCATGGGTCAGGTACTTACCATGATGGGGGAGATAATACAGCTGCAGAGGGACAACCACCAGGACATCATGCATGCAACAGTGGGAGGTCCAAAATGCCCACTTGGCTTCCATTGCAATGGTGCTGAAAGACATGAATACCACACTGAGTAGGATTTGTACACACCACCTGGCCCCTTCCACTAGCAATGAGACATCAGCCCCTTCTACATCTGTGGCTGCTAGTGGACTGGAGGCCCTGCCAGGGGAAGGACATGCCTCAGACACCTCTGTAGCTGAAGAACCTCTCCCCGCTAACATGGACGTCACCCAAAACATCCAGGAGGAGCAGATGCCAAGAGCAAAGCCACTGCCAGGAAGTGAACCTCTACTGATTGGTTCCCCTTGTGTGACAAAGATACACCCTGTTGACTTCTCTGAAATCTGTGTCCATTTTCTTATGGTACAAGGACAATGAACTTGTGTCTCCAAATGTTGTAGCAGCTACCCTGATGATTTCATCCACTATAACAGAACCCTTCACTGTTTCCTTTGTGTTATATTTGATCCACTTCACTAGTTTTGCTATACACTCCTTAATAAATACTACTTAACCACAGATCATGTGTGAGAGTGATTTATCAAACATATATACCTGTCATTTATAACGCCTCTTGCACAAAGACCTTTCTCTCAAATGTAAGACATTGGTAATGTTCCATCTCACAACTACTGTTCAATCTGGGTAGATTTTACATTTAATGATACTGATAGACATAACTCAAATCACGTTAATTGAACGTTCCCACATATAGGTTGGGAGAATGCCAATGATCACACAGTAAAGTACTGCTGCAAACTTCAGTGTTTCAGCATAGGTGTCATATATTATCAACCCACAGACTACTGAAGTTAAGGACATGTCAGTCTTTCACAATCCCAATAGGTAAACATATTGTTTCGATGTTGAATCAGTTAAAGCCTTATCACATACCCATACCATAGCTCCCAATTGACCATACCCCATGATACAGACAGAGGACAGTACACATGCCCTCAGCCATGGAACCTTACACTTACCATGGTCAGGTATCAGTAGGCATGCCACTCACCTATGTCAGTTTTGATACACATGCACAGTGGCCTGCAGTGAGGAAACACAGTGACAGTTACATACAAGTTTGTTATTACTAATACAAACCATTCTGATGGTTGAGGGTATGGACACTACACAATGACAAGTGTGAGAGACAAATGAACACACACATGGCACCATTGAACAGACCTCCAATGCCAAACAGGTCTATTGAGAGGAAGAGGACACTACCATTCCCACTGTTCTGATAGTCTGGGCGTGGAACTCACACACCACAAATCTCATGCCTGATAGTACCTGGTTCAATCCCTGTTCACTTCACTTGTCAGTCTGCAAATTTCATCTGCCTGTGACACTGTCTGATGTTGCTAAATGAGTATGAGCTTGTGAAGTAATCCACAAATTATAAATGTCAAACATAAGGTATAGTCCACATTGAAACTAAAACATCATACAGCCAATTCCAATATACAATGGTAATTCAGACTGTGCATTGTGAGAAAATGAGACTATGGTGACAAAAAGGTGCACACTACTCCATGTAACATACTGCATGTACATCTGAGTTATGTGTTTTGAAGCTTCTTATGACCTGTCGGATGGTCATACTAAGGCCCTTATCAGGCATCCCTAACCACACCAATATCCCACTGAGTTACTCAAATTACATAACATCACATACCTAAAGTCAGGTGAAGTACTGTTGACGAGAGCTGCCCTGATGTCTTCAGTTTCATCCTCATCATACTCATCCTCAACACATATACATTCTCACCCACTGGAACTGCTGGCTCCCACTTATCTGGTATGAATACAATTTGACATCTTAGAGTGAGATTGTGGAGCATGCAGCCGGCAGCAATAATTTGACATACTTTGGTGGGTGAGTAGAGGAGGGTTCCACCAGACTTATTGATGCTACAGAATCTTGCCTTATAGAGCCTAAAAGTCCACTCCACGACATGCCCTGTCCTTCCGTGGGTCTCACTGAAGCAGACTTCCCCCAGCGTGGTTGGGTACCTCACTTGTGTCAACAACCAGGGACTGTTTGGAGTTTATAAAGGCAAACATAAGTAACGGACAGCCACACATTTGTTAGCAGATAAAAGTTGCAGACACACATGACATATGTGACTTATCAACCAGCCAGGCCCTCTCTGTGTATTGTCCTGTCATCAGTAATGGGATATTGCTGTTCCACATGATGAAGAAATCATGGACTGGCCCCGGGTACCTTGCACAAACTTGTGAAATGTAGAGGTCACTTGAACATTAATGGAGTGGAAGTTTTTCCTGTTCCTATACACCTGTTCATTGCCATTTGGGGGAACCAAGGGTACATGGGAGCCATCTATAGCTCAAACCACATGTGGAATGTGTCCCAAAGCATAACAATCAGCCTTTACATGGGAATAATCTTCACATTGCGGAAATCTGATGTAGTTGTCAAGGTGTTTTAACAATGCAGACAGTACAGCCTTCAAGACCAGACTGAATACAGGCTGAGACATCCCTGCAGTAAGGGTCACTGTATTTTGAAAAAAGCCTGTGGCCAGGAAGTGCAGTACTGACATGACTTGTACTATGGTTGGTATGCTGTAGGGATTACGAATGGCAGGTATCAGATCTGGCTCCAACTAACAACAGATATCCATGATTGTATGCCTCTCCAGGAGGTAGATTTGAATGATATGTCAATTCTCATGTCTGCAGGTCTGTTAGTAGACGGTACAGTAGAGGTTCTCTCACTCTTCTCATGCCAGGGTAACTATGTGGGAGAGAACAAGACTGTATGTGTGTCACTCATTCTGTACATCATAAGTATGATCATAACTGTGTCACGTATGGTGCTCTAAAATGCAACATGAAACTATTGAAACTTTTTATACTGAACATACAAGGCACATAATGGCTTATTTCTGCATTCACATCCCCTTTCATTTATCATATTTCAGAAATGCAAAGCATGGCACTGATGGTCCATGCGACATTAACATTCTTAACATGCTGCACATATATGGGACACATATGCCATATGTCAGATTGCCATTGCTCAGCTGACTATGCTACTACATTTACATTATTAAAAACACATACATTTTATATCCTGTACATAATTCATGCACATTTCTACATGTTTGCTCAAAGCCAGCAGTGAACACAATGTTGTAGATATGTTTCACAGCTTGTGACACAACTTTTATTTACTGTACTGGACATTAGAAAGTGATCTCAGTCCGCCAGCGGAAGTGGACCTGGCAGTAGGCGGATACAACCACGGTGGGCATTGCCATTGGAACACATTGCTGCCTTTGGTGGTCTTGGGCCAATGGCAATGTCCGCCGGCGGTGACGCTCTTTTACGTGGCGGACAAGACCTCCATCTCATACTTCATCTCTCACTTGACGCCTGAGACTGCTGCGAGTAAGACCTCCATGACCTGAGCTGCTGTTTACTGCCTCTGGGAGCAATCATGCCATGTTGTACAGGTGATAAGGGCCCTGCCCTCTTCCCTGAGTAGCTTGCAAAGCTTGAAGAGGAGGTCCTACCCCTGTATGAACAGCAGTATGGTGCACCACATGAACAGGTCATTTCAATGCAATTCTAATGTTTTAAGGGTTAAGTGTATGATGATGTCAAGGGAATGTGGGGGAATGAAGGATTGTGGTAGAATGTGTGGGTAGATGGGCATGAGTATATGTGTACAGATAGATTTTGAGTCCTGAGACATAGTAGTATGTGTGTGTGTGTGATGTATGTACCCTGAACCAACTGCAGACTGCAATACATGACCAGTGAATATGGTGTGAAAAGTATTTGGAAAGATATACCATGTTTAGAGATAGACTTGTGGTCTGTTCACGTTTCAAGCTGACAACCAGTGCTGGATATGTGTCAGGAAAACTATTGCTAGCGTTGTAAGGTTCTTCCCTCAGCAAAAGCGATTCCCCTTTTTTCCGTACCCATGTTGGTTGCAGTGGCGCTCTCACTCCTGGTGGCTCTTGCGGAGGATGTTCCTAGACTAGCCTCCTCAGGTTTAATTGCCACTCAGGATGGTGGCTGAAGATCTTTATGAGGTCAGCGCTCTAGTGTTTCTAATTTAGTCTCGTGCTGTAGCTTCCCTCCAGCTGTTCCTCACAGGGAGCTGTGCACTACAACTGTCATCTTGAGGAAAATGAGCAGTGTTCCTGTGACGCTTGGCTTCATTGAGAATTCTTTCAGTATTGAGTAGTTAATCCATTTTTTCTTGGTACAGTGTGCACACCAGGGATTTGTTTCCCTCTTGGAAAAGCTGAATTTTTTTCTTCTTCCAGCAACTGGCTATCGGCTTTCTGAGGAAAACTCGTTCTGGCTCAACTGAACTTCAAGCAAATGCAGTAAGGACTCCTTCCATATAATTTCCAGACTTGCCTCTATATATATATATATATATATATATATATATATATATACATATATATGTATATATATATATATATATATATATATATTAACACTCTTCACCTTGCAGACTCATCAGTCTTAAGAGACAAACCTCAGAACTCAGACTGATGCCTTAGAGACTGTGATAGAGAAATCCAAACTTTGAGAAGAAGGTTTCTATATCTGTAAAAGACAATAGTAAATTGAACATTTGTGAAAGTTTCGACTGTTCTTCAGAAAACCTTGGATTTATCTTCTGAATTCAGGAGAAAAGAAGATTCTGAGACAACATTGTACTTTTAGAGAGAGAGGCTAGTCTCTCAAAAGATTCAGGTTAGGAGAGCGATTGCATTGGGTGAATGAGAATGACTGAACAGTTCATTCCACAGTAGGAATGTACACATTTATGCTCTTCTCACCCCACTGCATTTCCTTCCCTTAAAGGAATACCCAAAAGAAAAAAGGTGCTAGTTTACAGAAGCACACACAGAATATCCTATCTTCAAGTGGGAAACACAGACAGGAACTGGATCTGGAGGCGGTCTCTCTTTTTCTATTCCCATTTCCTCCTAGCGAATGCAGGGTTCAGATAATCAGTTAAGGTCTGAACACGCACCTGTAGGAGGGAGTTGGGAAAAAAGTTTATGTTCCTTTGGAAGTTTGATTCAATTGGTAATCTTCTGACAATATGCATGTTGTATCCCTGTCTCAACATCACACATGGCCTGACTAGAGATGATCATCCCTCATTGAAGGAGATGCTGAAGGCAGTTTGTATATGGCTAGGTGTAGTAACCTGTATGTTCACCTTGCTTGTTTTCGTATTGTTTATGTGACATGGCATTCTCTTCTTGATTGTGTGATCAATGCAGGTCAACACCCATCAGAAAAAGGGGATTTATTGTGCAATCTCCGAGAAAGTGTGGACCCTGGGGGTCCTCAGCTGGTGGAGCACCCACTGTAGGAAGCAGTGGGAGGAGCTGAGATGCTGGGCCCGAAAGACCGCAGAGGCTCAGCTGGGGATGTCCTCCCAATGAGGATGGGGTGCCCATCAGACCTTGTCCCCCCTAATGGCCCGCATATTGGCGGTGGCCTACCCAGAGTTGGATAGGCGTTTGAGAGCAGCACAGCATCCACAAGGGGAAGGACAGGCTTGACACATTTTCATCCCTTTAACAGGTCAGTGAGGTGAAAGTTTCTAAGCTGTGACAATGTGGTAAGTGCAAAGGTTCAAAGATCTCCAAGGAACACATTGATGTACATTCCCCAACATTAGTACACAGGTGTGCACATTCTAATTTGTATAGGGACATAATACTCTCCTATGTTGTCCCCTCTGTACAGAAGCATATGATGATGCACATGTGACTGTGTCAAATGTGTGTACCACTATACAACTTTTCATACCCTGGTGGTTGTTCCTTTCCACCTACAGGTCAAAACTCCCAATATCATGATCTTACATTGTCCAGGTCATTGCCCTCTGTCTATTCCAATGTCCCTTGATCCATGTATATGTGCAACATAGAGTCTGAAAATTTCAAGTCATTCCAAATTTTAAAAGGTTTCTGATGAGTGACAGCATCATGTGAGGCTGTGATATCCATCTGAAATTTCACGTCATACTTGTAAAACCTAATCAGACCTGTTACAAGGTGAACCCCCTTGGTAAGTGAGGGATGTATATAGGCATGTGTAATGTGTCATCTGAGTGGACATCCTACATGTTGGGAACCATGGAGTTATTGCTAGACTCCTATTGGATCGTTTTTTTCCCCAACATCATATGTACATTGAAAGGTTATGTCATGAATCCACACTGAAATGAGTTATTAACATTTTTCCTGTTGCTATTTTGGATATGTTTTGAGTCCTTGTTGTATGGAAACCTATTGTTGGCACTGACATCAATGTGATGCAGGAGTGGTAGTTGACATACACATGTGAGTGGTATGGTATGTGTATTCAGGCATTTGGCTTGCATCATGGTGGGTGTATCTGTCATGGTAGCCTCAGATGTGGTTTGTCTCTCTGAATGTTTCCCCAAACAGATGTGAGGCTAGTCATGTCTGATATGTGTTACGTGATGTTGCCACTCAGTCAATGGGCTATTGATGAAACAATTGAATGATAGGTTGAATGATATGTTGCACTGTATGTCACCTTCATGCACATGACAGGTGTCCATTGTCTTGAAATAGTAGATATACTACTTATGGTTGTGTATGATTAAATGCTCTGAGCTTATTATGTCTTTATATGAGTGCTGTACTTTGTTTTCATGAGGACAATGACTTAGATGACTTTGTCCACAAAGTATGTATAATCCTTTCCTACATCACTATTGCTAAAGGTGTAGGTGACATGTGTCCTGACTCTTTCATCTTCTAACATTTTGTAATGCTAATTAGAGTAGTTGCATGTTTGCACATTTCCATTGTGAAGGTTGTGACCTCAGTCACATGAAGTGGGTATGACTTATGTGCAACATGCTGTCTTGTGTTTATTATACAATATGTTTCCTTGCCTGGTACATGACATCAGGCCAATTTATTGATATGTGTTTAGTTTGTGTATGTGATATGTGAAATCTGTTACATCTATTTCCTGTAGCCGTGTTGTGGGTTGCCACCTTCTACCACTGGAAAATCCAAGACATATACAACAGCTTCAGAACCCAAGATCCGAGCCCTCCTATAACCCCCCCCCAGCTCCAATCCCCGAACCATCACAGATCCTGCACCGCAGGACCACCCTCACCACGGATGAGATCCGCACCATCATCACCAGCATCTACTCTGGACCCCTGTCCTCGACACATTTTCAGCAAAGCCAACACCTCCATTGCTCCTGAGCCCCACCAAACTCTCAACTGCTCCATAGATACAGCCACCTTTTCAGAGGACTAGAAGCATGCCGAGATCCGCTTGCTCTGAAGAAACCCACGGCCAACCCTCTGGACCTCAAAAACTACCACCCCATATCTCTGCTGCCTTTCCCAGCCAAGGACATTGAAGATCATCAACACTCAGCTCCATAAGCACATCAGTGACAACAACATCCTGGACATCTCCCAATCAGGTTTCAGGAGCAATCCACCCTTCTTGCCAGCACAGATGACATCGGCTCACTCCTCGACAGCGATCATACAGCAGCCCTCATCCTACTGGGCCTATCGGCCACCTTTGACATGGTTTCACACCTAATCCCCTGCTCTAGACTCCACTCAGCCTATATCGCGAAAAGCCCCTTTAATGGATGCATTCCTTTCTGTCTGGCAGAATCCAGAGAGTCAGACTCCTGCCTTACCTGTCAGAACCTATCTTTGTAAACAGTGTCCCTCTCCTATAAATTTTACAAACAAGCAAATCTAACAAATACAAACAAATAAGGACCTGTCGGAACCTACGGAGATTAGCTGCCCAGTTCCAAAGGGCTCCTCCCTGAGCCCCACACTCTTCAACATCTACATGTCCCCGCTCACATCCATCGCCAGGAACCACGGGCTGAACATCATCTATGCTGATGACACCCAGATGATCATCTCTCTGACTGAAAACCCCACAACTTTAAAGAAGAATTTCCACAATGGGATGGAGGCCATAGCCGCCTGGATGAAGGATAGCTGCCTCAAGCTAAACTCTGACAAGACCGAGCTCCTCATCCTGGGACCCTCCACGTCAGCCTGGAATGACTCCTGGTGGTCATCCATCCTCGGCAACCCCACCCTTAGGAATAATGCATGCAATCTCAGCTTCATCCATGACTCATCGCTCACGATGACCCACCAAGTCAACTCAGTCAGATCCGTCTGTTTTCACACTCTTTGACTGCTCCAGAAGAGCTACAAATGAATCTCAAAGGACTGCCACAGAACCATGACCCACGCCCTGGTTACCAGCAGACTAGACTATGGCAAACCCCTCTACACCGGGACCACCCAGAAGAACCTGACGAAAATACAGCACATCCAAAACGCTTCTGTCAGACATCCTGGACATTCAACACTCCAAACACATCTCCAATCACCTCCACTGGCTTCCTACAAAGAAAAGGATTAACTTCAAAGTCCTTGCACACACATACAAGGCCCTCCATGACCTAATACCCGCCTACCTCAACCACTGCATCACCTTCTACTCCCTCACCAGACCTCCCCGCACCACTCAACAAGCACTAGCTACTGTACCCTGCATATGGAAGACCTCAGCTGCAGGAAGATCCTTTGCCTTCCTTGGAGCAAATAGTTGGAACACCCTGCCCCTGCACCTCAGGCAGTCACTAACACTGCATCTGCTCAGGAAGGTCCTTAAAACCTGTCTCTTCAGCTTAAACTCAGAGGACAAGCCCCCTCATCACCTTGAGACCCTTATGGGTGAGTAGCTGCACATTATAAACATTGATTTGATTTGACTTGTCTATGTTGCTGTGGATAGGAACCCTGTATCATGTTGGCAAGTCACCTTGTCATGAAATGGTTAGTGTGATAGCTCTGCTGATATCATGGTATTCTAAGTGTGAGATAGGTAGCTTAGCTGGTGTGTGACTATGTTATGATTGAGAGATATACATTGTATCTTGTTATGACATGATGTTAGCACTAAACTGGGGGGTGGTACAACTAGATGTGATGTTACTGATGTGTACCATGTGATGTAAGTGGTATGTAAAGGATGTGATGTCCCTACCTCACTTTCTGTTTCCCAGCATCAAAATTGGCAGGAGAAGGAGACCGGGCACAACCGAGTGGGGAAGCTTTGGGCCACTGGTCCTCCACTCATTAGAACACCGACACGAGGGACCCAGTAGCCTGGAGGGCAAAGGGAGGGCCACGGGGAGACTAGATCCAGTTCATCATCTTTGGAATGCTCTTCCAGTGGACACTCCCTGGTGGTGGCGGACCCATCTGGGACACCCCAGCACCATCTCTGTCTGCCACCCCCCTTTCTATCACTGCCCTCTCTGTAGCTCTCCACCCAGTTGGCCGTGCCCACTCACCCAAGAGGTAGGCTTTTCCTTTACCACAGGCACCTCTGTCCCAGCGCCTGTAAGCCCTTCTGTCCTCAGTGAGGAGGCTTTTGACCTCCTAAGGTCAATATCTGTGGGTCAGCCGACCATCATGAATGCCATCCAGGGACTGGCAACTCAGATACAACAGAGTAATGCATTCCTGGAGTGCATTCACTGTGCAATGGCTGGCCTACAGAGATCTTTTCAGGCTCTGGCCTCCACAATGACGGCAGCCAGTCACCCTTTGTCTACCATCCCCCCTCCACCTTCCTTTTCTCAATCCTTCCTTCCCTGACCCAGCTAAAGCACACAAACAGACAGACATGCATCTACCTCAACATCCAAGGGTAGCGCAGAGAAATATAAGCACCACAAGGCACACCACAGCAACAGTCACATTCTTTCCTGACACCACCACCACCCCAGCATCACAGACACAATACCTGACACACCTGCAGACACCACACCAACATTCAGTGATCCAGCCATCCTACCTTTCCTACCCACAGACATCACCCCACCAGAACCTCAGACATCCACCCCAGTCACCACACACGGAGACACCACAACCACTGACACACCTACATGCAGCACATCCACCATACCTACAGTCACCACCCCAACAGACAGACAGCCACCCATTCACCACAGCATCCCTCAGCACCTTCACCCCCTCAGCCCAAGATACATAAATGCCCTCACTCACCCACCCATCATACACCCACGACCCACAAGCATGCCTCCCACAATCATGCACCCAAGACATCCACAATACCTCCTTCAACCACTCCCTTTCCCTACACACACAAACCCTTTTTTTATGACCGTCCCATGTGTGGGGAAAGTCTTTCTTCTTGGAGTTTGACCTTCTCCCTACTCCTTCCCCCAGTGACACCCCTAAATGATCCGTTTCCCTTCCTAAGGCCATCCTTTCCACCTCCAAGGCCTTCCCTAGCCCCTACCAGAACCCATTCCCCTCCTCCCACCAAGAAGCCGACCCCTCCCAAGAAGATCCAACCCTCCCCCAAACCTAAACAAACCCCCCTCCCAAGCCAAAGCCCAATTCCCCCCTCCCAAGCCAAAGCCCAGACTCCCTCTCCATCATCACCCCCCCAGGTCATCACTGAGGTGCCTGCCTACCCCCTTGATGTCCCTACCTGTGGAGGTTACATGGCAGTCAGGAGTCAAGTTGGGGCACCATATAGTGCCATTGCCGCACCACATTGCTTTTATATTGGACTGGCCAATAGCATTGAACTTTCCATTTGTTTTAGCTAATATACCTTCAGAACAACCAGTTGTTGGTTTTCAAGTTACATCCTTATACTGCTTTTCCTTTCCTAGATTTGAGTTGTTCCTGCCTGACATTGGTAGTGTGTGAGTATTTGTGTGTGTGGTGCTTGTGCTTCCTGTATTGTTAGGGAAGTATGTGAGGGTGTGTGCAGTTCTTTTGTCCCCCAGGGATAGGATGTGTGTTGTGTGATGGTCATGTGTATGTTGCAGACATGTTGTTGTGATGGTATTGTATGGTGTTTGTGTTGACATGTGTTTGTTGTTGTGGTGTGTGACCAGTGCTAAGGTGCAAGTGTTCACTAAGTGAAATTGTATGTGTAATTGGCTTTTCCATAATTGGCACATTTCTTTACTAGTAAATCCCTAGTAAAGTGCACTGGAAGTACCTAGGGCCTCTAAATCAAGTGCTGCTAGTGGGCCTGCAGCAGTGATTGTGCCACAAACATGAGTAGCCCTGTAAACAAGTCTCATACCTGCCACTGCAGTGTCTGTGTGCACAGTTTTAAACTGCCAATCCACCCAGGCAAGTATACCCACTTGCTAGGCCATACCTTCCCTTTTTCTACATGTAAGGCACCCCTAAGGTAGGTCCCAGATAGCCCCAGGGGCAGGGCGTGGTGTTTGTTAAAAGTGGGGCATGAACTGATGTGCTTTACATGTCCTAATTATGAAATAATGCCAAATTCTTTTTTCACTGTTGCAAGGCCTATCTCTCTCATAGGTTAACATGGGGGCTGCCTTTAAATATTCTTAAAGTGCAGTTTCCCTTTGAGCACAGGTGGAATTATGAGGTTTGTGGTCTCTGAACTCCTAATTTAAAAATACATCTTTTAGTGAAGTTTTGTTTTATGTTGTTAGTTTGAAAAGGCCCCTTTTAGAAAGTAGGCATTTCCTTGCTTAAACCATTCTGTCAATTTGCCTGTTTTTGTATTCCCTGTCTGGTCAGACTGACAGTTGGGCTGTTTGTGCATCTTCTCTAGACAGCAACCCAAATGGATCTGAGGTGTAGCCTGCCTATCCTGATGAGCCATCTGGGCTAGAGTGGAGGGGGAAGTGGTCACTTACACCTGAATGAGCTGTGCCTGACCTCACACAATGCAGTCTCCAACCCCCTGGTGTGTGTCTGGGGCCAGGCCTGGGCAAGCCAGGATCCTGTAAACATTAGAGATTTGTCTTTGAAGTTGGGCAAAGGCAGAAGGGGGTATAAGTATTGGACCCAAAACCCCAGACTTAAGATTACTTCAAGATGTCTTCAAAATTCACTTCTGGAACCAAGAGGAACCTCTGCTAAGGAGAAGAGCTGAAGGGCTGAGGAGAAGTGCTGCCCCTGCCTGTGACTGTGCTTAGTTGGGCTATCCTGCAGTTGTTGCTTCTCCCTGAGGAAGGGTAGAAAGACTAGACTTTGTGGTATATTCCTGCTTGAGAAGAATCTCTAAGGGCTTGGACTGAGCTTCCCCCATGTTCTGAAGTCTCAGGGCCATAAAAGATTTCCTCTTCCAGCACATGGACTCTTTGCTGAGACTCCTGCTCTGCCAAGTGGTGCGTAATCCAGTCCCTGGGTCCTTGAAAGAAGAAGCTGGTGGAAAATCAAGAAGATCCAAGGAAACCAACTTCAGACGATTCTGGACTGGTGCTGCTGCCGAAGTCCATGATGCTGCCTGCAACCGAAACCGTAGTCCTCGCTGAGTGAGACGACCCAGCAGGCCTGACGCCGCTGCAGCCTCGCTGAAGTCCATGACTCTGTGGAAGTTGCCACACCACATCCACTGGAAGTGCATTGATCCAACGCTTATCACTGCCGACGCCTCACCACCACCACTCCACTGCAAGGAGCCGACACCTCTTTGTGACACCTCCGCTCCTTCACTCTGCAGCACCAGAACCAATGCCACCTCGGATCCAGCGACGTCGCGATCCCCGATTCCGTGCACTGGCTTGTTTCCTCATTTTCACAAGGTACTGTACCTGGGGGTCCGTGTGACTCTGTGACTGGTGCCGTTGGCATCGGATTGTTGGGAAAGACTCTGTCACGACACCATGATATCACCAATTTGAAGCATTTGTGTTTCTAAGCTCTATATTGAAGTTTAATCTTTAAAAATCCATAACTGTGTATGTTGTATTTTTGTCGTTCTGGTCTTGTTTTACTCAGATAAATATTGGCTATTTTTCTAACCTGGTGTTGAGTCATTTTGTAGTGTTTCCACTGTATCACTGTGTGTGTTGGTACAAATACTTTTCACATTGTATCTGGGATAAGCGTTTCTGCTCATGCTAAGCTACCAAAGGGGTGTTAACAGGGCGTGCTTTCCTTTACTCTTATTAGAGTGAGGGTTCTTGCCTGGACAGGCGCAACCTGACAGCCAACCAAAGACCCCATTTCTAACACATGGTATGATAGGTATGATTTTCCCTCTAGGTAAGCAAGTGGCAGGAACTTTATCAGCTCTTCTGTGGTGAAGTAAGAGAGTCATTTCATCTCACTTTGGTTTCTAAATAAAGAGACACTTACTTTTCATAGAGCATGATTTGGGGATCAATCTCTGCAATATTTCCCTTTTGAGATATTACATCTATCAGAGTAATATATAACTCTAAGCTATTCTAGATAGATTTTTGGTCGACCTAGTCCATAAAATAATTACAAGGATTGTGCCAAGAAAAAGAGAATAAGCAATGAGCCATGCATGACTGGGGACACCAAACCACACTCCTTAGAGAGTGATTCTGGACACATCTTTTTCCCTGCATGTGGATCCCACTTTTTGGTGACATTGGAAATTTTCATCTTTCTTTGTTTTATATTTTTTTCTTGTTTCTTGTCTTTTTCTTTTTTCTTTTTTTTTCTTTTTCTTTTTCTTATTTGAGTTTTGTGCATCATGTGTCTCAAGCCCAGAGATATATTAAATTTGTTCTTTACATTTGAGAAATCTATACTTTTTGAATATTATAATTTTCCCTGGGATTATTGTATTTTGTCAACTGTTTGTACCCTCAAGAAGGTAAGTCACCCGGAGGAGCCACTTATCACCAAAACGTACGTCGGCACTACAACATAGGACTAGGACCTTTCATTGGATCCATGTTGGCATCTATATGTAGGACAAGGACATTGCATTGGACTGAGTTTTTCCCTATATCTAAGGATGTGAAGAAGGAATCATATAAAAGAACAAGATTTATACACAAGAAAATCCGACTGAATAAACAATATAATAGAAATAAAGGATTCCCTCAAAACATGATAGTCTGTGGACTATGAAGTTGGACACATTGGCTTATCATAACTTTGTTGGAGCATAATTGGCGAGACCGGATGGTCCGTCTGGGGTAGTATATATTTTATGTACTATATTGCAATTCATGACCATGTCTTGTCCTTGTTATATCTTTTATAGTTTTATATGAATGACTTGGTACGATTGCGCCCACTGTTTTTATGTCTAAAAGATAGTTCCCAGGGGATATAACAAAAATTATTTATTAAGAAATGGTGTTTCTAGGTTATATTTGGATCTATGAATATATGTGTCATTTAGTAAATAAAACATGTTTATTGACACTAGATATATTTAAATGTATTTGGACCTCTGTGGTTTGAGACATTTGTTATCTTGGAATTTGGGATTCTATTTGCAGGAACCCAATTCGTGTGAGGGACATTTCTGTGGTTAATGTAGGTATGATGTGCTGTGTGTGTGATGTGTATGTCGATTGCTAAGTTGTATGACTGTGCAATTGTTTGTGTTCATTCCCTGTTGGTTGTACACTGTGTTGTATGTGTTATGAGTCCTTGGCCAGTGTCGGCTGTGAGTGCTTGACAACGTGTTTATGGTGGTGTGGCTGTGGTGTTGTTGTGACGTGTTGGTATGTTGTATGATATTGCACAAGACTGGGCCTGTGCTATATTGCCCTGCGTAAATGTGTGTTCTTAACATGTGGTGTGTGTGTGCTGGCTGCAGTGTGTGTGCTGTCTATGTGTGGGTGTATTTGCTGTATGCGAGTATGCATGTCAGTGTACTGTTACATGTGTGTGTTGCCCTCGCAGCCCCCTCCTTATAGTATGTTATGTCACAGTACAAAATGTCACAATATACAGCTCTAAAAGGTGAGTGTGTGTACTTACTGTTGCTGTCGGCGGTGACAATTCCGTTGTCTTTTGGCAAGCAGGTGCAGCAGGTTGACATCTAGTAGTGGTTCCATGGCGGGTCGGGATGAGTTTGGCTTCCTGGAGGTGAGTGTCTCCTTTTATCCTGTTCGTTTCTGCATGCCTTTCTGTGGTGGAAATGTTGGCGGTGTGAAACCTCGTAATAGGTCCAAGGGAAACTTGGTCTCCACTGGCCTGCTGGTGCTTTCAATTATCTGCAGCGGTCTTTCTGAACTGGCAATGCTGTTGGTGCCTTGGCTGGATTTTGTATGCATCACCGCCAAAGTCATAAGTTGGCGTATCTCTCCGCCAGCCTGTTGATGGTCTGACCACCTCCGCCAACATGGCGGTTCTCAGATAGCCAAAGTCATAAAGAGGCCCTTAGGTCTTCATTGTGAGTTTGGCGGCCCTCGGACTGCCAAACTCACGCTGGCAGAGAGACCACTACAATCCTTGCGGTCCATCCACCGGATTTCTATCCTGACAGTCGGACCACCAGAAGACCGCCACCTTCGCCGGGATCATGGATCCCGATGGGTTGAAGGCAGTCAAAGTCATGGTGAGCCATGGTATCCTGATCACAACTTTGCTTTCTGCTAGCCTTTTTATAATGGGGTCCCCACCATGAAAAGGCTGCCAGAAAACCAGTGCTGACGGCCCCCTGCCAGCTCCCTCAGAATGGGCACGGTCTGCTACTGCAGACAGTGCGCATACTGAGGGTGCTGTGTGTGATGGCATTGGCCTTGGCTCCCTAAGGGAGCCAATGTCAATGACTCTGCACTGCTTCCACCAGGCTGACCGGCGGAAAAGTCGTAATCCGGCGTTTCTGCCAGTCAGCCTGGCAGAAACATCATAATACGATCGGGGTGAAGCCGCCGACCTGGCACCACCTCACCGCTGCCATATTGGAGTGGTGGCGGTTCAACTACCCAACTCATAATGAGGCCCTTAATCATCAAAACATAAGTAAAATCAGATATTTTAGCAATAACGTAACCATACATTAATAATACATTTAAAAAAGAGCAACAAAACTAATGCAAAACAGTAGAAATCCCAACAAAACTTTCTAAAAACTCTTACAAAATACTACACCCAACTTTTACACATCCATCCTACATCCCTCCTATACTCAAAGCCCTAAAAAATCCCTAAAAAGGGACTTACCTGTTTGACGAACAGTCGCACCTAAACAAAACTTGCCTCCCGAAAAAGTGGCCCAAAAGACTGCAAAATAGAAGCTGGCAGTAAAGAAAATATCCGGCAAATGAAACTAAAAAAGACGATCTCCCGATAGAAACCATTGGGATAGTAAAAATATTTAATAAATGTTACACAAATTTTAAACAATATTTAAAAAAGTTTACAAAAATTGTGAAGTATAAATTAAATAACAGTATGAAATATATACAATTAATAAATATATACGTTTAATAAATATATTAAACAATGTTTAAAAAATGTATGTAAAAATTAAAAATATATAAAAATAATATTGACTGTAAAATAATGTGAAAATGTACATTATATAAATGTAAACGATGTGATGTTTTTAAAAAGTGTATTTGACAAAATGTAAAACTATGCAATAAAATTATATTGTCAAAAAATAACAATTTTAAAAAAAGTATGATATCTTATTATTAGATTGAATTGGGGGGAAATCGTAAACACTGAAGAGGTGACATTTACTATTCCCACACCATTCTAAACCAATTTGGGGAACGTGTTGGACAGTAAAGGGATGAGATGTACTATTCCTCCTCTAATCTAAACCAACTTCGGAGAAGGTGTTGGACACTAAAGAGATGACATTTACTATTCCCACTCCAAACTAAATTAACTTGAGGAAGGTGTGGGACACTAAAGGGGTGACATTTACTATTCCTACTCCAATGTAAACCCATTTGTGGAAGATGTTGGACCCTAACAGGGTGACATGTACTATTTCCACTCAAACATAAACAAACTTAGGGAAGGTGGTGGACATTAAAGGGGTGACATTTACTACTTTTACTCCAACCTAAACCAACTTAGGGAAAGTGTTGGACACTAGAGAGGTGAGATTTATTATCCCCACTCCAACCTAAATCAACTTGGGAAAGGTGTTGAACACTAAAGGGTTCAAATGTATTATTCCCACTCAAATATAAACAAACCTACTGAAGTTGTAAAAAACTTTAAAATGCAAATAAATTAATTCCAATTCAAAATAAAACTGTTCACCTACATTATAATAGTTTACAAAAATAAAATGTATAATTAATACTACACATTATCACACTTAAGGAATTTGTATATTTTTGTAAAATGTTATAATGTTATATTACAAGACATTAATTTAAACTACTATAGTTTATATAACAAAATTAAATAAAAAGCTAAAGTGTATTTTTATTTAGTAACAACATTTCAACTATTTTCTACCATTCTTTTTTTTAATTACAACTACGTGTTTTTTCAAAAAACACATTTTAAGAAATAATCACAAATTTATTAAAATGTTTGACATTATACAAATAATATTTTTTTCCTTTCTAAATACATTTTTAATTTTTGTTAAAACAATTACAATAATTCCACACATAAAAGTATAATTTCAATTTAAACATGTATGTAAATACAAATATAAAATTATTTAAACATTTTCATAAATATGTCAAATATATATGAATCTGTAATATTTTATTTTAAAAAACTATTAAATATGTCTTCTTCACATTTAATTTAAAAATAAAATAAAATGTAATATAATAAATTACATTTTTAAATGAATGTGAAAATGTGCATATCTAAAAGAATTAAAATTAAAAAAAAGATAACATACATTTTTTTACAAATCTCCCCACCCTTATTCCCTATGAAACCAACATCTTGCTGCTAAGAACATTTCAATTCTTATAAGAAAGATTAAAACAATTAAAATGTGCACATTATAACAATTTATTAAATGAAAATATTCTGAAATCCAAATATTAATAAAATATCTAAAAACAGAGAATAAAAAAAGCAATACAGTGCATACCATTTTACACTGACAAACTATAGTAGAGCCAACAATATTTACTACATCGATATTTTTTACATCTTTATGAAAAACAACACTTAACATGATATTTTTACCTCCAATACTTTTGTCCATGAAATATATGAGATCCTGATATTCTTGACAAGATATTTCTGCAACACAATATTTTTTTGCTGATATTTTGTCAAAACACTACTATCAGAGCTCACTATATATGTCAACCATTAGCTTAGTCATACATTAAATGAGCCTTAACAGCATTCAAATAACTCATGGCCAAGCCCCTAAACATTATCCATCCTTTCAAGGGCTAAAAACCCCAGCCCTCGTTCAAACTCCAACACTTCAAATAGGTTTATCTATTAAATTCATATTTCCTATTCCTTACGCTTCAATCCCCATTGACTTCTTGTCCATCCTGCTCTAACAGCAGCCAGAGTGCATCCTAAATTACTCTCTGTTATTTTTTCTTCTAACCTTCCCAGCTTTCTCTCCTACTGTCCTCTGCTTTGCTCTGAACTCCCTCTCACCAGAAGAACTCTCTCCTCTGATGTTTTTTCTATATCCTCCCCGTCTCTACCTACCAAATATATAACTCTTCTTTTGGGATAGAAATATTCTCTGCACGTTAAGAGGCATCTACCCCTGCCCTGAGTGGCCAGGTGTACCATTGTCTGGATCCCTAATGCTGATTTTTAGTCATAGGTGAACATGGATTATCCAAGTGCAACATAACATAGGCCTGTCGAATGGTTTGCAGTCTTGTTGGACCATGAGGGGTGCAGAAAGCGCTACCCTCATAGTGGAGGAAGGCTACCACCTTCACCAAGAGTTAAGCAGAACAAACGCGGTTGTGGTAGCATACCCTGTAGTGATCACTAGTAGTGAGGAGGACCTTTTTTTCCCTTTATTACTGGAGTAAGGCATACAGGCTCGCTCACCTTTATTAGGCGTTCCAGTACTTTGTGCTTAACTCACAATTGGCCTACATTAAGTAGATGTGGTGTGCTTTGCAGCACAGGAGTAGTGCCTCTGAGCTGGATGTTTGTGTACCTGAGAGGGGTGCTGTATAGAGTTAGAGAAGTGTTGCGTAGTATATATATATTTCATGGTGGGTCCCTGCCATGAAAGGCTGGCCGAATGAGGGGCTGTAATTGGCCAGGCGACACCGAGTTCAACGCCGCCCTATCTGGTTACAAGCCTGATTGCCGTCATGCCATCCAGAACCATGTTCCCAGAGGGGACAGCAGTCCCTTGCAGGGTCCACCCACCAGGGTTGTAATTGGGTGGCCGGACCACCAAAGTTGGTCCTCAAACCCCCACACTCATAATGAGGCCCTTAGTATTGTGCAGTGCATGTGCAATTGAAGCATGTCCTGGGTGAATATGTGCTTGTGTGAAGTACAATACATGAAACGTGAAGTGTTGTGCAGTGTGCACATGGTGAGTGTTTGTGTATTGGCAGTATGTGTTTGTATGTAGCATACCCTGCTATGATAAACAAAGGCTACAGTACTGAGCAATACATACAGATGGAGGGCATCATTACAAGTTTGGCAGACGGTATGCCAGACCACCATGGTGGCGGCCAGCAAAGGACCACCATGTTGGCAGCCCCACAGACCACTGTATTACGAGTCACACAGCCAGGCCCACCAAAACACAAACAAAAACTTAACATCACCTGGACTCCGGAGTGCGGGAAATAGGCAGTCTGATCACCGGAACTGCCAGCCCATCAACCTACCACCAAACCTATTACAAATCAAAAATTGGCATGGTGGGCATGCCATGTCAGTCTTCCAATGGGGGTGCAAACCGCTGTGGTTGGCAGTCCCCACAGTAATACACTACACCACATTTGTGAGTTTTAAAAACACACAGCAGACACACATTCACACACTCACACACCTACAAATTACACTATAAAGCATACCACTTCACACACCACAGCCCTTTGCATCTACAATGTCCCACACAGAAGGCAGAGCGCAATTTAAAAATACTGAACCATAGAATAGGCACCCATCCATGTTTCGCTGGACACACATCCCACACCCTCACAACACCCCCACCACACATATTAGCACCCTCTACACTAATTTTGCTCCCCGTCACCCCCTCATTACAAAGCACCTTGTTTCCAACCCCCATATCACCACAGAAACCCCCTTTTCACAGATGACGAGTTAAGGTCACAGTGGATAAACTCATTAGAGTAGAGCCACATTTATTTGGAGCCCAAATTCAGCAGACTACAATTGTGAGGAAAATGGGAATGTGGCAAAGAGTAGACAACAGAGTGAACTCTTTAGGCAGCTATCCGTGCACAAGGAACAACATCAGGAAGAGGTGAAACGGCCTCAGGGGGAAGGTACATTCCATGGCATCCAGGCACCAGCTGGCAGTCCACAAAACTATGGTCTCCGCCCTACTCCCATACAGCTCACATCATGGGAGGAAAAGGTCTTGGCCAACCTGCATCCTGAGGGCTTGACAGGATTATCTGGGGGAGTCGAGTTGGGTAAGCCACAACAAGACAAATGGCACCAAAAGTTATTGGCATGCATGCTCACTGATCACATTTTGCCACTGTAACTGTCACTTCACTTACCATCCCTGTGTCCAGCTGTCCAAATACCCCTGTCTGACATCTCACATTTGAAGTAGACTCACCTGGGGGTACAACAACTGTGTTTGGTGTGTGTATTACAGGAACTAGCAGCACTACTCCCAGCAGGCATTGTACTACGATTACAAAAACCAGTATACCACACCAGAAATCACCTTATTGTGCAAATCACTTGTGAACTGTACTCACCTGAGAGGGTCCCATCTATATAGTGTGTGGGTAGGACAGGCGATGACAGGAATGCTAAGGCCAGCGGGCTCTGGGACTCACCCTCTACTCAGCAACAACTCTGTCCTCTGCTACTATGAACCTTCTCTCACTAATCAGCTATTTAAATGTGCTCACTTGAGAGGATCTCAACTGTATAGTGTGTGGGTATAGGACAGGCAATATCAGGAATGCTACCACCAGCAGGCACTGTATACCCATTGCAAAACACCTGCCCTCACTGCATCTGTCCTAACATCCTTGTACCTTAACTCTCAATGGAGCTGTACTCACCTGAGAGGATGACTTATGTGTGCTGTGTGTAGTACTTGCTGTAACATGACTTTATATCCCAGAAGGACCAGTCCTTCAACTCCAATAACCAGGAAGTGTCCACATGGCAATGTGCAGCTGTCTGTGAACTCACATATTAAGTGTACGTATCTGGGAGGTACCCAGAAACAAATAATGCTACACCCTGTGATGTGCCTAATCAACTAGATCAATCTTGAGTAGCTAAGCCAAGAGGAACATAATGTGGACATTAAGGACAGCCCAACTAGTGTGCCAATTCAATGAAATACAAATCAAAGGTCACTGCTGGAAAGATATGAGTCTGTGGACAGACCTCCAAGTGCCAACACACACATTCATCCTGTAGCAAGTTGGCTTTAAATGAAAATTGTCTGTTCACCATGTGTCAGCTCTAAACTGTTGATAGCAGGTGTGCCTGTCACATAAGGGAAAAATGCAAAGCCGATGTTTACATGGCCCTAAACAAATGTCACTATAAACTGTTGGAGCTACATGTCACAATACAACCTGTAACATTCTCTTTCTCATTTCAACAGGTCTACCTGGCACTGGGACGATTGAGATCACTCCAACGACTGTCACTCCTCCCCTGGATGAAGCCCTTGGTGAGGATAGCATCCATGGGCATGTGGACGTAGAGGACTGCTCTGGCCCATCTAGGGAACCTGGTCAGGTGACACCTGTCAGCCTCACCCTGCCCACATTGACTCTTCCTAGCCCTGTTGCATCAACATTGCAGGCAACCAGTCACCCCCAAACCTGTGTCCCAAGGACTGATACAACCATCTTGTGCCCCCCCAGTCCAGGTACAGGAGTCACAAGACACCCCTGACAATGAAGGACCTGCAGCCAGTGGTATGGGCCAAGCTGTGCCAAGGGTGCAGGCACGTTTGGGTAGGGTGTTTGGGAGAGATGCTGTGAGCCAGCGGCATGAGGCTCTGGGGATAGTTCTGCCCAGGACACCACCCAAGTCTTGAGAGCTGACCAACAATCCCAAGGCGTGATGGGCCAGGTATTTACCACACTCTGGGAGATCCAGAAGCTGCAGAGGGACAACCACCAGGAAATTATGCATCAGTGGGAGACCCACAATTCCCACATGGCGTCCCTAACAAGGGGGCTGAGAGATATCAATACCACCCAGAGCAGGGATCGTCAACAACACCAGACCCCTTCCATTGACCAACTAACAACAGCTCCTTCTAATCTGTGGTAGCCAGTGGAAGGCAGGCCCTGTCAGGGAAAAGACCTGCCTCAGACACCCCTTCCTCTGTAGATGAAGAACCCGCCTCAAGCGGGCATGTCCACCCAAACATCCAGGAGGTGCAGATGGCAAGACCACACTCACTGCCAGGAAGTGAACTCTTAAGGATGGAATCTCTTTGCGTGCCACAGATTCACTCTGTTGACTGTTGTTCAAACACTTTCCATTTTCCATTACAGTAGGACATTGGACTTTATACTTCAAATGTTGTGGCAGCTACTCTAATGACCGCATTCATCATGACTGACCCCTTCACCCATCATTGATGCAAATGAGGTACTCATAAGAAGGTAATATAAGGAGGGATATGTCACAGAGAGTGTCATGCTGACGATCATTACCAACACAATGACACAAGTGACACTCACACAAAACCTTTTATTTCCACTCTGCTGCACATAGGCTGCTAAAAGGTCTGGACTGTCATAGCCAACAATGACAAAACATTGTTGCCTCTGGCTAGATATCTCAAAGTATTGTCCCCTGACCACAGAAGAAAGGACTATGCCAGACCCTGTCCCGTAGAATAGGCTAACAGGCTCATGGATTTTGTCACCAGCTTGACCTAATCACATACCAAAACCAAGTGTACCAACTTAACATACCCTATGACACGGACAGAGGACAGTACAATATTTCCTACTCAGAGGTCCATCCTCTTACAATGGTCTAGCCATCTGTCTGCATTTTACACACCTATGTCAGTGTTGTGGCATAGGCACTGTGGCCTGAAGGGAGGTAACACATTAACAGCTACATCCTTGACAACGCCATGTGAAGGTAGAGAGAATGGTTTGCACAGGATGACATGTGACAATGACACATGATCACACACATGAGACCATTGGACCAATATACCAGTGCAAACAGGTCTATTGTGTAGCTCAGATATCTGCCCTCTCACTGTCCAGGCAGCCTGGGCATGGGACTCATACACCCCAAATCTACAAACAACAGTACCTGATCAATCCATGTCCACGTCACGTCAGACCAAAAACAACCCTCTGCTAATGACACTACTCTGAAGTGCCCACAAGGATGGCATGGTGAAAAGACCTGCAAGGAAAAAGTGATAAACAAGGACTTTAGCCCAGTAACGGCAAACATGACACAGTAAACTCTCCACAAGCTACTGTAGTTTCTCAGACAATGCAATGTGACTGCCCCAAAGAAAGAAGATCCTCAAAAGAGACACATCTTCAAGTCTGATGTAGCCAGCAAACCTTGGCTGTATGATGCGTAACATCCGATGTCCTGTCTCCTAATGACAGAAATACCCTTTCCCACACATCCTGACCCCTAGGGTACCCCATGCAGTCACAGAAATCACAATACATCACATACTTACACTCAAGAGTACAACTGATTATGAGATCAGCCCGCATGTCTCCATCTTCATCCTCATCACTATCATCCTCGCTTGGCATTTCAGGATTCTCACCTGGTGGCACTGCCAGCTCCCTCTTATCAGGGATATATGGGATGTTTCTCCTCAGGGCAAAGTTGTAGAGCATGTAGCAGGCCACAATGATCTTACACAAGTTTCCAGGTGAGTAGAGGGGGGTACACCTGTCTTGTCTATGCTGCCAAATCTTGCCTTCAGGAGCCCAAAAGCCTGCTCCACTATACCCCTTACCCTTCAATGTGCCTCGTTGAAGCAGACTTCCCCTGGCGTGGCTGAGTTCCTCACTGGTGTCAACAACCGGAGACAGTTTGGGGATGCAGAGTCCCCTGTAAGGGAATGAGACATGTGTACTAACATGAGTCCAGAGCATTGTCTCACTGGCAGCAGACATAGCATAGAAACACACATGACACATGTTACGTACCAACCAGCCAGGCCATCTCTGGGTACAGTTGTGTCATCAGCTGGGAAATGTCGCTGTTCCGCATGATGAAGGCTATTCATGGACTGAACCCTGGGTATCAGAAACAGGCTTGGGAAATGTAGAGGTCTGCCAAACAAACTACTTGGACATTTATGGAATGGAAGTTCTTCCTGTTCCAAAAGACATTTTAATTGCCATGCGGTGGAACCAAGGCTACATGGGTACCATCAAGGGCTCGCAAAACATGTGGGATGTGTGCTAAACCATAAAACTGAGCTTTCACATGGGCAAAAGCATCACGTTGAGGAAAACAGGTGTAGCTGTCTAGATGTTTCAACATTGCTGAGAGAAGATCCTTCAGGACCAGACTAAACATAGGCTGGGACATATCAGCAGTTAGGGCAACTGTATTTTGGAAGGACTCTGTGACCAGTAAGTGCAACACTGACAAGACTAGTGCAATGGGTGGTATGCTATTTGAATGATTTATGGCTGCCATCACATCTGGCTCCAACTGACAACAGAGATCCATGATTTTCTGCCAATCCAAGCAGTAGATCTGAATCACATGTCTGTTCTCCGTGGCCTGTAAGTCTGCTAGTGCACGGTACACATGGGTTTGTCTAATCCTTGTCCTCCGAGGGTAACTAAGTGGGACAAAAGGAAGCTATGGCCGTCACTCATTGTGTCCCTTGCAATTTACACTATACATGTCCTATACAAACTGTGACATGTAATGTGAGTCAGTGAAAACATGATAACCAGCACAGACCAAGGCTAATATTAGCACATCTGTATGACATTACCCCTTGAATTTCCAAAAATGTGTATAAACCATGCGTCTTGACTGCAACATTATAGGCAACTAACTTCTAACTCTGCTTGTGAATCAATGCCCAAGATCATGGATTGCTTGTGGGCGAGAGGGTGGTGACTGTACCCCCAAATATGTTGTTATATATGCTGGACAACATAACAATATGATCACTGATACGACTGACCTACATGACAGGACAAGGTCAGCACCCAAAAATCAGCCGGACAACATTTTCACATTTATGACACATCCAACATTAGCATCTAAGAGCAATGTATGTCTCTAAAATGGCAGCTGCCTGACCTATTGCACTGGACATTGGGAACGGCCCACGACCACCGGTGGAAGTCATCATGGCAGTTGGCGTATTCTGCCATTGGGTAACATTGCTGCCTGTGGCGGTCTTGGGCCAATGGCAGTGTCCACTGGCCATGGCGGTCATGTACGCGGCAGACGTGACCGCCGTCTTCTGCTGAATCTCTCACTCAGCTTCTAACACTGCTGACAGCAAGACCTCCACAACCTGAGATGCTGTGTACCGCCTCTGGGAGCAATCATGCCCCGTCCTACAAGGGATAGAGCCCCTGCCTTTTCTCCAGAAGATCCAGGGAAGCTTGTGGAGGAGGTCCTACCCCTGTCTGGACATCTCTATAGTGCACCTAAGGAGCAGGTAAGTCCACCATGTGCACACTTTTCTCTCTACCTCTACTTATCTTAGCTTTCATTAGTCTAGGCTTACGTCCAGTTTGTCAGCTATTGTCCTGAATTCCCTGTAGGTGCTGTCAGTGTGCACAGTTTTCTCTGTACCTGCACTTATCATAGCTTTACTTAGTCAGCTAGTGTCCTCAATGCCCTGTAAGTGCTGTCAGTGTGCATCAATAGTAGTGTCAATGAGCATGTACCTATGCAAGTGACAGCTTTGGAGTCCTGAGGTAATGTGGTGAGTGTGCATAGAGTGTTCTCTGACCCAACTTGAATTTGATGCACATGTCTAGGTGAGGTGTCATGACAGCCATACCCTCGCAAATCTTCACAGATGATGTAGAAATAGTGTGGTCACATCTGGTTGCATGACAGCAGGAGGGGTGAATGAATGTTGTATTGGTTGGTTGCTTGCTGTGTGGGGCCTTACTGTATTTACACATTGATCTATGCCCACTTCTGGCCTTGTCGGACCGTTGTTCTGAAGCCAGGTATTAGCTCACAATGCCCATCAGCTCTGCACATAGACACCCATTGCTAATTGGCTGTGGGCTACATAATATTCTGTGATGCATGTGATGTATTGGTCATGATGTATTGTGAAGGTCTGTCTGCTCAGCCTGCAGAGAACATGCTTTGTCAATTTTTAGTCTCTGCAAAACCTGAAATCTGGGCTGATATAGGTTCCCTTTTGCACTGCAAGTGTAATACTGTGCCCACACCCTGTATCCCTGGGCAGCATGTGATACTGCAAAATCATGCCTTAATGCCAATATGCAGCTATGTGAGCCTATGTCCACTGATTAATATGGAAATTGCATTGGGGCTCTGGTGTTGATCTGTAACTGATGTGCTCATATCCACTCTGCTGTGTGTCACATATCCTTGACAGGTCCCTTGATCTCATAGCCTTGTTGTCTCTCTCATCCAGCTCTGATGTATCCTGTGCAGGCTCCTTGCATTTTGGATAATCAAGCACTGCAAACTGTGTGTTGTTCACTGATGTGCCACGATATTGGACTCTGTGGTTTGGCCATGAGGCGGGACATGTACAATGCATGGCCGAATATTCCTTACAGTGCTATTGTCTTTGTGTCCACACGTGTGGAAGTGTGTATGTCAATGTTGATGTGTCACACAGACCCCCCACTCCCTGAAGTAGCTGGTGACTGCATCTGTATCAGCACATATGCACACATGGACAGGTGTGCTTCTTTGTGTGCTCTACATGTCAGTCCCTTCAATGTGGTCCAAGTACAATGGATCTGTCTGTAGGCTGGATGTGACCTGTAGGGACTGTATGCAGCAGGTGACAATCAGAGGTAGTGGATGTTTCTGTGCATTGTTAGCTATGTGGTGTACCTGTCACTTTCTATGATGTCTTCTCTCGTGTTCCAGGACAATGTCATGTGGTTAACTCATGTCCCACAAAAGGCACTGTTTTCCAACCTGGTCAGTGCAGGGCCTAAGGGGTATGTAGGGCACCCTTTTGAGGATTGTTTGCAGTCATGTCACTGTGTCCAAAGACTGCTATGTGCCACAGGTGGACAGGATGGTCAAGGCAGCATGTCATTAGGTGCACTGACATGCATGTGACTCAGCCATTTTGTGTGGGACATGTGGACATCATTTCTTGTCTTGTCTTGCATCCATGCAGCTCAACGCCAATCAGAAGAAGGAGATCTCGCGAGCCATCAACAAGAGGGTGCGGACCCTGGGGGTCCACTGCCAGTGGAGCACCCACAGTTGTAAGGGTTGGGAGAACCCGAGACGCTGGGCCCAGAAGACCCCAGAGGCCTAGGTGAGGATTTCCTCCCAACGAGGACGGGGTGTCTATTGGACTATGAACCCTCCCCCACTAATGGCCCGCATTTTGGCAGTCACCTACCGGCCTTGGATGGGCATTTGAGGGCAGCACAGCGACCACAAGGGGGTGAGTACAATGCAATTACATTGTTGACCCTTTACCAGGTGGTTTAGTGAGGGACAGAATGCTTCCCCTGACAATGTGGGACACGTCAAGTGTCACAGATCATCTGTGATCATGTTGGTGCAGACGGGCCCATGTGTTCCCAACTGGGTTGCTCATCCTTTTGGGTCTGGTACCTGGGACTGAACTGTGGGGACCCCTTAGTCCAGTTGCACAGCAGGGAGCACATATGACTGTGTTTAGTGTCCACTTATTCTGCTTTAACTATCCTGGTGGGTGCTAGTTTTCACCAACAGATAACTCTTCCCAAATGTCACTGTACAAAGGTGGATAGGATGTGGCTCAATGTTCTCTGTTGTGTATCTGGAGATATGTCTAGGTTTACAAGTTAAAGCCAGGGTCAAGTTCTCTCCATTGTATGTTGGGTGCTGATGTCTCACTGTGGTCTGTGATGCATGGGTGTCCATCCCACATGTGACATGACTTACATGACAAAATCTTGGCACCTGTATCAAAGGTTCTTTCCCTTGGTAAATGGGGAATGTACTTAGTCATGGATGATGTCTCATAGGTGTGGTAAACATACCTTTTGCATACCAGTGTGCAAGTGTTCCATTTGTACTAGAACACATATGTATGCCTTAGATGTAAGCTTGTGCTAGCCATGCAGATGGTGTGATGTCTTAAATCTCTCACATGTATGTCCATGGAGTCCTGTTGTTGGTATGATACATCTGCAATGGTTGTCCATTCACTGTGATGCCCCAGGCAGGAGGGTGTCACCATCACATGTAGTCAGGCAGATACATTCATGCTGCATGGTGTGTACTTTGTCATGAGTTCCTGCATTAGCTATGATGGACATGACAGGTAGGGCCAGGGTGTTGATCCACTTCATGATCTAGTGTAACCTTGATGGCGCACGTTGTTGTAGGTGCACAACACCTGTGTGTTGTTTGGACAATGTGCCCTGACTGTTTTGATGCATCATGGAATGACTTGCAGTGATGTTTGTATTACTTGCGTTTGGGGTCAGGGATTCTGCCACAGGCAGATGCCATGCCTGTCATGTCTGATAAGTGGCTAGTGATGTTGGTTCTCCTTGTACAACAATTTGGTGTCCTTCTGTTAGTGATTGCAAGGTCTGTCTCTCTCCTTCCTGCACAGTACAGTTCCCAACTACAAACACACTCAGACGTTGATATGGAAATGGGTGGGAGACATTGGAGGGGGCTATCCTGGGCCTTGCATGGCAATTTTGTGTGTAATCTGGAGACATATCTCCATGATGTTTTGGACTTGACTTCATTTTTGTCCTTTGCAACACCACATGTGGGGCACGTCTGTGTGACCATGCTACTACCTATTTGACTCAATTAGGGCAGGTCTTACATTTTAGAGCTGTAATTTGTTGGGATGTGTCCATAGTGACATGGATGTTTCCATGTCACCTAAAGAAGGAATAGCATGTTTGTACCAGTGTTGTCTGCTTTTCCTTGGCAACATCTGTATTGGTTGATACATGATATCATTGCAACGTAGATGTGTGCATTGGCTTGTGTCTGTGTAATTGGTAGGATACCTTACAATGTTATCCAATTGTTGGCTACTAGTTCACTGTGGTGTGCTGGAAGTAGTACAGGTTTGGGGTGAAGTGGTCACCTAGTTGTGGTGTGGTTAATGTGGTAGCTAGACTTCTTCCCTGCTATTGTAGTCACCTTTGACCAAAATGTGCTCAGGTGTTACCTTTGTAATACAAGGTGGCATGCATGGATTTGTGTTGGCACATGATGGTGCCACTTTGCTGTCAATCCATGCAGAGGGACACTTGACATGATGGTATGTTTTGTATCTGAGAGTTGTGATTTATGTGTGATCATGTACATCATATGACACTACTTCGCTTTCTTTTTCCAGCATTAGCATCAGCAGGTGAAGGAGACGGATCCATGCCTAGTGGGGAAGCATCTGGCCAACGGACCTAAGGTCATGACACCACTGACACAGAGGGATCCGGTGGCCCGGAGGGCGAGGGGAGGGCCGAACATTCATCAACATAATCGTATTCCTCCTCCAGTGGCCACTCCTTAGTGATGGCAGATCCATAGGGGACCAACCCAGTACCATCTTTGTCCACCACCCCTTTTCTATCACCACCCTCCCTGTTGCTCCCCACCCAGTTGCCCGTGCTCGCTCACCTAAGAGGATGAGCATCTCCTTTGCTGCAGGGACCTCTGTCCCAGCCACTGTAACCTCTGCGCCCCCAGTGAGGAGGCTATTGACCTCTTGATGTCAATCTCTGTGAGTCAGTCCACCATCGTTAATGTCATCCAGGGGCTGGAGACACAATTCCAGCAGACAAACGCGTTCCTGGAGGGCATTCACAGTGCAATGGCTGGCCTACAGAGATCTTTTTAGGCTCTGCCCCCCACACTGATAGCAGCCAGTCACCCCTTGTCTACCGTCCCCCCTCCTCTTTCTTCTTCCCAGTCCAAATCTCCCCAGCCAAAGCACACAGACAGACTTGCATGCATCCACAGCAGAGGGAAGAACAGACAAACACAAGCACTACAAGACACACCATCGGCACACACACAAACAACATCCACCTGCAGACACAGCAACAGTCATGAGTGCCCTGACACCCCTCCACCCCCAGCATCACACACATGAAATCTGGTACACCTACAGATACGACCACAACAGTCACTGATACAGCCACCACACCAATCCTACTCACAAACACCACCCCAGCAAACCCTCAGACATCCACCCCAGTCACCAAATCCGCAGACAGGACAACCACAGACACACCTACGTGCACCACATCCACCATGCCTGCAGTCACCACCCAAACAGACAGCCACCCACCACGGCATCACATCGCACCACCACCCCCCAGTAGCCCAAAACACATAAACGCCCTCACCCATCCAACAGACACTCACCACACCCAAACACACCTCCCACAAACACACACTCAAGACATCCACATCTACACATCATACAACCACTCCCTCAACCTCCAAATCCCAACCCATTTCTGATGACGGTCCCTGTGTATCTAAAAATGTTTTCCTTTGTGCCCTTGACCTTACCCCTACTCACCCCTCTGCCACCCGTAAAAGGATAGTTTCCCTCCCAAAGTCCCTCCCTTCCACCTCCAAGGCCTCCCCTGCCCCCCTGAAAGCACCCATGCCCCTCCCCCCCAAGAAGAAGGCCACCCCTCCCCAGAAGGCTCCCCCCTCCAAAGCCCAAACCCAACCCCCCTCCACTACCCCCAGCAGATAATCCCTGAGGTGCCTGGGTGCCCCATTGATGCCTCTACCAGTGGAGATTACATGGCAGTCAGGTGTTGAGTTGGGGCCCTATATTGCACCTTTTGGGCTACAGACTTTGGACTGGCCTATGACCTTGGACAAAAACTATTTTATCATATATCTTCAATATTAAAGCCACTGAGTTGTTGGCTTTTTGGTTTGGTTGTTTTGTTCTGCATTTCCTTCCCTAGGTTTCTATTGTTCCAGCTTACATTGCTTGTGTGCCTGTAGTTATGTGTGTTTGTGCTGCTTGCTGCTCCATTTTGTTTTTTTTTACAGTTTGTACGTTTGTGTGAAGTGCTGTTGTACCACAAGGTTAGGGTGTGTGTAGTGTGACGGGTATGTGTATGGAGATGAGATGTTGTTGTAATGGCATTTTGTTGTGTTTGTAGTGGTATATGTTTATTGTTGTATTGTGGGATGTAGGTATGTATGGTGTATGACTTGTCCCCTGATATGGCTATTGTCTACATGTGGTGTGTGTTCTTGAGTTTTGTCAGTGCAGACATGGAGTGTGTTGAGTTGTGGTAGTTTGCTTTTCATTTGTGTGCGCATGTGTCTATTTAGGTGTGTGTCCTCTGAGCTAGTTGGTTCAAGGGTATGTCCCATGGAGTGTGAGTCATGTGTGCTTTGTTGCCTTGCCCTTCACCCACTGTGTGACTGTGCATGACAATTGATGTTGGTATTGCTTGTCCCTGGGACACAATTGTGGGCAATTCATGTGTGCATGTTTTGTGGGCCCTTGTTCAGCATGTTATGTGTCGCAGTGCAGCTTCCTTCCATGAATGGTCCTGCTGATCCCATCACAGCTGTGCAGGTATTTCTGTGGTGGTGTTCTTTGTGCCATTTGTCTATGTGTCTCTCTGTGTATTGTGCATGGCATTGAGCATCCATTGTGCAATGTGAGTGTATGATGTGTGTTGATTGCAGGGTTGTTTGATGGTGGTGTTGTGTGTTCCATGGCACATGGAGGTATATATGTCTTGTATGTGTGGGCAGTCCCTGGCCAGTGTTTGGTGTGAATGCGCAGAATGCATTTTATGAGTGCAGAAATTGCATTGTGTTTGCTGTGTGTGTGTGTATGTTGTGTGACTATCTGTATCCCTGAGCCTGTGCTGTGTAGCCATGTGTATCTGTGTAACATTACCATGCAGTGTGTGTGTGTGTGTTTGCTGGCTGAAGTGTGCATCTACAATGATAGGTGTAGCTGTTGGTCATGGCACCCTTCTATGATGTGTTTGCCGACGCAAAGTGCTGTTTTTAAAGGGTTAATGTTACAGGTAGGTGTGTGTGTACATACAGTTAGTGTCATCCACATCGGCATTGATTCCGTTGTCTTTCAGTGAGCAGGAGCAGTGGCATGACGTCAAGAGATGACTCCATGTCGGCTCCAGACATCTATGGCTGTCTGCAGATGAGTATCTCCATTTGTACTGTTTGTTTCCGCCTCATGATATGGGGTGGTTGGACCGCAGCGGTCACATTGGTGGTTTGCAACCTCTTAATAGGTCCGGCAGAAACATGGTATCCACTGGCCTGTGACAGACTGCAGCAGTCTGTGCTGCCTGGCGGTGGCTGCTGACCGCTGGTGGCCTTCTGTTGCCTCAATCATCAAACTCATCCTATAGTGGTCCACTCCACTAGCCTGTTGGCGGTCAGACTGCCACTGCCAACATGGCGATCCTCAGATCACCAAACTTGTAATGAGGCCCTGAATGTGTGCACTGAATGCATGTGCGTCCTTAGTGGCACAATATCTGGAGGTAACAGTGCTGAGCAGTAGGTGTGCTGTGAATGTATGCTGAGTAAGTGTGCCTGTAATGGTACATTATATGGAGGACACTGTGTTCCATTTTTAGAAGCCCAGGCCTGCCTGGTGAAAATATTAAGAGGAGAAGACTTCCCCCAGACATATTTGTGTATTGCTGCATTCCTGTGAGCTGGGTTGGACACAATGGAAGAAGGAACACCCCCAATACACTTCAAAAGGTTGCTGTTTGATTTAGTGATAGATCATAAGGAAGAAGTCTGGAGACATCCCATGAAGAGAGATTGGACAGATAAGAGAATCATAAAGAGTCCTGGTAGGAGCCCAGGATGAACCTGTTGACTGCTGCTGACATCTAGGTGTAAACTCTGGTCACTCCTAAGAATTGTGGTGTGGATCAGTCAGCTTCAGGGCAGTGCCTGCTGTGAGAGACGTCCTTTCAGGAGGAAAGAAGAAAAGGAGAAATGTACACTTCAAAAGGAGCATAACCCCAACATAAAACTTCATCACAGATCACATTTGGTGTCTGGATAAAGACTATAAAAAGTCGAGGTTGAGACCCCAAAACTTTGTCATCTGCCAAGCAGCCAGATGGGCTGAGTGAAAAGTCGAAGGTCTGCAAAACTTCTGTCTGTCACCAGGACTGGGGCAAAGGCTTGCTCGCCTCCCTGCTGGATCAGGGGACATCACCTAGTAAAACCAAGATCACCGGCTCTGGAGCCTGAAGCATTTGTGTCTGCTTGCTTGCCAAGACCAGTGTGCCCTGTGAGAAAGGGGAGGGTGTTGGAGTGAGCAAGGTCCAGCAGGAAGCCCTACTGTGAGAACTTTGCACCGATCAGGCCATCACCCGTGTGCAGAATTGTTTTCGGCAACCCACAAATTATAGAAGGCCGTTGTAGACTGAACTGACTGTTTAGTGCTACTTGGGTCTTGCCACCCTGAAACACTGCAGTGACCTTGTATACCAGGGCAGCCACGGGTAAAGTTACCACTTCAAGTTATCACTTCAAGACTTGCGATGATCTGGGTCAGGGCACTTGTGTTGGAAGAGCCTGCACATGCATAACCATATACCGTGGCAACCCCGCATGCCAAGAGGGGCAGCCAGTACCAATGTTGTCAAATGATTTGGCCTGCCGCCCGAAGGAGATACGCAGGGTCAAATGATCCGCGGGTTAGACCCTTATGCAAGGGATCTGCCGTGGACTCACATTGAGGCCTGCTGGCAACAACTTCACACCCTCACTCCAGTCAGGAGCTGAAGAAAGGATTCCCCCTTCAGCCTCAGTTGAGCAAAGTCAACTTAACGTCTTCGAAAGCATGAAGCTGCTCTGGCATCTGAGAAACCTCTGGCAGTGCCGCTCAGGAGAAAGAGCCTGCACTTCAGGACTCGAGGAGGCACATTTAGCTGCATCTCTGTATCGCTGAACTCTTCCATGCTGTGAGAGTGGGTAAGCTGTGAACTGGGCCTGTTGGGCCCCAGGGAACTAACTTAATGGTGCTGCAGGACCATAGACACTTTTGGTTAAATTCCTAAAAAGAACTCTTGAGTACAGTCTAATAGTTGGTATTCCTTGATGTGTCCAACAGTGAATGGGGACCCAGAACACTTCACATGAAGGAGGGTGGACAGGAGATTTGCCTGACAACTACTAGAGCCCAGACCTTATGGGGATTGTATTATTGCTTGTGAATGTTGTTATTCCTTTGCATGCATAAAGTTAGAAATAAAATACTTATTTTCATTATAACACCAAGTATTTGACTGGACATTCATTTATTGTTCTTACTGTTTAGACTTTAAGTTATGAGTCGTGTTCACTTACCTGTATCTTCAATTCCACCCCCCGAGGGAGCCTTTGACTGCTCAGTTACAGCTACCTCTGAGAGTCAAGAGCAAAAGGCACACATGGCCTAGTTGCTCAAGACCCATAGTAGGCCATGCCCCAGGACAACAGGAGTAAAATGCATCAGTCATCACAGTTGCACCCAGTACCCTCTGAGTGCCCCGTGACTCTCTGAAAGGGGTCCTGACACTACCTATATCTTTGATCTCCTCATTTGCCACCTCCATGCAGCCCCCTGGCTATCCCATGGTGTCAGTCCCTGTTTGGGGGGGCACGGGCAACCTAGGCCTACTAATCCTAAACTGTGGGGGCTAGAGTTCTTTGTCTCTGAAATCCCCAGTCTGTCCTACCATGACTGTACAAACTGCGCCTAGTACAACCTCTTTTAGCACTTGACTCTCAGTAATAGCAATGGCTCAGTTATCAACAGACACCAAAAAAATATGATTGACGATCCCAGTGCTTTACCTTAGAAAAGCACTATCATCTACTCATTTAAAACATAATACTACAAAGGAACTAACAGATACAATGAAAATACACTGGTGGTTGGTTTAATGCAGCTTAGATTCTGGCCGACCCACCGTCCCCTTTCCTTGGTGCCCCCTTCTCAGGAGTCTAAATAGGTCCCCCTAGGGCTTGGCTTACCAGGCATGCATCAAGCCTCAAGCGCAGATGATCCCTGTTCAATATGTTAGCATTCACTCCAATATAGTCAGTTTTGGCTCTATCTCACCAAAGTTCAGTTGTCTGCGTTCTTTTCTGTGGTCAATAGGTACCTGAAGCATGTGTCTCTCTACACTGCCACTTATGGGCGGAGATGTGCTGTCTGTATGCTCAAATCGAGAGCAGGATGGGTGGCATTAGAACACAGCAGTAGGTCTTCTGTGCGAGGTCCTCAGAGATTGGTGCAGGCACTAGACTTCATCTGAGTCTCATGGCAGGAGTCAGCCAGTTTCTGGGTCTTATTGTGAGGTGTTGCAGATGGGCCACCATGGCGTTGGGAGTCACAGTGACACGAGGGCAGTCAGTCCAACAATACTCAAATATGGCAGCAGCATCCTTTGCATGTACAGTTCTTGGCTGCTGCAGAGCAAACAGCATTGAGTACAGTTCTTAGTTGTGGTGGTACAGCTCACCTTGACACAGCTCTTGTCACAAAGGTGATGTCTGCCTCAGCACAACTCAGATCAAATGGCGACGTATGACTCACTTGCATTTCTTGGTCTCAGAGAGACTTCTTATCACACGTCTAGGGATGGCAAATAACTCTCCTCCGTCTTTCTTCTCCTGGCAGAACCTAATACTATCTTGCACATGCTGGACATTCGGTCTTCCTGCAGGGTGACAGACTCCTTCAACTTATCAGCAGGCTGACTGGTTTCTAGGTACTTAGGTCAGAGAAATAACTTCTTCCAGCAGGGCAAGACTTCAGGAGATGTCCCCTCACCTCTGGGAAGTTGACTGTCAGACAGGGACAAGCTCTGGTTTCACAGCAGTTCTCTGAGTACTCTGTGGAGCAACCTATTTATTCAAAAAGAGCTTGGAACTCGAAAAATACGTGGGTCAGTGGCTTCCACATTTATACAAGGAAAGCAAACAGGAAATCTTGATTCTCTATCTGCACTTTCAAAAACTGTGTTGGGGGTTATTCCTTCAAGCCTTGAAACTTTTCAGGCTGCTCTCCAGACACAACTGTTCCATACAATAATGATCCTCACAACAGGGTTGTCTTCACTCTGGAGTATCCCCAATAGAGGCACAACGAGATGTGAACTTTCTGCATGTGGCTATCGACAGCTGCACTGAACAGAAATCAGAGAAGAGGCAAAAGCTGATCTTTTACCTTCAGCAACAGAGAGAGCAGTCTCACCCTTCACTGCCACCATCTACCAGGAAGGCTAGACAGGTGCTCCTCTCGGCAAAAGCCCTAATCAAATTTCTAGGTCTCCTCCCTCCAGCTTACAGAATGTCAGCAAATCACTTCTACTGCCTGGTAAACAACCCCACCTCTATTGTGTGCACTGACATAGGCCAAGGACTTTCAAAATATATCCCATAGGTCTGCATACAAAATGTATGTACTGTACATGCCCCACACACAAACATGCACAATGTAAACTTGGAATGTTAGCAATAGGTTAGTGCTTTGAAGTGGATTCTTGCATGGGTGGTCTACTATGCCTTCACTCTAGTGACACATACAAAAAGGTCTAGGCACAGCTATGGATTCACAAAACATAGCATGCTGCTACCGCCAGTCTGCATGGTAAGCATTTAATGTAGTTCACTGTCATTAAAATGAGGATTCGCTAGGTGCACGCCTTTAGGAATCAGGACAGATCCAGAACCTCACTTTTGTCAAGGGAGAATCCTATGCCTTTCTGCACTCACTAGATTAGTGTGAGGCAAAGGCCAAAATCAAAAACCAAAACACCAGGTAGTTGCAGTGGGCCAGTCAGGGCAAGGGACCATGACTGTCCATCACGCGGGGGCATTCCGTCCCAACACCTGGCTAGCCTGTGGCTTAGGGGCCCTTGGCACCCTGTCCTAGGTATGCAACCTTCCCTGTGTATTTCCACATTCATTCAATCCAAGACATACATTTTGTCTCCATTCCTCTACCCAAGCTAGACCCAACACCTAGTTGAAGATCACTGCCTGTCACTTACCTTCAGCTTACTTGTATCTGTGGGTGCTCTGTCTATTCCTGACCTCTCTTCACCTGCAAAGGGCACCTAAAGACAATCTTTAGAAACATCACTGTTAAATCCTATAGTTGAGTGTCTAGCCTCTTATATGTCCTGGTTTCAATTTTTACTACATTTTGTCCTATTTAATTAAAGTATTTGTTACTCGAGCAACATGTGTCCTTTTCTATATTTTCCTGTTGGCTGTGACGATGTTCCTGTACACAATATATATACTGTTAAAAATTATCTTTGTTAACATATTTGCCACTAATAAGGTGCAATGAGTTAAATGCTAAGTCACCATTGCGGTGTGTGATCCTAGATAGGCCATCTGAGCATTTTCTCATTCAGAAGTTCACAAACTGCATAATGTGAGGTTGGATTATAGTAACACCTGTTGTTTATAGCACCCAGATAGAAACAGTGAAATTTGTTGTGCCGAGTGCTGTATAGAAACTACTGCATTTTATATTATTTGCTTGTGTTATTTATGAACTGTTTCTTGTTTTCTAGTCTGCTCTGTGTGTGGAAAGGAGGTGTGAGTGTGTTCTCTCCTGTGCATGCCACAATCTGAAGCACATTCTAAATTAAAGTTGGAATTTGTGAGTGATCTGGTTTCTGTCCCTTCCTGTGTACACCGTCTAGTGGAGTTTGTTAACATTTCCCGCCATCAGCGGTGAGATCTTTGTTGGGGAATAAAATGTGACTCTTTTACATGGCAATGAGGTTGACCTTCTATGATCAATGAATTATCTGCTGGGTATCCGTCTCTTATATTTAAACCAGATCTAAAACATTCCTGACACTTAAAACACATCGGCATGGGTGTGCAGTCAAATTACATTTTTGTGGTCTACTCCAGTTTTACTCGTACGCCACGTTTACTGTATTATTGTCTCGGTGGTTGCCTTGCATGAAAGATCAAAGGTTACAAGTTGTTTGTTTTAGAATTGCAGTTTCCTTTCCAGATGTGAATCTAATCCATTTCTTTCAGCACTCTTAACTGTATTAAGGATAAATGCTGTGACGCAGCGTAATTATGAAGCTGAAAGATAAAATTGAACCGTGAGAGAGATTTAAAAGGAATGGATGCGAAATCTGCTGTGATCAAAGGGCGGTACGGGAGGTGACAATTACAGCTCGTCTGTTCGTTCTTGTTCGAGGAAGAAGAGCGTTTAGTTGGCGAAGCTGATCGTGTTAGCCACGTTTTTAGGGGTGTACGAAATTGCTTTTGGGTTTTGCCAACTTTGTGCAGTTTTTGATTGAAGGCTTACAAACTTCACGAGGGTGAACATTCGTGCAAAAGGTAAACTGCTGGATGAATAAGTCACCTAAAACGTCTTTTTATGAAGAATTTCGCATACTCTGGATGTGTCACAGAATCTTCAGGTGGATCCCCATCAACCCAAGGAAAACTGTCACGCATGCACTGGTCACCTGCTGCCTCGACTACGGCAACTTTCTCTACACCTGTGTCTGCTCCCAGCTACTCAAAAGACTACAGAGCCTACATAACACAGCGGCCAGACTCATCCTTATCCTCCCTAGATGAGCAAGAATCACCCCCCCACCCACCTCATAGACCTCCAATGGCTCCCAGTCCAGATGAGGTGCCAGTTCAAACTCCTTACTCTGGCTTTCAAAGCGCTACACAATCAAGGACCTACTTACATAAACCACAGACTAAACATCCACACCCCACAAGACATCTACTCTCCGCCACCCTCAACCTTGCACACACCTCTCCCCCCGCATCCATCGCACCCAAAGCAGCGGCTGCTCATTCTTCTACATCACAGCTAAATCGTGGAACACACTACCGCTGCACCTCCAAACAGCTCCCTCCTTAGAGGTGTTCAAGAAAAGGCTAAAGTCATGGCACTTTGACAGAGACTTGGGATCCTCAGCGCAGAGAGACCCCGAGGGGTGACAGTTGTCACACTTAACAAATGATTGGTTCATTTCCACGCAAAAATTTCTTCCATGGCATGCCTCCTCCAAACCCCTCTTTTGCCAGGAAATTTCACCCCAAGTGTCATCTTTCCCAATTTTTTCAGGTTAAATAATAATTTTACTACCACTCTTCCCCCTTGCTTTCATACCTACACTTCATCATCAAAGACGTGCCATGGTGAATATTTTTATTGAAAGGCCATTGAGTAGGTGCACCATGCATTGAGCCTGTTGAGCATTTCGCTTAGTTGTGCAGAGGTGGGGCGACACAGTGGTTTTTGGTAGCTCTCTGTTTCTAGTCACCATTTTGGGAAAGGTGACAGGGAGGTTGTTTGTTGGACCCGGCAGTTTGTCGAGGTGTAGAGACAAGATAGTATCAGGAGGATTTCATGGTGTGGGATGTCAGATAAAGTGAACATGGTGGAGGTTTTACAGCTCACAGGAAAGGCAAGGCTTGAGGAGCTGCTCTTGTCAGGTACTGTAGTGTGTTATGTGGACGGAGGCACAACACCCAGCAGCAAGTATGGCATCAGCAGTCTTGGTCTGCTCTCTGCCATGCGCAAACATAGAAAGACAGGGGATGCGGGAAAAGGGCTAAGGGTCAGAGGCCAACAGTAGAATAAGCCAGTTTGGAGCGCATGTGAAGGAAGCAGGGCTGGAATAGGAGCAGGCGAAGAATATCACTCCGCCGGCAGAGTTCACTGAGTTTTTCTCACTATGCACGGAGGGCGGATTTCAGAAAAACTCCACAAAGTGACATGCAGCAGAGTTTTTTCTCTCACTAATGCTCGCCAGATTTTTTGGCCAGAGAAAAAAATCGCTAAGTTGGCAAATATAAGCAAGATTTCTGAATGCGAGCAGTAGGCTGCGACTGCTCGCAATGAGAAAGCTGCCGCTCGCATTGAGGAAGCTGTCCCTCGAGTAGAAAGTCTACTCGAACGGCAGATAGAAGTTAGAGCTTTCTGCCGTTCCACATGATGTTGTTCACACTGATTTTACAGCACAGGAGACACCCCTGGTGCTGAAAATCAGCACGAACAGCGCAAATTAGCCAAACTCAGCTACTCCTGGAACTCCGTGCAGTGAGGCAGAGTTTTTTTCAGCACTGCAGGGAGTTTCGCATAGTAGAACTCTACAAAACTCTGCCCAGGCCTAGGTTGGAACCCTCGGGCACACAACAGTGCTCCTGCATGGTGCTGTGTTCAGAGGGGTAAGGTCAGGGCCTGAGGGGTCACCGTGTGCCTGGACTAGAGCACAGCAGCAAGTTGTGTGGCATCGGCACACAAGATGACTTCTGTTCAGGGTTGGTACCACATTGAAAGGATGCAGGGAATGGGCCAGGTTAGCTTGTTGAAGGGTTGCAAGCATGGCTACCATTTTAGAATGAGGTGATGGGGAGGGTATTAGTGCACAAGGGAGACACCAGTCGAAGAGCGGTGGGGGGCGCACTATAGCCTCAGTCTGTTCCATTGACTGCAGGGAGACTGTTGGAAGTGTGCACCAGGAAAAGGAACAAGGTAGAGAATTCAAACCCTTTAAGAAGAGCACAGATGTGGTGAACCTGGAGAAGGGATAGTTGTCAGGGTCAGCTAGTGGAGTGTCAGGGGCATAACAAAGGCCTCTGCAGCCCCCGTGGTGCTGGGGGGCTCCCGAGCTCCAGGGGGCCACCTCAGCACAGTACACTGTGCACAGTAGGAATTGGCAAAAAAGACTCTGAGTTCAGGTAACAATTAAGAACTGGACAGCTGAGTTTTTAATATGTGTAAGCGTGTACTGTGAGAAATACATAGTGCATAGCCCTCCTTAAATATATAGATATCATTAGGAAGGTCCACATTACTTTTGGGGTGAATGTCTGAGTGCATTACAATGAGGTGGTCAGGGCGTGGCTCGCAGTGTATGCAGAAGGAAAATGAGGGAAAGCAAGATAATGACCTGTGGCTATACACCATTGCACTGACCAGCAGAGCCAGACTGTTATTATGGCCAGCAGCCTGCCAATGTTTTACAGGCCCTTTCAAGGTTTCACACTCATAGTGGACATAAGCAGTGGACAGGAGACAGACAGGACAAGGCAGAGCATGTTGGATCTTCAATAGGAGGTTTTGCAACAGGGAGTATTTTAAGTTTCAGCATGAGAGCTCCAGGTGATCGGTGCAATACACTCTCATCCAGTGTGGAGGTAACACAGATGAGGCACAGTGGGTGCAGGTGGAGAATTGGCAGCAGCCGAATCAGAGAGGGGGGTAAGGGGCACAAGGATGTTGAGTGGTATGAGCAGGCAGGACCTTTAGTGGGAAAATTAGGTTGCCTCTGTCAGGCCTTGTCACCTCCTCACCATCGTAAAAAGTTATCGGCATAAATGAAGGTACATCTGAAAATGCAGTGTTCATATCTGGAACATTTCAACTGTATTTTACTCTGGGTCTAGAGAATGAAGCAAAGTGAAATATTCACATTCTTTCAAATGCACCACGTGGCACATAGTTTGGTCTTTTTTTGCAAGAATGTTGGTGTGCAAAGCAGTGGCCTGACATATGAAAAAATGGCAGGAGAATCACAGCTTTCCTGTAATTCTTCCCATTAGTTGTTGCATTGATTTTGTGGAGTGACAGGTTTGCCAACAAGAATGTACTGTTTAATGTGGACAACATGGTGGTGGTGCAGAAAGTTAACAGACACACAGAAAAATACTTGAGGGTACTGACGTTTCTGAGCATGTTTGCACTAGGTTGTCTGCAGCATAACATAGTATTCCGGGCTTCGCAAGTTGTGGGAATTGATAATGACATTGCAGATGCTTTGTCACATTTGCAGTGGAGGAGATTCTGTGGGCCTGCTGCGGGAGCACACAAAGAGAAGATTCCAGTACCACAGGAGCTGTGGGGATAGGTGCATGAAGATTTTAAAGTTTGTAGTTCAGTCTCTACACAGTCTACGCTGAGGGTGTATGCTCAGTCTTGGAACAAGTTTTTGAAGTGTAGGGAACAAAGAAGAGGGATCAAGAAGGAGGCATAGAGGAGGTGTGAAACTATGGTAAACTTTATTATGGAAATGATTTAAAAAGATTGCTCAAGGGTTACGATCTCTGGTAAGTTGGCAAACGCAGCATTTCTTTGTAAGGAACTATTGGGCTACTCGCACATGGCCATGGGAATTGTGGTGTCAGTTGCTTAAAGACTGAGTGTGAGAGAAAGGGAATAGGGAGAAAAAGAAATCCTGTAAAGTGGTCTATTTTACACAGAGGGGTGAATGCCCTTCCAACTACCTGCAGGAATGGGACATTTTTTCTTTGTTACTGATTTGGGTGTTCTTTGGGGCATTCCAGGTGTCAGAACTGCTGGAGCTGTAGAGGTGTAAAGGGGCAATTGTGTTACAGATGTAGAGCAGCATAATAAAGATATGAAAGACCTACTTCTTAGGAGATCAAAGATAGTCCTAAGGCCATGTGGGAGGAAAGTGTTATTAAGAGTGTACCAGGTACAACATTTGGCCCCAGTGCATTAGTGGCAGAGATATCTGCAAGCCTGACTGGGTTCAGAAGGGAAGGTGTTTAGGCAAAGGGATGGATTTGAAACTACATCTTTTCTGCTGTTGGCAATACTGTGGAAGACTTTAGAACAGCTGGATTTCTCAGGCAAAGAATATGGGGAGCATTCCTTCAGAATAGGGGCTGCCACAAAAGCAGATAGGAGAGGATGTTCGACAGACAGGATAATGCATTTGGGGCATTGGTATTCAGAGTGCTACAAGAGATATGTGTGCGGTGGAAGTGGTGATTGCTTAATGTTGTTGGTAATTTTCTTTGTTGCTGGATTAATTGTAGGTTCCTTTTCAGCCCTCTGGTAGAATGGCATGATTATATGGACAGAGGGCCATTCATTTGTGAAATGGGAAGACAAGCAATGAATCACAAGATGACAGGGGTGCAGCTGGTCTTTAAAGTACCCAGAAACCGGGTTAAGAGGTTTGGGAAAGGGGCATGTTGTGGCAGGAGCTACTGCCGGCATGGGAAAGGCTTTTTGACAGGGAAGGTTGCCCATATGTCTTAGCAGATCTGAAAGAAAGAAGATTTGAAAGAAATTAAGATGCGCTGTGCAGGTACGGTCTAGTGTGACCCCTAAAAGGGAGTGACATTGGGCAGACTGACGCGGAGCTACAGGCAAAGCATGTGGAAAAATGAATAGGTACATTTTTGAAGGGAAGGAGTTGGAAGAATGAGTCAGCAACAATTGAGGTATGAGGAGGTACAGAGTTTTTCATGGCAATACGGTGTATCTATCCACCAACGGGATGGACCCATATCTTATGCAGTTGCAGGTGGGTAGGCTACTGTTTTTTAGGGGAAGGTGCAGAAAACCTCCGTACATAGGATTTTTCTGAGTAGGGTTTTGCCAGGATCTTTTTTAGGTTTGAAAGGGTTTTATTGCCTTTGGGGTCGGCAATATAGTTTGAAGGAGGGGGAGAGGAAGTTGACACTTGCAGGAGGCAAGAAGTTGGAAGGAACTAAAGTTCAGGGTGCAGAGAATAGGTACATTAGTGGGCAGTTAATTTGGGGCACTTTGTGGGGAGTACTTAGGGATGGGGAAGTGAGGGTGTAGGTGATTAGTAATGTACGGTGAGGTATTTTATAGTTTGTACAGTGATTTGCCTAGGTTTTGCCTATACCTAAGTGTTTGTATTGTACACCTGCTTTATTAAAGGGTCATTTTCCACACTATACGCTGTCAGTGATCTGTGCTGTGCCCTTTCACCCACTGGCACATTAGTGTATAATGCTAATAACAACTAGAGAACTGTCTCAACTAGAGAATGGACAGTTGTAAAAACGTTTATTGATTAGCAGTATACTGAAGATGGCCTCAGCTCAGATGAACCTCAGCCTATATATTCAGATACTTGTCCTTGAGTCACATTATTATTGTTTCACCCTTGAGAAGCAAAATAGTTGGTGCTGGTGACCCTCAATTGCGAATTCATATAAAAAAAATCTCTTTACCTCTCAAAATTGCATATTAGATGTTGAAATTAGGCATCCTTAGTGATAATGTAGTTTTTGGTATTGTGGATGTAGGTTCAGATTTACAAAGATTTCTGCGTCGGGGTTCCATCAACTTTGGGACGTAGCCTTGGTTTGTGTAGCTTTACATGGCTTAGTAAATACAAAGAAGTGGAACACATTGCATCAAACAGCCTCTGCATTGCAAAGTGTGCATTGGTAAGTGTGACATGGGTGGAGCAAGGAGAAATATCTTTATTTCTTCTTACAACTTCCTCATTCAATGCTTGATGCATTCTGCATCGCACATAGAAAGAGGAAATTGCCTTTTATTAGCGTTTTTGTACAGGAAGATTCCCCTTCCTGCACAAAAACAACCCTGTCTCTAACTCAGGCTCTCTAGCAGTATGGCAGCACCCATCACACCAGTGCTAGGAGAGAGAAGTGTGCCTTTTCTTAGTAGATGCCTTGCTGCATTGCGTTGCATGAAATATTAGTAAATATACCCCTGACGCTATAGGCTTTGTTGATGGAAATGCATATGACTCAGCTTTTCAAAATTTCTCTAAGCTTAGCGTATCAATCTTTCAGCAAAAATATACCTAAACTTAATTATCTCTGTATTCAGCTTAGAAATCTTGCAGTCTAACTCGACAGCTGTGCTAATCAGTGCTTGATGACATCGCTGCGTGGAAACAGAAACAGTGTGCGAACGTGAACTATCACTTCTCAATTTTTCTGAGTTGAGCTTTTTTCAGAGCTTGCGCTAACTTGCAGGGTTACTGAGGGCCATATTTATACTTTTTGACGCAAAACTGCGCTAACGCAGTTTTGCGTCAAAAAAATTAGCGCCGGCTAACGCCATTCTGAAGCGCCATGCGGGCGCCGTATTTAATCAATGACGTTAGCCGGCGTTAGCCGCCGGCGCTGCCTGGTGTGCGTGAAAAAAAATGATGTACACCAGGCAGCGCCGGCGTAGGGGGATATGGGGCTTGGGCGTCAAAAAATGGGACAAGTCAGATTGAGGCAAATTTTTCGCCTCAACCCGATTTGCGCCATTTTTTTCGACTCCCAACCCCCATAGAAATGACTCCTGTCTTAGCAAAGACAGGAGTTATGCCCCCTTGCCCAATGGCCATGCCCAGGGGACTTATGTCCCCTGGGCATGGTCATTGGGCATAGTGGCATGTAGGGGGGCACAAATCAGGCCCCCCTATGCCACAAAAAAAAAAATAATACACTTACCTGAACTTACCTTAATGTCCCTGGGATGGGTCCCTCCAGCCTTGGGTGTCCTCCTGGGGTGGGCAAGGGTGACAGGGTGTGTCCCTGGGGGCATGGGAGGGCACCTCTGGGCTCCTTCAGAGCACAAAGGTCCCTTAACGCCTGCCTTTTGCAGGTGCTAAAAAACGGCGCAAAAGCGGCCGTACGTCATTTTTTTTGACCCGCCCACTCCCGGGCGTGAATTTTGCCCGGGAGTATAAATACGACGCACATGCCTCGGAGTCAATTTTTTAGACGTGAACGCCTACCTTGCATATCATTAACGCAAAGTAGGTGTCCACGCTAAAAAATTACGCAAACTCCATGGACTTTGGCGATAGACGCGTCTAACGCCAAAGTATAAATATGGAGTTAGTTTTGCGTCGGAATTGCGTCAAAAAAAACGACGCAATTCCGGCGCAAACGGAGTATAAATATACCCCTGAATTTTTAATGGGCTGCAGAAAAGGTGCTTTCTTCAAACAAAGGCAAATGTATCCCATCTGCACCCAAACATTGGAACAGAACAAGAATATGATAGGACTTCCACTGTTCATGAAAGTATGTATGCATATGAATCCATGATGTGCCCAAGTCTTTAAATCTTGAGAAAATGAAACAGTCCTACATGAACGCCTCCTTCAGCAGCACGTCAGTTACAAGCAGCGGCATAGTCAATACGTTTGGCATGAATTTTGAGCAGCTTGAAGTAGTCAAAAACAATAAAAAATGATGATGTCTGTATACAACGCATCTTTAAGATGCATAATTAATTTGTGATGATTTAGTGCACTTTTGAGATGTAAAATACTTCCTTATGCATGGCAATGCAAGCACTCCATGCAAAGCGAAATGATACACCATACAGTACAGCCAATTGCATGTTGTAAGAGAGTAATACTTTTCTGGGTCGAGCAACGTTCGCTTTATGTCTTTCTTATGGAATTCAAAACAACAGGCCAGCAGATTGTTGTGGTGTCAAACCTGACCTCGAAAGTAGTTAAAAAGACATTGTGTAAAAATAAAATGCACTGTCTGGAGCACCTACACTAAATGAGCAACTATTTGAGTTCGTGCCTGAGCTGCAGACAGCACAGTTCAGAAACGCAGTCCCCGATTTTAGTGACGTCTCTGTAGTGTGGTTCCTGTGCCGTTGGAAATTGTGCAGCTTTAACAGTACATGGTACTTTCATGGTCCATTTGTGTACTGCAACTTTCAACTTTTTGCAACAATTTCAGCACTACAAAATACCAGAACCTGTCCAATGCAAAATACTGTGGCATCATAGAAACCACAGCGTCGACATATCATAGTAAAACATTTGATTGTTCCAGCCAAACCTGTGGTAAATAGGAATATAATTATTGTATTCACATAAATCCAGGGATGTTTGTAGCACAACAGTAAATGGTTCTTCTTTGCACAGTTCCACTTGCATGAAAGTTTCATTTGTCCATGTATTAACAAGTGGGCAGCAACATACGACTCTTATGGGGTTACAATGTAGTGGGTTCACTTTTTAGGATGCCACCCTATCCCTTATAATTCTTCAGCCATTTTAGCATGAATTAGACTTTATCAGATGCCAGCTTCTTTGGAGGGCCTTTCCCTGCAAATGTCCCAGTGAAAAATATTAGCAAATTTTGCACATAGATGTTTCTAGCCACAGCCCATTTAGGGAAACATTGCTTTACCACACACTTCCTTCACAACACAGTCTTTACACGCATGCCTTTACCATGCAGGTAATGGTGGTAATGTATATATCAATATATAAGGTGACAAGATTGTACAGAGGTAAGCAACCTAGAGCAAATTGAAGGTAGTGCCTAAACTATAAATTTAAGTTACAACTTGTGGTGCAAGAATTATAAATTCATGTTTTAACTATAACTTTAGAATTTTTTATGTGTGTATAGCTTAAGGTGGGTTTGTATAGAAAGGATACATAAAGATTTCCTAACTATAACATATCCTTACCCATTGTTTTTTGGTGAATTTCATTTTTTAAATGTTTAATGAAAAGGTGTTTTAAATCGTACAGTTTATTGTCATTGATTAAAGAGCTTTACAGTTCAGTGGTGGAGTGTTGCACAGTGGGGTGTCATAGAGTGTACTTTCATACAGTGGAGTAGAGTGGAGTGCTACAGAATGGAGTATTGTGTAGCATAGAGGGAGGCACAGAGTGTTGTTGAGTGGAGTACAGTGTCAGAGCAGAGAAGAATGGAGTAGTGTGTTATGAAGCTGGGTACAGTTGAGTGGCATACAGTGTAGTAGTGGATAGTGGAGTGGTGTAGTGGTGTAAAGTGGTATGGTGTGTAGTTCAGTGATGTAGAGTAGTGAGGCTTGCAGTGGAATAGCGCAAAGTTTTGTGGCAGACAGTGGAGTGATGTGTTGTAGACTGTTGAAAAGTGTTGTGAAGTGAAGTAGAGTGGACTGGCATAGAGTGGAGTAGATTGTTATACATTGGAGTGGCATACAGTACAGTGTTGTAGAGTGTGGTAGTGTGTAGAGATATAGAGTGTTGGTTGTAGAGTCAAGTGGTATACAGTGGTGCATAGTGGAGTGGCATACAGTGGAGTGGATAGAGTTGAATAGCATACAGTGGAGTAGAGTAGAGTGTAGTGGCATACAGTGGAGCAGTGTAGACTGGAGTGTTGTACAGTGGAAGTGGGTAGAGTGGAAAAGGATACAGTGGAGTGGTATAGAGTGAAGTTGTGGAGTGGTGTACAGTGGAGTGGTGTAGAGTGGGATGGCATAGAGTGGAGTGGCAAAGACTGGAGTGGTGTACAGTGGAATGGCATAGAGTGGAGTGGTGTACAGTGGAATGGCATAGAGTGTAATAGCATAGAGTAGAGTGGCGTAGATGTGGCATTTAGTGGAATAGCATAGACTGGAGTGGAATACAGTAGAATAGCGTAGAGTGGCGTGATGTACAGTGGAGTAGCATGAAGTGGAATAGCGTAGAGTGCAGTAGCGTACAGTGGATTGGCACATGTTGGAGTTGCTTAGATTGAAGTTGCGTATAGTGGAGTGGGTTAGAGTGGAGTAGCATACAGTGGAGCATCGTAAAATGGAGTTGAGTCGAGTGGAGTGCATATAGTGTGTAAAGTAGAATAGCAGAGAGTGGAGTAGCATACAGTGAAGTGGCGTACAGTGTGGCGGCATCAACTGCAGTGACGTACAGTGAAGTGGGACAGAGTGAATTTGCACACAGTGGAATAGAGTAGAATGGATTGGTGTAGAGTGCAGTACTGTACAATGGAGTGGCATATATTGAAGTGGCATGGAGTTGAGTGGCATACAGTGGAGTGGCACATAATGGAATAGCATAGAGTGGAGTGGTGTAGAGTGAAGTGGTGTACAGTGGAGTGGCGTAGAGTAGAGTAGAGTACAGGTGAATGGCCTACAGTGAAACAGCTTAGATTGGAGTGTCCTAGAGTGGAGTGGCATACAGTGGAATAGCATAGATTGAAGTTGCGTATAGTGGAATGGCATAGAGTGGAATAATGTATAGTGGACTAGCGTAGAGTGTAGTGGCATAGTGTGGAGTGGAGTAGACTGAAGTGTCACACAGTGGAGTGGGGAAGAGTGGAATAGCATACAGTGGAAGGGTATAGAGTGGATTTGTGTAAGCGCAATAGTGTAGAATGCAGTAGTGTAAAGAGTGACATAAAGTGAAGTGGTGTAGAGTGGTATAGCATAGTGTGAAGCAGCACAGAGTGGAGTGGTGTGCAATGGAGTGGTGTAGCTTCGAGTAGCATACAGTGTAGTGGGGAAGAGTGTATTAGCATCCAGTGGAGTTGCATAGAATGGAGTTGCATACAGTGGATTTGGAAAGAGTGTAGTGATGTAGAGTGGAGTGGCATAGATAGAAATGGTGTAGAGTGGTAGAGCGGAGAGTGGAGTAGTGTACAGTGGAGTGGTGTGGACTTGAGTGGCTCACAGTGGAGTGGGGTAGAGTGGCATAGCATAGAGTAGAGTTGCAAAGAGCAGAGTTGTGTACAGTGGAATAATGTAGAGAGAACTGGTGTAAAGTGCAGTAGTGTACCGTGGACTGGCATAGAATGAAGAGGCATGGAGTGGAGTGGCACACACAGGAGGGCGATACAGTGGAATAGCATAGAGTGGAGTGATGTAAAGTGGAGTGGCGTACATTGGAGTGGCATAGAGTGGAATAACATAGAGCAGTGGTCTCCAAACTTTTTAATGCCGCGCCCCCCCAGTTGAAAAATAAAAATCATTGGATCATCCTCAGAATTTTTCACAATTATTTTATAAATATGGCAATGTTTAAATATATCTAGACCTATTTAAACATTGCAGTTAAGTATTGTTACCTTTTCAAAAATGCAATACCATGCTTCTGCGTAAAATAAAGGCCTGTGAGCTGTGTAATGCTTCTTTTGGCCAGAGTCTGGCGCCCCCTGGGATTACTTGAGGCCCCCCTATGGGGTCATGCCCCCCAGTTTGAAGACTTCTAACATAGAGTGAAGTGGCTGTGCTGCTTTACTCTTCAGAATATCAAAACTATGCACTTCAGGATATTTTAAGGCACAATGTAAAGCAATCACTCTCAAACACCTTCATAAGTAGAATAATCAAGTTTATTTAAGGGGCAAGTTCTCAGCTAGCAAAACTAAACCACACTAATATATATATACATATACATCAGGAGAATAACATGAGAATAATGATAAAGATATAAGCACTCTGTGAATAATTGCAAAAGTAAGTGCATATAATACAAGCACACACAATATACCTCAATGCTCAATAGCATGAAAATGACTGCAAGAATAAGTGCATATTACGCGCGCACACACAATATACTTCAATGCTCAATAGCATGAAAATGACTGCCAGAATAAGTACACATTACGCGCGCACACACAATACACTTAATAAATTGAAAAGCTTCACCGAAAAGAGCGTCTGCATCCCTCCGCCGTACACAAAGCTGGGGAACCCAAATCAGCTAGCACAGGGAGCCTCTGTTCAGGACAATCAGTCCTCCTGGCGTTGCGTCCAACCCAGAAGAGAGTTCCTAAACCAGCCCATCCAGGCCCCCAACTTTTATAGTATTTACTAACGCCCAGGAGTCTTTTCTAGAAAAAGACCCCCTCCTTTACAAATTGTGCAATCGGCGGTACCTTGTTCACCCTTCGAGACGTCTCCTCAGAACGGGCCAAGTTCCCAGGAGAGGACTCCAAGGTGAAGCTTGCATTCCTCCTTGTGTACAGGCGCATCCCCCTGTTGTTCTAACTGATAGCTCGTGGAATGTAAATAGCGCCCTTCGTACCAGGCAGATGGAGCGAAATTGAGCAGAAAAACACCCCACCCTTCAGCTTGCCGAAGCTTGTGGAAAAACACAGAACAGTGCCTTACGCACCGAACCAGACTCGACAAAATGGAGTCGTGAACCAAAATGGAAGCGAAGGCCAATGAAAGCAGAGGCCAATGGTCCACACTCTGCACCACTGTTTACCTTGCACGTAGTGCTGCCACATGCACGTAGTGCATGTAGCAATACATTTCCACCCTTGGACCATTTGGCCAACTTACAACTAAGTATATCCTATAAGCTGAAATGGCAATGCTATTGGGCGAAACTGAGATAGAAGGTTAGGCACACACTGAATACAACAACATAATGAAATTAAAATAACGGTTATGATAATGATTACACCAAAGATATAACGCAGTTGGCCTAAATTAGGCAGCCATCCAAAAGCCCAATCCCACCACCCCTTGTCAACATCCTGCTGCACCCCCTTCACCAACTTATGCAGGGCCTCTATGTGGGAGTTGATTGATATGGAGTGGTCGGATAAATTGAAGCAACATAATCCTTCAAAATCACTGCAGCCATGGTTGTGTTTAAGCAGTAAATAATCTATAGCAGCGCAATTCTGCAAAGCAGCTCTTCTAATTCCCTGTACATCTAATAACAGCTCAGCTAAGGCAGCTGATGTATAGTTAATATTCTTGACTACTAAACATGCAAGTTTATTAATAACTCTGGTATTATATACTGCAAGTCCTGGCACCCCTACGATAGAACCAGCTAAACTAACATATTCTGTTTTGGACAGCAATGAAATTTCAGAATCACAGTCCGTAGGTAATTGAATAGTGTCTCTGGTATAGAGAGGGTGTAGAGCAGTATCCATAGGAAACATGAGAAAGCCTAAGCGTGACCAGGCACAAGGCCCTCCGGTTAGATTGGCTGGAATATAAGTAAAAGAAAGATTACCACAAGAAAAGAGCCAACCTTTAGGCAACTTAACATTTTGAATGTGGCTGGCAGCAGGCACCACATGTTGGCAAAACATCGAATTATTTACATTCAAACAGGTTAGGTCAGTCCGTGAGTGGCACAACGTCCGTTGTGCAGCAGTTAAGTTTTTGTCTCTTTTCTCCAATTTGAGCTGAGCACATTTACCTATTTTCATAGGATCACAGGTCAATGAATAGCACACATCCCCATTTGAGATGTTAAACGTGAGTATAGATGTCATGTTCCTCCACAACCGCCTGCCCACCTCCGGGCAGTGACGGCAGTACTCATAGAGTGACAGATGGGAGCGAACGTCATTCACATCCACCATTCCATCTTGGTTTGTATTGTTGAAGATGTGTAATAATACAGCAGCAGGAGTGGGCACTGCCACTAGACAAGTGGTAATCAAATCTTGAACGCTTTGCATGTTACTCATACAGAAGTGAGATATATTCAGCACTTCCTGCGCTAGATGAATCCAAACATTGTTCGGTTGATGCAGCAGCGTTGGCATCTGCGGCTGACGGTTGAATTTTTGGGCTATGAGCCCCTCCCGCTCCCCGGTGGAGTCTCCCGAACGGGCTCCATACACCACACTCATGGCACAGGCACTCCACAGGATGATCTGAAAAGAACAAAGGACAAAACCCGTATTATCATTCTCGCAGATAGCATTTGTCAGCGGGAACATGTTCCCATTTGTCTTGACCAGGTCGCATAACTACCAGGACATTGTCTGGTCCAGTGGCGATGACATCAGCGGGTTGAGGAGGGTTATTTGGGGATTCAATCCACACTTTGGCCCCTGGGTTCTTGTCAGTAGATCCGAACCCTCCTTTGCCTCTCACAGTGAGAAGAGCTGGGGCGCTCCCCTTCTTAACAACACCTCCATAAACCGGCATAATGACAATTTGGGCAACGCGATCACCAGGTTGCACCACTAGGTCTGTGTCACCACTGTTCAAAAGAATGACTTTCAACTCGCCTTGGTAGTCTGCATCTATCACGCCTCCTAAAACTTGGATGCCCCTCAAGGCAAGCCCAGATCGAGGGGCGATCAGACCGTAATGCTCAGGGGGAATCTGAATTCCCACCCCAGTTTCAATCAGAGTGATGTCTCTAGGTTTCAATCGATGCATGTGTAAAGCATGTAAGTCAAGTCCTGCAGATTCTGGTGTAGCTCGATATGGGGCCAAAGCTCCTGGAGCTGTTTCCCAATACACAATGGTATTGCTCGTTGTAAACGGATTAATCTGTAAAGCAGGTGTCAGCATTCTCATGAGAGGTGTCTCGGCATTTGTTAGGGGTCGGTTGTTCAAAATTTGCAAAGCATCATACAAATTATCCCTCCACCCCTTCAGTGTCCCATCATTCAGTTTACGCAATTGTTCCTTCAGCAACCCATTCATTCTCTCAATCATTCCCGCTGCTTGTGGGTAGTAAGGTATGTGAAAAATCCACTCAATATTGCGTTGTGCACAATAGTCCTGCACTAGTCTGCCCTTGAAGTGGCTGGCGTTATCACTTTGAATCTGGAGTGGCACCCCATAGTACAGAATCAACAGATCTAGTGTTTTCAGGGTGCTCTGCTGAGTTGCGCGCTTGCAGGGAAAGGCTATGAGATAACCAGAGTAAGTGTCTACCACAGTGCAGGCATACTGACACCCTCTGCTCACTGGCATTAGTCCAATGTAATCAATCTGCCAAATCTGTCCCGGCAATTTACCTCTACCTAGCTGGCCTCTCACCACCTGTGGGACCGGTCTGTGCTGTGCATGCTGACAAATGGGACATTCAATGATCGCTGTTTTAATCAAATCTAGGGGAAGATGCATCCCTCTAATCTCAGCCCACCTGTGAGTAGCCTTTTCTCCAAGATGTCCGCATTTCTGGTGTGCCCATTTAGCCATTCCCACCAAATCAGAACTCTGCGCCTCCACTTCAGCCTCTTGAATCTTGGCTCGATCGTCTGCAAGACAATTGAACCATCGGTCTAATGAATCAGTTGGACAGTGAGCGTCCACATGATAGACAGTCACGGTGCTTTGAGGTAACATTTCCCAGATCTCCTGCCATAACTCCTTCCCCCATACCTCTTTGTTATGGATTTTGTACTGATGTGCATGCCACGTGGGAAGCCAAGTAGCTAACCCATTGGCGGTAGACCAGGAATCTGTATAAATGTGACATTTTCCGGGTAGCTCCTGTTTTAAAGCCTGATACACGGCATAAAGCTCTGCATGCTGGCTACTTTTTCCCTGTCCTGTAGTTGTCAAAAGCTTCTTGGTAACAGGATTATAGGACACTGCCTTCCAGTGCCTTTTCGCTCCAACATATTTTGCTGAACCATCTGTGAACCACACATGTTTTTTGTCATCTGCAGACAAGTCTGCGAACGGCTGGCCCCACCCTACTGGGGATTCACACACTGAAGGTACATCATGCAACATTTCGGAATTCTCCACTGGAGCCTGCGCTACCTGCTCATGCAAAACGGCGGTCCCTTTTGGACCCGCTCGGGCCCTGTCCTGAACATACCATTTCCATTTTATAATGCTGGCTTCTTGCGCATGTCCAATTCTATGAGTTTTTGGGGAACTCATCACCCACTGCATGATGGGAATTTCAGGCCTTAAAATCACATTGTGTCCCAGTGTAATTTGCTCAGTATCAACCAGGGCCCAATAGCAGGCCAGCAGCTGCTTCTCAAAGGGAGTATACCGCTCTCCTGCCTCAGGTAACTTCTTTGTCCAAAATCCCAGGGGCACCCTCTTTCTTCCTTGTTTTTGCCATAAACTCCAATTGGCATACTGCCCCTGGACTGTCACATTCAACTCAATGTCTCCCTCTCGAATCGGCCACAAATCCAAAGCATGCTGAATGGCGTCTTTCGCCAATTCAAACGTGCGCTGCTCCTGCTCTCCCCATTCAAACGCATTTTTCTTTCGTGTAACTTTGTACAATGGGGCCAAAATCTGAGACAAATGGGGTATATGTTGTCTCCAATACCCGAATAGTCCAATAAAACTCTGGGCTTCCTTCCGATTTCGCGGCACTGCGAATTCCTTAATCTTTTGTTTCACTTTTGGCAACACTTCTCTGTGTCCCTGATTCCACTGAATGCCCAAAAATTTCACGCTCTGAGACGGTCCCTGCACTTTCTCGGGGTTAATCTCCCACCCTTTATTCTGCAAATGTTCCACCACCCTGTCTAGCTGAATTTGCACCTGTTCTTGCGTCTCTCCCTGCATCATCACGTAATCTATATAGTGAGAAATTTGCACTCCAGGAACCACTGGTACTTCATCCAAATGCTCTGCCACCAGCCGGTGGCAGATAGTGGGGCTATGTAAATACCCCATGGGTAATCTACAGAAGGTGTACTGACGCCCCGCCCACTGGAATGCCAGCTGAGGCTGGCTCTCAGTAGCTATTGGTATCGTAAAGAAGGCATTGGCAATGTCAATGATTGCATACCAAGTCCCACTGTGTTTCTGTATGTTCTCAATCAAGGTAATGGTGTCTGGGACCGCTGCAGTCAGAGGAGGTGTATGTTTATTCAATTGGCGATAATCAATGCAAATCCTCCAACTGTTATCACTTTTACGAACAGGCCAGAGGGCATTATTCCACGCAGTGGTGATGGGAACTATTACCCCGGCCTCTAGTAAATCATGTATCGTTTGGCTAATCTCCTCATGTCCTCCCGGTATTCTGTACTGTTTCATTTGAATCACCTTAGTAGCTTGGGGAAGTGTTACCGGAGGAATCTTCAACAGCCCCACCCTTGCGGCGGCTATTGATATAAATCTTTTGGAACCAAATTGATAACATCCATCTTCCAAATGTAGGGTCATCCCTTTCAAAATGTCAATTCCAATAATGTATTCGGGAATGGGCACAATCAGGACAGTGCATTCTCTCTTTGGAAGTGCCCCTATTTTCATGGGAACCACTATCTGCACTGCCGGGGTTTCTTTTCCGCCCAATCCCGTAATGGTGAAGTACTGTCCCCTGAATTTTCTTGGATTGCCATGAATCAAAGTGGCCTCCGCTCCGGTGTCAACGAGGGCTCGAACTTTTTGAACATTTCCACGTTTCCAATAAATTTCTACTTTGACATGAGGTCTGTTATCTTTGCGAGCCCATCCCTGCACCGGAGTTTGGCCTGTTTCCTAATCTATTTTCACTCTGCGCACATCAGAGTCTGCCCAAGTCAAATCTGGATACAGTTTGCGGTAATTCTAAGGGAACTCCTCCTCCCTGTCTCTGCTTCGCAACCTCTCTGAGCTTACCAGCTCCCTCTCCCACTCTCTTCCTCGAGTTTTCCCGGAACCTGTCAGTTCCCGGTCTCTCTCCCTGCTCCGGGTTCCCTCTGCGCTTCGGTGCTCTTCCTCCCAATTTCCGTCCTCTGGGGATCTCTCTCTACTGTGGGGTTTTCTCCCTCTCTCTCCCTTTTCACCCTCACGCTCCTCCCCTCCTGCCTTTCTCTGGTTCACCACTTTGTTATCCTTCTTGTTCCCTTTCCTGCTCCCCTCCTTTTTATCCAAACCGCGTTTGCGGTACATTTCCCACATGTCCTTGGTGCTTATCCCATCAATTTCATTCCTGGTCACCCCATCTCGCAGCAAGGCCTGAAACATGTCTCGCCTTGTCACCCTGTTGTTATCAGTACGATTCTCAGACCGTGAATTCCTCTCTGGCTTAGCCCATTCTCCTAAATCACTTAACTCACGCACCGCTTCTACCACCTGAGACAATGGGTTACCCGTCTGATTAATTAACAAAGTCATGATGACATGCTTATATGCAGGAGGAGCGGCCCTAATCAGCCGGTTTCGCACAGACACACTTAAAATTCCATTCATCAAATCATGGGCATTACCCATAAAGATAGCTGTTTTCATCCCTTCTTCCTTCAATCTCTGTACTGCATCTCTCAAAGTATACCAAGGTTTATCATTAGGCGGCCAGTCTGACTCTGTCGGATACTTCTGAGCACACCCTTGCGCAGCTAGCTCTAACAAATTGGTCATGGGACCATTCCCTGGATAGGTTTTAAACTCATTTTGAATAACCGGGTCTGTACTTAACATACAAAGCCTCGGGGCGTCGCCGTGATCCAATTGGACCCCCTGGCCCCCCATATCGTGCACCCGCACCAACCACGTAAGCAATGTTTCCCCAGACCTCTGTCGAAATCTGTCTATCACATCACTTAGTTCTTGCTGTGTATAATCCTCCAGGGCATCCAACATCACCCCTCCAGGATTAGCTGGGCTATGCTGTAACTTTCGCCGATATATGGGCTGCGCACGGACAACATTCCTGCGCTCTGTCTTCTCCTGTCTAACATCTTGGCAGTCATCGCCCCCGGACCCATCTGAAAAATCAGATGTATCCCAGATGTTTCCATCCCAAAATTCAGGGTCAAAGGCTAATCCTGCCTGAGAGATAGCTAAATGCACCTTCTTTTTATTAACTTTCCCTCTTCGTTTCTTGTGTTTATATTTAGCTACGCTAACGGCCGTTCTCTCTGCAACCAGTTGGTACATTTCCAACTTATCACTTAATAATTTATTTTGACAAGCTAGCATGGTAGAGGAATTTCGGGCTTCTACTAACTCCTTCCCCAGCTGCTCGTGGTCTTTTTGTAACTGTAAACATTTTTCATACAACTTTCGGTACGCAGAAAGCAAGATCCAGCCTCGTCTCCCCAACGCACAAACCTCCCTTCCCTTGTCAATTGAAACTTTCCGTAAACATATAAGATCTTCAGGTTCCACATTCAACATACACGCATTCCAATTTTCACACAAACCAGCACAACGTGACCATTCCTGAGCTAAAAGTTTATACGGGGCAGTTTCCCACCCCGGTATTTCTATGTCTGGATTTGCTACATGAGAACCTGCTTTTGAGCTCGCTTTGATCTTATTAAGCATTTTCCCTTTTTTTTTTTTTTTGAATCCTGCCGACTACGCCAATTTGTGCTGCTTTACTCTTCAGAATATCAAAACTATGCACTTCAGGATATTTTAAGGCACAATGTAAAGCAATCACTCTCAAACACCTTCATAAGTAGAATAATCAAGTTTATTTAAGGGGCAAGTTCTCAGCTAGCAAAACTAAACCACACTAATATATATATACATATACATCAGGAGAATAACATGAGAATAATGATAAAGATATAAGCACTCTGTGAATAATTGCAAAAGTAAGTGCATATAATACAAGCACACACAATATACCTCAATGCTCAATAGCATGAAAATGACTGCAAGAATAAGTGCATATTACGCGCGCACACACAATATACTTCAATGCTCAATAGCATGAAAATGACTGCCAGAATAAGTACACATTACGCGCGCACACACAATACACTTAATAAATTGAAAAGCTTCACCGAAAAGAGCGTCTGCATCCCTCCGCCGTACACAAAGCTGGGGAACCCAAATCAGCTAGCACAGGGAGCCTCTGTTCGGGACAATCAGTCCTCCTGGCGTTGCGTCCAACCCAGAAGAGAGTTCCTAAACCAGCCCATCCAGGCCCCCAACTTTTATAGTATTTACTAACGCCCAGGAGTCTTTTCTAGAAAAAGACCCCCTCCTTTACAAATTGTGCAATCGGCGGTACCTTGTTCACCCTTCGAGACGTCTCCTCAGAACGGGCCAAGTTCCCAGGAGAGGACTCCAAGGTGAAGCTTGCATTCCTCCTTGTGTACAGGCGCATCCCCCTGTTGTTCTAACTGATAGCTCGGGGAATGTAAATAGCGCCCTTCGTACCAGGCAGATGGAGCGAAATTGAGCAGAAAAACACCCCACCCTTCAGCTTGCCGAAGCTTGTGGAAAAACACAGAACAGTGCCTTACGCACCGAACCAGACTCGACAAAATGGAGTCGTGAACCAAAATGGAAGCGAAGGCCAATGAAAGCAGAGGCCAATGGTCCACACTCTGCACCACTGTTTACCTTGCACGTAGTGCTGCCACATGCACGTAGTGCATGTAGCAATACAGTGGCATACTGTGTAGAGTGGAGGGTTGTAGAGTGGAGTGACATACAGTGGAATAGGGTACTGTGGAGTGGCGTAGAGTGGAGTGAAGTGGAGTACCATAGAGAGGAGTGGCACAGAGTGGAGTGCGGTAGACTGGAGTGTCATACAGTGGAGTGAGGAAGAATTGAATAGCATACAGTGGAGTGACATATAGGGGGTCATTCTAACCCTGGCGTTAAAAACCGCCAGGGCGAATGACCGCGGTAGCACCGCCAACAGGCTGGCGGTGCACCGCTGGGCATTCTGACCGCGGCGGTTCAGCCGCGGCCAGAAACGGAAAGTCGGCGGTGTACCGCCGACTTTCCGCTGCCCTGCAGAATCCTACATGGCGGCGGAGCGCGCTCCGCCGCCATGGGGATTCTGACACCCCCTACCGCCATCCTGTCGCCAGGAACAGGATGGCGGTAGGGGGTGCCGTGGGGCCCCTGGGGGCCCCTGCAGTGCCCATGCCAATGGCATGGGCACTGCAGGGGCCCCCGTAAGAGGGCCCCAAAAAGAATTTCAGTGTCTGCCTAGCAGACACTGAAATTCGTGACGGGTGCTACTGCACCCGTCGCACTCCAGCAACTCCGCCGGCTCCATTCGGAGCCGGCTTCATTGTTGCTGGGTCTTTCCCGCTGTGCTGGCGGGCGGCCTTTTGGCGGTCGCCCGCCAGCACAGTGGGAAAGCCAGAATGGCCGCCGCGGTCTTGTGACCGCGGTGCGGTCATTTGGCGGGAACCGCATGGCGGGCGGCGACCGCCGCCCGCCGCGGTTAGAATCAGGCCCATAGTGTAGTTATGTACAGTGGAATAGCATAGAGTGAAGCAGTATAGAGTGGAGTGACGAGTGTAAAGCGTACAGTGGAGCGGTACAGAGTAGATTGGCATACAGTGGAGTGGGGTGGAGTGTAATATCTCAGCGTGGAATAGCCTAGAGTGGAGTTGTGCACAATAGAACAGTGCAGAGTGGAGTGGTGCAGAATGAAGTTGCATTAATGGAGTTGTGTACAGTGTGATAGCATACATTGGACTGTCGTAGAGTTGAGTATAGAAGGTGGCGTACACTGATGTGACCCTGGGGAATGGGGTCGTCCGGGTCTTATAATGCTCAGGAGGGGGGCAATGTGGCCCCCCTCATCTTAAAAAAAAAAAGAAAGAACCTGTAGGTAGGGTCCCCATGAGGCTAGTAGGGCCTTGGAGGTTCCCAGGGCCTAACAGGCTTAATTAGGTTTGGGGAGAGGGATCAAGTTGCTCCCTTCCCCTTTAAAATGCATGAGGCCCTGTGGCCAACTTCATGCAGGGGGTTGGCTTTGCGTACAGTAAGAAAATATTACTTTATGTTAAAAAAAAGCCCTAAAAATTGACTGATAAGAACAAAGGTTAAAGTAATGGTATAGTTAAGCATGATACAAAGATCTGTTTTTAATTTTTTTTAAAGTATAAATTCACTGAAAAAACTAAAGGTTAAAGTACCATTATAGTTAGGTGAATTTGTCAGTGACAACATTAGCATTTTGAGCTAAACAGACTACAGAAATTCACACGTTATAGTTAGCAGAGCTGACTATATCTTGCGCCCTTCTTCAATCACTGCTTATGACCTCACATATTACATAATCATGACTTGTTCTATGACTTCATTTATGACATCACTGATGACATAGCAAATTACATCAACAATGGCATCACTGATGACATCATCCACTGAATGTGCTAGTTTGTTTGACGGATTAAATAGTGATTGATAGCTACCATATTACTTTTCTACCTAATTTTGTACAGCCTGTGTCCAACTGATGGGTGTAGGTGTATATAAAACGTATGTGTTCCTAATGCATTATAGGTGTATGGAGGTATTGAATGAATTATAAATGTTTGCATTGAAGAGTAAGTCTGTGTGCAGGTGATAGTTGGCAACTTGTGCCCAGCATATTCCACACAAGTTTTTAGGCTCTGCAGAAAAAGTTTGCAACAGGAGTAAAATGCCACATACAACATACTTAGGGCCTCATTACAAGCTTCGCGTTCAGACTGCCAGTCTGCCATTTTGGCTGTCCTAAAAAGACCGCCATGATGGCAGTCTTTCAGATTACCCTATTATGAGTTATATAGGCAGGACTGCTGACCACCACCTAAAAAAGGCAGACAGCCAGCAGCACGGAAGCATGGAAATAGGTGGTCCAACCTCAAGTGCTGTCAGCACTGCAACCAACCACTGACCTTATTACAAGCTCATAGTCGCCATGGGGAATCGCCGTGGTGGACCCCCATGGCGGTCAGCCAATGGCGGTACCAACCATGGTGGTCCGCGGTCGCCAAAGTAATACACAACAGCACATTGGATGAATTTGAAAACAACACAGCTGACATACATTGCCACACTGGACACACTTGCAAAGGACACTATAAAGCACACCCCTTCACAGACCACAATTCTTTGCATTTCGGCTCGGAGCCAAAGAACTACCACCAGCACATATCGATTATTACACAGATGAGGCACCCCTTGTTTCACCACCCCGTTGAACACCCTGCCCACACTTTTGTGCGTTCACACTTTTTTGCACTTCCCCTGTTAAGTAAATCAATGTCACCCTTTTTTATTTGTTCCACCATGTCACATTCTAAAAATCCCTGTTTTTTTGAGGTTGAGTTAAGAGTCATGGTGGATGAAATCAGACGAGTAGAGACACAATTGGTTGGAGCACAAGTCCAGCATACTCCTTTCAGTAGGAAAATGGAAATGTGGGACAGGATTATTGACAGAGTGAATGCTGTAGACACCACCCTGCACAGAACGGAGGACATGAGGAAGAGGTGGAATGACCTCAGGGGCAAGGTCCGTTCCCTGGTCTCCAGGTACCAGCTGCAGGCCAAGAAGACTGGTGGTGGCCCTCCCAGTGCCCCATTACATCTCTTTACCTGGGAGTAGAAGGTCTTGGCCATCCTGCATCCTATGGGCCTGAAAGGAATACCAGGGGGAGTTGAATCTGGTAAGTCACAACACTAAATATGTCACCAAAATGCTATGTCATGCATGCTCACAGCTCAATTTGTGCCACTTTTACTGTCACTCCAGTCACCAGACCAGTGTTCACTTGTCCAAAGACCTCTATTGAGCAATTCACAATTGAATTGTCCTCATTTGGGGAGATAGCATTTGTATAGTGTGTGTAGTAGAGGGACTGACATGACTCCAACTCCTAGCAGGCACTGTTCTACAAATCCAAACACCAGACCAGTGGTCACTTGTCTACATACCTCTATTTGGCAAATCGCAAATGAAATTCACCCACCTGGGAGGATACCATTTGTCAAGTGTGAGAAGTAGAGAGAGTGACCTGACTGCAACTTCCAGGAGTCACTATTCCTGTAACTACAAACACTAACACAGTGGTCACATGCTACAATACATCAGTTAGTGAACCTTCAATTGAAGTGCACTCACCTGGGGAGAACATTGATCATGTGTGTGTAGTAGAGAAAGTGACCTGACTGCAACTCACAGGAGGTACCGTTTCAGCAACTCCAAACACCAGAACAGTGTTAACTTGTCTAAAATTTTGGGCAACTCTCAATTTAGGTTTACTCGGCTGGGAGGATACCATTTGTCAAGTGTGAGAAGTGGAGGGAGTCACATGAATACTAAGGCCACAAAGGCCCTTTGTGTGTAAAACCAACCACCAGCCTAGTGTTCTCTTGTCCAAATACTATTGTTCAGTAACTCTTAATTGAAGTGGACTCACCTGGGAGGACAACATTGGTATAGGGTATGTAGTACAGTGGATTGCATGACTGTAGCTCCCAAGTGTCTCTGTTACTCTCACTCCAAGCACCAGTCCAGTGTTCTCTTCTCCAAAGACTCCTGTATGGTAACTCACATATGAATTGTACTCACCTGGGGGATAATTTTTGTATAGTGTGTGTACTAGAAACAGTGATGCAACTGCAACTCCCAGCAGGCCCTGTATCTGTAATTCCAAAAAACAGCATAGTGGTCACTTGCCCATATATCCCTGTGTGTCAACTCCCAAATGAAATATATTCATCTGTGTGAATAGCATCAGAAAAGTGTGTGAACTAGATGGAATAACCTGACTGCAACTCGCAGGAGGCACCGTTTCAGCAACTCAAATTGGTATAGTATAGTGTGTGTAGTAGAGGGACTGACATGACTTCTAAGGACAGGAGGGTCCGTAACTGATCCTTCACTCACTAGCCCAGTGTCCTCAACTCCAAAGACTCCTGTTTGGTAACTCACAAATGAAGTGTACTCACCTGGGGGGGGGGGCATTTGTATAGTGTGTTTACTAGAGATAGTGACATGACTCCAACTCCCAGCAGGCCCTTTTCTGTAACTCCAAACACCAGCCCAGAGTTCTCTTGTCCAAAGACCCCTGCGTCTTAACTCACAATTGAAGTGTACTCACAGAGGAGGATAACATTTGTATAGTGTGTGTAGTACAGAGAGATATGTGACTGCAACTCCCAGGAGGCAGTGTTTCACTAACTCAAGACTCCAGTCCAGTGTTCAGTTCTCCAAATACCCTTCTTTGGAAACTCACAAATGAAGTGTACTTACCTGTGGCAATGACATTTATCAAGTGTATGAAGTAGAGGGAGTGACATGACTGATAATGTCAGGAGGCTCTGTCTCTCTAACTCCAAACTCGAGCCCAATTCTCATGCCCAAATACCCTTGTATCTCAACTCTAAAATGAACTCCACTCATCTGGGAGGATAGCATTTGAAGGTGGTGGGAAGTACAGGGAGTCACCAGAATGCAAAGCCCAATAGGCCCTGTGTCTCTAACTGCTACCACAAAAACAATGTTTACTTGCCCAAATCAATTTATTTATGAACTCTCAATTGAAGTTTACTGACCTGGGAGGATAACATTTGTCAAGGTTGTGTAGTATGGAGAGTGACCTGACTGCAAGTCCGAGGAGGCACTATCTCAGTAACTCCTAACACCAGACCAGTGTTCATTTGTCCAAATACCCTTGCCTGCTAACTCTGAATTGAGGTTTACTCTTCTGGTAGTGACCAAGATATAGATCATGTGCTCAATTTTGAGATGTGTCTGACTACTTAACTCCATCTAAACCCACTAACCCAAGATTAAACTATTGAGGACAGGAAGGGCAGCTTACCCAGTGTGCAAAACAATGACTCAAAAGGCCTCTAGAAGCATAACCAGAATGGGTTTGGCATCAGACACATCCAGAATGCACTGACCACATGATGACTCCAGTCACATATACAACAAACTCCTGGGTCTGCCTGCATCGCAATCAACTAGGCCTCAAAATGGTCAAAGACATTTCTTGCTGAGCCACTGTTTTTCCTGCACTGATGGCAAGATGGCATTGCCAAGTGCTAATGATCTGCACATTTCAGCAGCTGCTTGATTTAGACAAATGTCAAGTCAATACAACCAACACCATGGGTTCTTGCCACAATGTTGGAGGTAGATGTCACAATACAACCACTAACATTGTATCTTTCATATCAACAGATTGAGCTGACATTTGGCATATAGAGGCCACAGGATAGACTGCCACTATCCTCCTGGATGAAGTCCTCAGTGAAGAAGACACTCTTGGACGTCTGGACGTGGATGACAGCTGTGGGCCATCTGAGCAACCTGGTCAGACACTAACATTGAGCCCCAATGTGGCCACATCAACACCTTCCAGCTCTGTTGCCTCAACATCCCAGGGACCATTCATCCCCCCAACCTGTGTACCGAGCACAGTGTCTACTATCTTGTGCCCTACCGTCCTGGATCTTGAGTTGCAGTTCAACACTTCAGACAATGAGGGTCCAGGAACCAGTGGGAGAGGGCACCCCGTAGCACCGAAGCAAGGGCACAGGGCTGTGGGGGCATGGTACGTGGGAGGGATGCTATGGGCTGGGGAGGGGAGGCCATTGGGGCTGTTCCTGACCAGGATACTATCAGCCACATCTTGGGGGTCTATCAGGAGTTCCAAGGTGTGATGGGCCAGGTCTTGTCCAAACTCTGGGAAATCACGCAGCTATAGAGGGACATGCATAGGGACGATCAAGAACAGATGGAATCCCACAATACCAACATGGCCTCCCTAACAGGGGTGACAAGGAACATTCACACAGTCCTGAGCAGGACTTATCTATACCAATCGTCCCCTTCCTTTGGCTCATCAAGATGAGACACATCTACAATGTTTCCAGCCACTGGAACGGAGGCCCTGCCAGTGAAAGAACCTGTCCCAGATACCCCTGCCTCTGTAGTTGAAGATCCCCCTGACACCATGCAAGAGCGGACATCCAGCGAAGAACCCAGAAGGTGCAGATGGCCAGACACCCACCATTGCCAGCAAGTGACCTCTTCCTAAAGGATCTCCTTTGTGTGCTGGACATTCACTTTGTTGACTGATCCTCAACCACATACTAGTCCCAATGGGAAGGGTACTCTGGACTTTGGACTCCCAATGGTGTGGCATCTACTCCAATGATTACATTCACCATGACTGGCACCTTTACTTTATGTTTTTCTTCTTTTCTGTTCAAATTGTATTTACTGCATCAGCATTGTAATAAATTCAACTATCACAAACTCATTGTCTGCTTGTTTAATTTCAACATTTTGCTATGTAGAGATGTAAGACCAGGTAAACCATGTGTTGAAGACATAACTCACTTGTGCACGGAGGGACACATTACAGGTTCAGGGTAACAACTATTACACACAAACACATACGAACAAATATATGGTCACACTAAATATTTTATTCCAGTGTACAGCACATAGGCTGTCCATATGTCTGGACCTTTTTGACACAAGAATGTGTGACTCATACTGAATCAAAGTACATATTCCAAGGTACAGCCCCAAGACTATGAAAGGAAGAGATTTGACAGACATTGTCTTGCAGAATAGGCATAAAATTAAAGAATTAAAGTGGATGATGTCACCAGCTTGAGCCTTATCATATACCACACCAAAGTAATCCAACATCACATAATCTAAGATACAGACAGATCGCAGTACAACAGTCCCTGATCACAGGTCCATTATAATCCAATGACCATGCATCTGGTGGTATAACACAAACATATGTAAATGTTGTGACACAGGCAATGTGGCTTGCAATGATGAAACACATCTATAGCTACATAAAGGTCATACAAAAATAGTGTTTAGCCAATGTGAAGGGTGAATGACTTGGTCGGAATCTATGACTACATATTTTATGTTCACATGATGACACACATGATGCAATCGGCCCAACACAGCACACAAAACAAGTCTAATGTGCACTTCCCACCTTCCACCCAAACACTGTGCAAGCTGCCTTGGCACAGGTCTCATACACCCCAAATCTGTGACATACATTACCTGGTACATTCTATGTCCATTTGGTATGTCAGAACAGCATCAGGTACCTGTAGTAACTCTGAAAATGCCCACAAGGATGTCATGGTGAAGGTACCTGTACAAAGACAAAACAATGAGTATAGGCTTGAAAACATACCTATTAAACAAATCACATAGAAAGCAACTGGAAATACAATTACATTGCAAGGAAACGGTTGCAAACAAAGCAACATCATCAAGGCAGGGATATGTCAAAAGGTAACTCTTCAAGCAGCCTTTGGCTGAATATTGCAGAGTATCAGCTCCCTAGTTGTTGTTAAAACACTCAACTCCACACATTCTCACAACTACAGTTCATTGTACAGTTACAGTCATTACATCACAACATGACATGCTTACACTCATGAAAACTATCTGTTGATGAGATCTTCCTACAATTCAGCTCCTTCCTCTTCACCACTGTCATCCTCACTTGACAATTCAGGATTCTCACCCTGTGGCACTGCAGGCTCCCCCTCCTCTGGGATGTATGGGATATTCTTCTGCAGGGCTATGATGTGAAGCATGCAGCATGCAACAGTGATCTGACAAACATTTCCAGGTGAGCAGAGTAGGGCTCCACCAGTCCTGTCCAGACAGCTAAATCTGGTCTTTCGGAGCCCAAAAGCTTGCTCCACTACCCCACATGTTCTTCCATGGGCCTCATTGAAGCAGACTTCCCATGGCATAGTTGGATTCTTTGGTGCGTCAACAACCAAGGACAGTTTGGATATATAGAGTCTCCTGTTAAGGAATGCTGCAATGAGTCACTCACTTCATGATTGTAGCATCTGACGTTGCACACACACAAAAAGGACAGACGTGACTTACCATCCAATCATGCCCTCTCTGGGTACAGTTGTGACATCAGCTAGGGTATGGTGCTATTCTGCATTTTGAAGGAATCATGACCTGAACTCGGATAATGGTAATGGGCACACACATGTGAAATGTACGGATCTGCCAAACAGACAACTTCCTCGTTGATGGAATGGAAGTTCTTTCTGTTGATATAAACTTGTTCATTGGCCTGCCGTGGGACAAAGCCAACATGTGTGCCATCCATGGCCCCCCATCACATGTGGGTTGCATGCAAAACCATAAAAGTCAGCCTTCACATGGGCTAAATCCTCACATTGGGGAAACCGGATATGGCTGTGAAGGTATTTCAACATGACTGAGAGGACATTCTTCAAAACCAGACTGAACATAGGTTGGGACATAACAGCAGTTAGGGCCACTGTATGTTGGAAGGACCCTGTGGCTACAAAGCATAATACTGACATAACTTGTACAATGGGTGGTATGCTGGTTGGATAACTAATAGCTGGCATCAGATCTGGCTCCAACTGACAACATAAGTTCACTATTTTTTGCTTATCCATGTGGCAATATGTTATTATGTATCTTTGCTCCATGGACTGGCAGTGGATGGTAGACAGGAGGTTGTCACATCCTCCTTCTCCCTGGGTACCTACATATGTAAAAACACAAGTTTATTAGCTAATTAAAACCATAAAACTTTAGTGAGTTTTTCTTCTATATAAAGATTTTAAGAAAGGAACATACTAGTGCTATAGGTATTAATAATGGGACAACAGAACAATCTTATTGTGGGTAAAATAAATACAACGTCAGATAAAATCCTGTGTTTAAAATGAAAAGCTATATGAAATATCCTTCCCCCGAGATATTTAAGGAGAACAGTAGCAGACAAATGAGGCATTGGTAAATGTAGGACAAAGTGGGAATAGGCCTTCTATCAGTTTTATCTACCCCTACTTACGTCTGATTGTTGAAACCGGACTTTATTACGACACGAGCTAAGCAACCCTGTGGACTACATAGGAGCCTTCCCTTCTTTAGGATGTTCAAAAGCGGGTTATAGGGATTTCGCTATCGTTTCCGCCCTCCCTCTATCTGGTCATTTCGAGAGGTTGTGGTTTTATGAGTGAAAATTTCCAAAAATTGAACCAGCCTAATGTTCAATATTGTATTTTGAGGGTTAAAAGCTGCAATTAGTGCTTGTCTGCAGGATCTAATTCTGCTAGATGGCAGAGACGGCACTCCTGGGAGTCTACTTGCCGCTCCTTCTTCAATTTTGGCATGAGGTCTAAAGTAGGGACATCACCCAGCCTAAGTCTGAGAAAGGATTGCTTGATTTTCCATGAGTACGAGCCAGCCATAAGTGGTGATTCTTTAAATGTTTTGTAGGAGTTAAGGATCAACCAACTATGCTCCCTTTTGGTCAATGAGATCTTATCTTCTAGCCAGCTCTGTAATTTACTCACTTTATTCACTGCTTTATTGAAAATGGGGATGGGTAGGGACCTGTTCCATACCTCATCTAATTTCAAAAGACTCTTACTTTCTTCTAGATATTTTATGTAGTTGGAGTTCCCTCTTTCTAGGATAATTTCCTGCCAGACTAGATTGGCTAAAGACCCCTTTGAAGCGCGGCTCAATTTGTAGCAGCATTTAATGTATGCCGCCGGTCGGGCTAACGACTGTTTGACCAGCATGAATTCCAGTCTGACCCGGGCTGGCGATGCACGCCCAGGTAGCCGAAAAACGCGTTTATAGGTTTTTATCAGAAGCTTTTCCAGAAGACCTACTTCCATCCCCCTCATTATTTTGGTCCCATAGGTGATAGTTGGAAGTAGCTTCGCTCTCATTACAGCTGTTAATGGGTTCAGAGCATGACCACAGATTGAATTTGCTAGCTTACAAAAGGCGTAAGTAAGGGCCTGCGTCTTGTTTTTTATTGCTTCTTTTTGTGCCGTGTAATTACCTCTAGCATCCACCACCAATCCTAGGTATCTGTATGATGTTACTTCCTCTAGGGTTTTCCCATTCATATGCCATTTACCTTGGGTGAATGGCCTGCGGTTTAAGGTAATCATTTTAGATTTTTTATGATTAATTTCTAAATCATTGGAGCCTGAGTATTCTTCTAATGCCTTTAACAATTTCTGCATTCCTATTCTGGTATTACTGATTAGTAGTAGGTCATCTGCATATAGTAGGTTGGATACTTGTTGACCGCCAAGTGAGGGAGAGTGGGATGAGTGACCATTTAACTTGGTGGGGAGATCTGCTATGTACAGGTTAGAGAGTGTTGGGGCCAATACAAAGCCTTGCTTCACCCCCACTGTTGTTTTGACTGCCCTGGATAGGTGAGAGCCTTCCCCCAGTTTAACCTTTACCCAAGTATCAGAGTATATCATTTTGATGGCATTTAAAATAGAATGTGGCAGCCCCCACTGTGGTAATTTGGCCCACAATTTGCCACGGGAGACACAGTCAAAAGCTGCTTTAAAGTCAACAAAACTTAAATAGGTTGGAGTCCCCTTTGCTTTTGCTCTGTTTATGGTCAAGCCTAGCCCCATAAGATTTGTTAATGTTCCTTGGTGCTTGGTGAACCAGGTTTGATTAAAGGGTAGAATATTGTTATCTGTAATCCAGGTTTCTAGATGTTTTAGCACACAGCAGGAGAAGTACTTGAGGTCAACGTCTAAAAGAGTGATTAGTCTGTAGTTGCTTGGGGAGAGCACGCACCCACCCTTATATATGGGGTGGATTATTGAGCCTTTCCAGGATGCCGGGACGTTGCCTGTTGTGATCACGTCATTAAACATTGCTGCCAGGAAATTGGCCCATCTTTCCGTTTCTTGTTTAAATAGTGCTTGCGGTAGGCCATTGGGGCCAGGGGCGCAGTCCATTCGTGACTTTCCAATGATTTTTAATAGTTCTGGTGCCGTAAATTTCAAGGGTTCCGGAATGTTGGGATCCCAGCTAATCATGTGCGACTGAATTTGAGGGCCTTCTTCGATGATCCGTTCTTTTAGATGGGACTTTAAATAGGATACCCATACTTCCTCTGTTATGTTTGCGTTATTGCCTGCTTTTGCGCCATTGTCTATTGTATTGATGATTTTCCAAAATCTTTTGGAATCAGATGTTTTAGACGCAAAATGTAGTTTGGCCCACAAGACCTCCTGTTGGCCTTTTTTAAAGGTCCATAGATCCCTTTTGTACAATTTCCTTTGCTCTCTCAGGGCAGTCAGTATTGATACATTATCTGGGCATTTACATAGTGACCTTAGTAATTTCCCTACAGCTGCTTTCCTTTTGCGCACTGGCAACGGTAAAAGTGAACTTTGGTGGTGATTCAATTGCGCTCCCTTTCTTGTGTTCCGTAAGGAATCTTTTTTAATGAGATCTATCGCAAAGTTCTCCCAGACTGTTGTCAGCTTTGCCCCACTTGTGGTATTTGATTCTAGCTTTCGTAGGGCCTCTTCTGCCTGAGTTTTGATGGTGTCTGAGGACCATTTGAGTCGCTTTAGATTCTCAATACCTAGTGTCCCGTTTAGGGCTGCCACTTTCTCCGTTTTTTGCAGTGATGCACAGATCCCAAATACCTGTGGCTTATGGTCGCTTTCCGTGCGGTCCATGATGGTGAAGGTGTTTACTAACTTATATAAAAGCAGGGGACACTAAAGTGTAGTCTAGATAGGAGACTGATTTCCCCGAGAATCTTGTCCATGCCGTGGGATGTCGGGGCACTTCCGTCCGTTTAGCGCGAAGAGACCTACTAATTCACAGGTGCGGATGAAACTCTCCCCTATTTTGTCTTTCCTGAGTATTTTGGAGAGGGTTTGGTTGGGCATTCTTGCCACTGTTTGGGTGTGATCCTCACTGGGGATGTGGAATAAGCCGAGATTGAAATCGCCCGATATTAATCAGAATGCTGATTTTACTGTACCTTTTATCCTTAATAGATGAGTTAAAAATGTATTTGCTTCGATTTTTTTATTTTTAGGATTGATGTATGTGTTGACCAGAATCAATGGCTCCTGTGTGTTTTTCCCCCTATCGTCTAGCTGGAGAAATTGGAAAGGTTGGTTTTCCTCCTTATGCTCAGAGATTTTTACTAAAAGGCTGGTACTAACGTAAATGGCAAGGCCTCCCTTTGGCCTACCGGGCCTATTTGTTTTCGTTGCTGGGTTAAGATATTCCATGAATCCGATTATCGGTATTGATTCCATTGCCCAGGATTCCTGTATGAGTAAGATGTCAAAGGTGCTGAAAAAATGTATTACTGCGGGATCCTCCAGTTTTGACCGTAGGCTACCGATGTTCCAAGAGCAGATGGATAAAACGCCGTGTGCGGGTTGATCCTTACCAATTCAATTGTTGCCCATCGGTCTTGGAGGTAAAACCGTCGCTACCCATTCCCTTTCTGGGTACTTTTGTTGACCCAAAACCACTCTTTCCCTCCCTTCTTCTCTCCATACTTGGACTGTCAGCGGGTGTGTAGGTGGGTTCTCCTCACTGCACCTTTCTTCGATGGGTCTGCTGGCCTGATGTACTCCTTTCAGAACCGACCATGCGCCTTTGGAGGTTCCCAGGTATTGTGGGGCTAGTAACGGAGTTGGATAGCGGTCTCCTTTGTAGATGGTTACCTCAATGCCCCAGGCTTTCAATAGGTCCTTTCTTTTCATGATCCGCTTTGGGATATCTGGAGCCGAGAAGATGGTGAGTGTTGGATCTGTGTGTTGGTTGCCTCTTGCTTGAATAAATTTTATAGCTGCGAGGTCCTCCGAGGCCACAAACTGAAGATCCGGTAAGGCTTTTATGATTCTTAAGATAGAAGAGTGATTAAGAACATCTGTGGAGGACCTGGAGGTGAATTCTGGAATCCAGAGTAACTGGAGGGTATTCGTGTCTGTTATAAGTGACTGATTTTGCTCTATGTGCCGGTCTTGAACCTTATTGTCATCTTCCCTCTGACTAATTGCAGTCTTGCTGTCCACATTGACCAGTGTTAGTTGGGGGGGCAGCGCAGGCGTAATTGGTTTTAATTTTGTGCTCTGCTGACCCCTTGTGGGGCTAGGTCTTAGGTTCGTTGTAGTGCCAATTGCTTCGGGTGGTCTCAGAGGGGACTTTGTTAAGTGGGTAGTGTCTGCTGAGGCGGGGAATGTTATCCCATCTACTATTGTGTTAGAGTTTGTACTTATGTGGGTAATAATGTCTCTATTGTACCCTCCATTTGACGTCGCCTGGTCTTTAGGTGGATCCTTTGACGAGTTGAGTTGATAAAGTTGGGCGGACTTCCTTCCCTTCCTTGCCTGCTTTCGTTCTCTTTTTGAGAGGGTCCGGGTTGTGGGAGACTCAGGGTTCCCAGGCTTATTGATGGACTGTAGCAGAGGATGATTCACCATGGGTTCCATACGAGCGCTTGCTAGTTGGCGGCTGTCAGCCAATATTCTCTCCTCACTTAAAATTGATGGAGCGGGCGCCAGGGAGGGAAGGGGCTGCTGCTCTTTTTGTTTCTGCTCCCTCGGGGTGGATTTCAGAATGGTGGCGAACGGTTTAGTACATGTATAGTCATCCTTCCTGGTGGAGCGGATTTCTTGAAGTATTCCCTCTAAGATTTGCGGCAGTTTAGATATCTTTTCTACTACCTCTTTACAGGAACAGATTGTATAGTCATTAGAGTGATTGACTTGCGCCCTTGTTATAAGTGCGTTTAATTTTTCCAGCTTACTGTCAATTCCGGAGACAAATACTGCCAGGGTGTTTAGCAAGTCAACTTGAATGTTCATTTTATTTGAATGAAATTGCAGCGCCGTGACCGTTGCTTGCATTGAATTTAGGATTGCAGCTCACATTTCTTCTGATCTGACTGCCCCTGGCGCTTGGGATTTTGAGTCGGGCTCTTGGTTACCACTTGATAGTACTTTGTTTATTGTTGTTTTATGGGGGGCTTTCTGTGCGGCTGTCACTGTTTCTGCTTTTGCTGGTCCGTTTATGAAGACCTGTTCTATACCCCAGAGGTCCTGTTCTTCTTTTTCGCCGTTGTACGTTGGGAATGAGTGAAGTTTTGGACTTTGACAGAATGGGCCACCTTCCTGAGATTCTTGTTCTAAATGTTCTGCGATTGCTACCAGTTCTGAGTCCAGGATGGGTAGTTTCGCTGGACTAGATGTCCATTGGTACTTAGTGGCGTCTAGGGAGTTATTACATAGAGTTATGTCTTGCCTAGGATTGAAGACGGATCCTGGTGTCGGAGTTGCAGGTACTGCATCGTCCTAGGCTATACGTGATGCGTCTAGTTTCGTGGGGTGATTTTTCCTGATCACTACTGTTGGCGGTAGGGGGAGGCGAGGGGGTGAATTCATTCTGAGTTTCTTTTTGCTGCTTCCTTGCTGTTGCCAGTCTTGGCAGGGTGAGGTTATTTACCAAAAACTTGTTTGGGATGGAGCCAGGGAGTCGATCCTTTTTCTGGTGGTGTTGGTGCCAGTAGTAGTGAAATAGTCGGTTATCTTGTGATGCTTGGGAGAGACTACGGACTCTGGAACCCCCTCCTGCGGGGTCGCCTCCTTCCAAAAGCCGGGTTCTCTCCAGATTGTTTCTTCCATGCTGGAATTTTGCTCGCCTCCCCCGCGTGTGCCCTTTGTTAGATTTTGCCTCCTGCATGGGAGGGAGAGGGGGAGATCCTGTTCGCTGCTTGCTCTCCTTTTTGGGGTTGCTTCATCCAGAGCCAGGTCTCCTTTCCTTTTTCTCTTTCCTTGTTTTGCTGGACGGTTTGTAATACTGCCTCGTGCTTTGCCTGATCTCATGGTCGGTAGGTTTTGCTGCTTTTAGAGCGGGGTGATTTTGGGCGGGCTGTTGGGGTGAGGGAGAAGGGCCTTGTTGAGTTTTTTTGTGCCTTTTTGATGTTTAGAGGCAGTTAAGGGTGCAGTCCTCCAAAAAGAAACTTTAATGGACGTTAAGTTCTGAGTGTGCGATCACCCCCGGGGGAGTTTGGAGCTTTTGAGGGCCTTTTGAGGGCCTGGGTCCTGGGGAGATAAAATATGTTTCTAACATTATTTAGTGTGTCCACAGAAGTATAAATGATGAATGTCAATGATATCATGTGACAAGCCATTTCTGCCTGGATAGACATGACACCCACTACACATCACACCTGCAAATAACAAAAGGGTCACATGTGCCCCCCATGGTTTTCAACACATGGCTACAACATGGACATGGACCAAGCTCAAAGATATGCAACACAATTGCCCCTCAAAATGTGACTGTATATCCCGATTGACAAAATGACTATCAGCAGTGGCAGTCTGTGCCCCACTGTTAAATGTCATCTGTGCCCTGCAACATACTACAATGGTGTTTAAGTAGTAGGACCTACATGATAAGACAGGATAAGGATGCTTGTGAGGTCAAAAACACTTTTTTGCAGGTGTGACTCAGGTTCTAAAGCACAACACAGCATTTCAGGCTTCCAAAAAGGCAGCTGCCTGACCTACTCCACTGGACATTAGGAACCACCTGCGACCGCCGGCGGAAGTTCTCATGGTGGTTGGCTCTGCGATGGACACAGCCATAGGCTAACGTTGTTGCCAGTGTCGGTCGTGGGCCAATGGCTGTGTCTACCAGTGGTGACAACCATGTACATGGGGGACATAACCGCCATGTTCTGATGATTCACTCACTTGATTACTGACAATGCTACCAGCCACACCTCCATGACCTGATCTGCTGTGTGCTGCCTCTGGGAGCAATCTTGCCACATCCAGCAGGTGACAGGGCCTCTGCCTTCTCACAAAAGGAGCTGGAGAGGCTGGTGACTGAGGTCCTACCCCTGTATAAACAGCTATAGAGGTCCAGTTAAGAACCTCCTGTGCACAATTCCATCTGTACTTCACAATCCTTTCCCTCATCACAGGCTATAATGTGCTCATGTGTGCCAGGTAGACTTTTTGTGTGCCTGTTGTTGCAGTCTGTGTGGCATCAATGTGATGGACAATGTGCAAGTACTAGTGGCAACTGCCATATGTCAAATTCAGTCACATTGTGTTGTGTGAGGGTTTTAGGTCCTACAGCATCATTGTGTTAGATGCACATAACTAGGTAAGGAGACTTTACTGCCATCCACTGACATCTCTTTCATCATGATTATTGTAAATGCCAGGCAGAATGTATGTGCATGACAGTATAAACTGTGTATGGATTTTGAGAGTCATGTGAGCAATGTGTACAGTGCCACAGATCTTTCAAGCCACATCTGGCCTTGCTAAACTGTTTTGTTGTAGGCATATCATGAGTCACTCTGCCCTTCAGGTTGCCAAACATACCACATGCCAAATTGGTGTTGGCTTCATGATGTACAGTCATGTATGGAAGTTATGGGAATTGAGTGTCACTCATGTTCTTTCTGCTCAGCCTGCAGAGACCAGGGCCTGTCAATTTATTTCCCAGTATGAGACATAGGGGGTCATTTAGACCCTGGCGGTCCGAGACCGACAGGGCTAAAAGGACGGAAGCACTGCCAACAGGCTGGCGGTGCTTCCAGCCCTATTACGACCGCAGCAGAAGAGCTGCAGTCACACCGCCGGGTCCGGCGGTTTCCCGCTGTTTTAGCCCCGGCGGTGATTATGACACCCCTACCGCCAGCCTGTTTCTGGCGGTTTGCACTGCCAGGAAGAGGCTGGCGGTAAGGGGTGTCCTGGGGCCCCTGGCATGGGCAGTGCAGGGGCCCCCTAACAGGGCCACGGCCAGCTTTTCACTGTCTGCACAGCAGACAGTGAAATGTGCGACGGGTGCAACTGCACCCGTCGCACGGCCGCAACACCGCCGGCTCCATTAGGAGCCGGCTCCTATGTTGCGGCCTCATCCCCGCTGGGCCGGCGGGCGCAAACTTGGTTTGCGCCCGCCGGCCCAGCGGGAATGTCATAATGGGGGCCGCGTGAGTGCGGCCGACCGCCGCCCGCCAAGGTCATAATGACCCCCATAGGGGGTTATTACAACTTTGGAGGATGTGTTAATCCATCCCAAAAGTGATGGTAAAGTGACTGATATACCACCAGCCGTATTACGAGTCCATTATATCCTATGGAACTCGTAATACGGCTGGTGGTATATCCGTCACTTTACCGTCACTTTTGGGACGGATTAACACCGCCTCCAAAGTTGTAATAATCCCCATAGTCAAGGCTGTGGGAGAGTCACTGTGGCTATGCAACTGTGGCACTGTGCCCACTCCCTGTACCCCAGCTGATCCTCTCATGTGACCAATATGATGCTCTGGTAGCAAAACCTGTCCTGTATTTCTCATTCCTTTGATTAGATTAGGAATGGGCACAGAGGTAAATCATTAATCTAGTCCATGGGGGTGATTCTGATTCTGGCGGGCGGCGGAGGCCGCCCGCCAGAATTCCGCCCTCCAAAATACCGCGCCGCGGTCAAAAGACCGCGGCGGGTATTTCAAGTTTTCCCCTGGGCTGGCGGGCGGCCGCCAAAAGGCCGCCCGCCAGCCCAGGGGAAAACGACCTTCCCACGAGGATGCCGGCTCGTAATCGAGCCGGCGGAGTGGGAAGGTGCGACGGGTGCATTTGCACCCGTCGCGTATTTCACTGTCTGCCACGCAGACAGTGAAATACTTGTAGGGGCCCCCAGGGGCCCCGCGACCCCCCCTACCGCCATCCGGTTCCCGGCGGGCGGACCGCCGGGAACTGGATGGCAGTAGGGGGGGTCGGAATCCCCTTGGCGGCGCAGCTAGCTGCGCCGCCTTGGAGGATTCAACAGGGCAGCGGTACACTGGCGGGAGACCGCCAGTGTTGCCGGTCTGACCGCGGCGGTAACAGAATGCCCTGCGGGGCACCGCCGGCCTGTCGGCGGTGCTCCCGCCGACCCTGGCCCCGGCGGTCTAAGACCGCCGGGGTCAGAATCACCCCCCATATGTTCATTTAGCATAATTGTCAATGTGTGTATTAGACTAATGGCACGTCTGCTGTTACCTTCACACAGGTCATGCATAACTGACAATCCCACAGTGCAGGCAGTGTGTTGATTCCAGAGAGGCCATGATATGTGACTCAGTAGCTTATTCACATGGCAAAAACTGTACAATGCATATTTTGTTTGTTGGATGCCATCTCTGAAGGATAGACACACATGTCCAAAGGAGTGTTCTGTGGTGCAGATGCATACCACAGAACCCAATACCCTGAAGTGGCATGCGTCTGCATGTGTTTTACACATGACCACAAATGGACAAGGAAGATACTTTCTGTACCCACAATGGCAGCCCCTTGAATGTTACTCAGGTGTAATGTTGAAGTTTGTTCTCTGGTTGGTGCTTGCAAGGACTGTACGTAGTGAGTCATTCTCACAGAGTGTGAATGTGTTGGTTCATTCATGCCTACGGAGTTTACCCTTTAGAAGTCACGTAGGTGTGTAGTGGCTCACATCACTGTACAGGTTGCTAGAGCGTGGGCTACCTGATGTCAGTAAGCTTGCTTAGTCACTGTAGACCATGAGCAGCATAGCGGGTTAGTCTGCAGATGCAAATACATATCTCTGTAGTCAGGTGCCGGTACGTATTGGCTTGTGTGTTTCACAGTTGAGGAGTATTACCAAATAGAAAGGTCCTAGTTTGGTGTTACTGACATGTATGTGACTCAGCTATTTGTGATAAAATTTGTCATTGTAATCTCTTGATTTGTTTTTTGCATCCATGCAGGTCAATGCCTAACAGAAAAAGGAGTTATGGAGAGCCATCGCCAAGAAGGTGGGACTGTGGGGGGCCATGCCCGCTCACCCAAGAGGGTGGGTGTCTCCTTTGCAGCGGGCACCACCGCCCCTGTTTACCCTGCTGCCCTCAATGAGGAGGCTATTGACCTTCTGAGGAGTATCTCTTTGGGTCAGGCAGCCATTGTCAATGTCATTCAGGGATTGACAACCCAACTTCAGCAGACCAATGCATTTCTGGAAGGCATTTATAGTGCAATTTCTGGCCTACAGAAATCTTTTCAGGCTCTGGCCTCCACACTAATGGCAGCCAGTCATCACCCACCTTCCGTCCCCCCTTAACCTCCCTCTTTCCAATCCAAATCCCCCACACTCCTACCTACCCCATGCACATGGATCAATCTGCACACACTCACCTCAACACACAAGAGCAGCACACATAGACACAAGCAGCACAAAACACACAGGCATGCAAGCAAACAACTGACACCCACACACACAACATCAGTCACCACTTCTCCAGACATCCCCACCACACCCACCCTAACACCCACAACATCAAGCTTACCCACAGGCACCACCACAACAGTCAGTGACACACCCACCACACCCAGCATACATGCAGACACCACCCCAACAGACACATAAATATCCATCACAATCACCATACCTGCAGACACGACCCCAACAGACACACACAGCCACCACTGCCACATCACCCAGCACCTCCACCTCCCAGCCCCCAAGACATGCAAATGCCCACACTAACACAAGCAACCGACACCACCCAAACAAAAGCATACCTCGCACATGCACACACCCAAGACATCCACACTGGCACAGCAGACAACTACTCCCTCGACCTTTGAAACCCCACCCCCTTCTGATGACCACCCCTTTGTTCCTAGGTCTAATTTTTTGTTTGAGCTTGCCCTTTCCCCTGTTTCCTCTACCCTGTTCCAAACCCAAGAGGACCCGACACACCTCTCAATGTATCCCTTTCACCACCCAGTCCTACCCTGTCACACCTGCCCCCTGCAAACACCGATACCTTTCCCCCTAAGAAGAAGCCCGTCCCCCTAAGAAGCAGTCCACCCCTCCCACGCCTAAACCCACCAATCCCAAGTCCGATCCCCCCCAAAGATGATCCCTGAGCTGCCTGCCTGTCCACTTGATGCCCCTTCCTGTGGAGGTTCCCTGGCAGTTAGGAGTCAAGTGACAGCACAGTGATGTGCGTGGAATTTTCAAAATGGACTGGCCAATGTCCTTGGACTTTTCAAGTTTAGTTATTAATAAACCCAAACAGTTGCTTTGTTGGGTACACATTTTTCCTGCAAGACCTTTTCTACCTTTATGTTGTTGCTGAGTAACTTGTGGTGTTTTCCTACAGTTGCATTTATTTTAGCCTGCTTGCTGATCGATTTGCTGTTGTGTGCAGTATCTAACTTTTTGGGCAGTGCTGGTGCCCCCAAGACAAGAGTATATGTTGACTGTATGGATATGTCGGTGTAAATGAAATGGTGGTGTCATAGCATTGTGTACTATTTGGTATGGTAAGTCTTTCAACTTGTGTTGTCCAACGTGAGCATGTATGGTGTTGGACCTGTCCCTGTGATATGGATTATAGATTCATCTAATGTGTGGCAGCTTGAGTTAATTTGTGCAGACATGGAGTGTGTTCAATTGTGCCACCCTTGTTTGCATTTGACTAGGTATCTGTCCATTTAGCTGTGTTACTTTACATCAACTTCATGTCGAAGTATGTTCTATGCAGTTGGAGTTATGTCTGCTTTGTTGACTTGCACTTCCACATTGTCCAGTTAGGCATGTAATTGGGCTCTAGTATTATTTGTCCCTGACATACAGTTATGGCCAGTTCATGTGCAAATGTTGTTTAAGGGGCATGTGCAAAGTGATATGTGTCCCATTGCAGCCTCCTTCCGAGTTCTCCTGAAGCCCCCATCCCTATTGTGCAGGTATTGTTTGCCTAGTGAGATTTGTATATTTGTCTCTCTGTCTATTGTGCATCTCATTGTGCTTCTAATGTGTTGCAATGTGGGTGATGTGTCCATTGCAGGGCTGTTTAAAGGTAGTGGTGTTTGTATTCCATGCGTCATCCATACATATATGTGTTGAATGTGATGACAGTCCATAGAATATGTGCAACGTGAGTGTGTGAGTTGTATTTGTAGATGTGATGTTGCTGTGTTGTTGGTGTTATATGAGACAATGTTTTGTACACTTCATGGTCCTGAGCCTGAGATTAGCAAATGTGTTTTTTTGTGTAGTTTTGTGGTGCAGTGTGTGTGACCCGCCCAAAGGGTGTGTATTATGACTGGGAATGTGTCCTTATTTGTGTTTGATTCCAACCTGGGACACAATGACAAGTGTATTTGGTGCCAAAAGCATGACACCCATATGATGTAGCTGACGGCACAACAATCTATTGTTGAGAGTAATAGCACAGGTAGGTGTGTGTACTCATGGTCGGTTGTGCACATGGCAGCCTGGATTTTGTGCTCCTTCGATGATCAGCGGCAGCACGTGCGGGATGGGCTTCATGGCGGCACCGTATGTATAAGGTTGCCTACAGGTAAGGCTTGGATTCATTATAAGGTAGAGCGCAGGGTTAATATTTTGTGATCCTGTTGCTTGCCTTTCTTTCATTCTCACTGCTTTCTCCTTGCTTCCCCCTGGTTTTTTGCATGCCTTCTCCTTGACTTTCCCTCCTTCTCACTGCTTTCTCCTTGCTCTCAGCCCTGTTTTTCACTGCCTGGTGCTTGCCTTTCCCTCATTCTCACTGCTTTCTCCTTACTGTCAGCCCCATTTGTACACACCTGCTGCTTGCTTTTCTCTCTTTCTCACTACTTTCTCCTGGCTCTCAGCACTGTTTTGTGCATGCCTGCTGCTTGCCTTTCCCTCCTTCTTACTGCTTTCTCCTTGCTCTCATCCTCATTTTCTGAGTGCCTGCTGCTTGCCTTTTCCTCCTTCTAATTGCTTTGTCCTTGCTTTTGTCATTGGATTCTTCCACCTCGGCGAGACTGCTGGTTTAGGAATGACAGCACATTTGTTTGTAGGTGACTAATCCAGTCCTACAACAAGTCGCAACTGTCGGCCCAACCCTCCCGGCTCACAAGCAGTACCTCACCAAATACACAAACAGTAAAAGGTGATTTCTGGCAGCCTTTACGCATGGACTCTAGAATTCGACATCTCAGGGAAGTTTTGGTGGAACGGAGATTATCCTTTTCTCACATTAGCAACAAGTCTCAGTCACACACATGCAATGGTGGAGATGCAGGAAAGTTTTCAATATATTTAATTAAATGAATGCAATCTATTGTAAAATGTATGAGCTGCAATGATTAGGATAATAAACAGTACAAAAAGCACAATTGCGAAGATGAGAGTCATGAATACAAAGATCCCCATCATCTTGCAATAAACATGAGATGTAAAAACCCTAAAAACCCTAGCATTAAGAATTTAGGGCCTGATTCTAACTTTGGAGGACGGTGTTAAACCGTCCCAAAAGTGGCGGATATACCACCTACCGTATTACGAGTCCATTATATCCTATGGAACTCGTAATACGGTAGGTGGTATATCCGCCACTTTTGGGACGGTTTAACACCGTCCTCCAAAGTTAGAATCAGGCCCTTAATCTCTAACCTAATGAGAGCTAGGTGAGATAAACCTAATCTGCCAATACCTTGTCCATGAGGAGTGCCCCCAAACCTTGTTATCTCAGAAGGAGCTCTCTAGGTCAGACTCAGAGGTGACATGTAGGACCCCTGACACAGGTATTTTCCAAAACAATAGATAAGAAGGAATACTTGTGGCAGCAATTATGTAAACAATCCACAAGTGTATATTGTGGTCCTGTCACCCATAAGGAAGAAGGGGACATGATATGAATACCTACCTACATCACTTGATTAAGACAATGATAGTGACGCCTTCACAGTGTAGCACTGTTAATGCAAATCAAAACATTTCTCTAACTAAAAACAAAGACAATCATCTTAAAAGAAATAATAAAATAAATAGGCTTAGGCAGAGCAGGCTAAGTAGGTTAAAAGTCACTAGGTGATGGGGGCATAGGCCTGCAAGCCAAAAGGCTCACCTAAAATCCTGCGACCCATTAACACTTAACAGGATCCACTACACCATCACCCCCATTTTAAGTGTGCCTGCTGTTTGCCTTTCCCTACTTCTCACTACTTTCTCGTTGCCCTCAGACCCATTTTGTGCTTGACTGCTGCTTGCCTTTCCCTCTTTCTCACTGCTTTCTCCTTGCTCTCAGTCCCATTTTGTGTGTGCCTGCTGCTTGCCTTTTCCTATTTCTCACTGCTTTCTCTTTGCTCTCAATCCCATTGTGGGCATGCCTGCTGCTTGCCTGAAGTCGAGTTCCAAATGGTTGCCATCAATTCCTTTGTGAAGTGTTGTCAGCCAAATAGATCTCAGCACGAGCCAGGATTCGCAGCTCTAGATATCAATATTTCTGTTCCCTTTAATATCTCAAACATTACTGAATGGGTTTACACCAAATTACAACAAGCATTTGCAATGCAATAGGTCTAGTATTTACTTGAGTTGGAGCTATTGGCATTGTAAATGCATAACTGGTCTTTTTTGCTGTATTAATTGGGCAACCCTGCCATATGTTTTGGTCCTTTCTGACACATAATTCCAGTGGCTCTCTATATAACTAAAGGGCTAGTAGGCTTACTGGAATATTGTTTTTTAAACAAGGCCTTTAAAACACAAACTACTCATAGGTGCAAAACATATATACTTGGCAGCTGTTACAGCCGACATTGCCTGAGGGGCAATGAATAAATAATTGCACTCCAAGTATGCATGCTTACTGGATCACTGTCCCTTTACTCCAGTCAGGGAGTCGAGCAAAACGCCTATGATTTTTCACACGCTTGAAGAGAGCCACCTCACATGATATTAATGATCCTCAGTCAGTCTTGAACTGAAATATTAGTTCTATTAGTTATAAGATATTGACCATTGTACAGCATGATCAACTGTAATCTCTCCTCAAGGTTAGTTTGATCAATATACACCCACACAGCTCAGGTTTCAGAGGCTCAAACGTGTGTAGTTGATCTAGTCAGGTTTCTGCTTTGTATTCGCAGCTTGTATCAAGTTATAAAAATGTAACTACAAGTCCCAGAATGCAAAGCTGAATGGTACCAAAATGACGACAGAAATGGCGCAGTCAAATCTTTTAAATTTCACTGCACCGTTTTTGCGGGTTTCCTAGGGCTGGAACACCCACTAGCATAAATTATACCTGGCGCCAGCATAATGTGGCGCAAGGGTTTACAAAGTGACACAATGCAAGCATTGCATCACTTTGTAAATATAGTATGGCAGAAAAGCCACTTTAGCGCCACCTTAGCATAAAAAAGTGATGCTATGGCGGCATTAAGGTGGAGCTAGGGGCTCTTAAATATGCCCCTAAGAGGCTTCACTTTTTTAGATGCTCCATTGGCACAGGCCTCTCAGTCATATCTGTGAGGCAACGCAAAGCCACCCTGCGTGTCTTTGCATGGCCTCAGAGATATGGAGTTAGGCAAGGCAGCACAAAGCACTGCGTTTTCTTACTCTGCGTCAAGGAAGCGTTTTATGGGTGTTCCCATGCAATGGATTTTGACGCACACATAGAAAGAGGAAAATGCCTCCGTAAATAGTTTTTGTGCAGCAAAGTGTCCCTTCCTGAACAAAAACAATCCTGCCAGCTACGCAGACATGCAAGGGTGTCTGCATTGGCGTTAGGCACCAAATTATGCGCGGTGCTGGCTGAAAGGACAGGAATGCACCGTAGCTCGTAAATATGGTGCATTCCTGCCCTTTCAATTTAGCATAGGACAGCGCAGCAAAACGACTTGCAGCGTTGCCCTAAGCCAAATCTTTGTAAGTGAGACCCTAAACCTCTTCACTTTCTGGTTTTGGAAAGCAAGGCCCTGATTACAAGTATTGGTGGTATTTACAGCACAAGATCTACAACACTGGCACAGGGAACTTGATTATCGAGTGTGAAAAATGCCACCTATTACGAGTTGGGCAATAACATGCAAAAAAAATTGTTTGATGTACAAAAATCCGCATGAAACAGTAAATACCACATGGTTTGCCGTTTGACCTAACGAAATTTTATGAAAGTTGAGTTATTTAACACAGCTGATAATTATTGAATACTTCATTATCTACCAACTTCTAATTTCACCGGTGCTTAAACAGGAGTTTAGGCCCGGGTGGAATGCACCAACCACCTCGTAAACAGGCCCTGCGAGGAGAAAACACATTCTGTTCTGGAATTGACCATAGTCCCTTAAATTTAGTTGACTACATAGGGGAGTATTTTCCAGCACGGAAAGTTCAGCTGAAGTGTGACAGGATGACACTGGCCTTCCAGGTGCCTTTGGTCCCACGTCCTATTCACATCACATTCATGACAAGCTGCACCCTCTACAAGATAGTCTACTCTGGCAACCCTCAATATCGGGCAATTGAGATTGAGGCATCTAGTCAATCAAGCACGTATGAAACTCAATTCCAACCCCCGACTGAACATCACGAAATGCAGAAGATAGAGGAAATTAAACTAAGCATTCTCTTGTCACGTAGCTGGAAACTAGAGCTCTATCCAGTAACTTGTTTTATATAGTGGTTCAAACCTCACTTCTGCCGTTTCTAAATGCTCTGAATATTGTGAGTTACTGTTACATGTAATGGTATTCAATTAACTTACCTCTGAAGGGATGTCAAGTGCATGTAGGCCTAGCAATAGGCGGGAGTACCCTGAGTTGTGAAGGTATCCACTTTTGACATTGAGGCTTGAGGGTGCTATGTGGCTGTGCATACAGATCAAATAAACAGTCCGTACACAGCTGTATGAATGTAACTCAGTTCCAAGTTCTTGTTTCTGTGCCACTGTTACATAGCTATGGCATACCGTTAATAAAGAAACATTTTTAAGAAGCTTCCCTGAGAAGAATGAAAGCCTGAGTTGACTTTGCTAGAACATACAGATCACAGAAAATATCAGCAATGAAAAATAATTCAGAGTAGTTTACCAGCACGTCAGGCCATCGCTTATCTGTAGTTCTCCGTAGCGCGAACTTGATCCGGAGACACTGGAGCGCTTTACACGAGTACCAGTTACATTACATAAGGACACATTCATGCTTTTTGTCGCGCAGGGGCAGATTTAGTCAGTTGCCTAGAAACAGAGAATAACGAGGCAACGTGGAGACTCGAACCGGACTTCAGAGGTGAATAGTCGGCAGCTCTACTCATTACACTACATCAGAGGCCTCCAAACTGGGAGGCGGGCCCCTTCCAAACCCCCCCACCCCCAAGGATGTCTCAAGTGATCCCAGGGGGGGGGCACCAGACTCAGACCAAAAGAAGCATTAGGCAGATAACAGTGCTTTGTTTTAAGCAGAAAACTTATTTTTTGCTTTTTTGAAAAGGCAACAGAGCTTAAATGCAATGTTTAATTAAGTATAGACATGTTTAAACATTGCCAAGTTAAAAGAATAATTATGAACAATTCTGAGGGGGAGCCTGGTGATTGTTTTCTTCCACTAGGGGTGCACGGCATTAAAAAGTTTGAGAACCACTGGCTGGACCCTCTCCAGGTGTGTATGGAGCTGAACCCCCATTTGTTCCAGCAATTCCTGGCCACGGAGTAGCCTTCCAAAAGCTGGATACCCGCTGAAGAGGTCTCATTCCTATTTTTTATCTTCCAGGCCGGCTCTCCTAATCACAGCTCTTTTACTCCTCTCCTTGACTCGGCCCTCCCTGTAGACATCACTGTTCCATCACAGTGCTATCCTCCTCTCTCCATTGTAAATACTATTCTGCATTACATCCTTTGGCCAGCACTGCATTTCTTTGAAGCTATATTTCCTAGACATGTTTTCCTTAATAACAATAATAGGTAACATTCTGAGGACCGCGTTTCCTCCAATGACATAAAAGTAAACACTTACTTTCTGAGAAATGCTACGCTCGGTAAAAATGACAGCTGGGTCGACATTATTAAGCACAATTGTGGCATTCTGATCGAGAATGATAAATTAACATTTCCCACAGAACCTCAGAATTAGCATTTTTATATCTGAATTCAGCACACGTGAGAGGTACTGCGAGAGAGCCTTGAAATCTCAACTGAAAATATTGGCCTTTCTTTCACTATTTCACTCTTTCACTTTGTATACTATGCACATTGGGGCCCTTATGTACAAAAAAATGATGCAGCGTGGCGCTGCAAACCAGCTTGCTGTGCACCGCTGCGTCATTTTTGCATCGTATTTACAGCAGTACGACAGATCCCTGTACTTTCCTCTATGCTGGCGCACAATTGGCTGCCTAGCGCCAACACAGGCACCTTGCACCATAAGGCAAGGGTGCCTGCGTTGCAGGGATGATTGTTTATGTGCAGGAAGGGGAGTCTTCCTGCACATAAACAATCATTAATGACATTTTCCTCCTATGTGTGCTGCAGAATGCATCACACATAGGGCCTCATTTACAAGAAACTGGTTCATCAGAATCAATGTGCCCGTTTTTTTTGCACCAGCCCTGCAGCCCTTAACAACGCCATGGTAGTGCTGTATTTATGATACAGTGCTCAATGACACACATTTACACAGATGCATCAGAAATTCTGTCACATCTATGGTGCCAAACTAACGCATTGCTAGACGAGCATCAAAAAATGACGCTACTTTAGCATTGCATGAAAGGCACCCATGTCAAAGCAGGCGTTACATTTTTGACAGAGTCAAGTCACAGAACAATGCATGGCCAAGGAAAGCCATGCAAGGTGGCTTTAAGTGGCCTTGTAGATTTTTGTGGGCGCACTGCGCTGCTGGAGCATCACAAAAATGACACTTCGGTGGCATTTTTGTGCCACAGGAGCATTGTAAATATGCCCTTTGGGTTATCCTCAGACCAGAGAATTTAGATAGATAGGGGCATATTTTGAGCCCCTTACGCCACCATTGCCTCATTTTGTTTGACAGAATGGCGGCCTAAACCTTGAACTCATATCTGTGAGGCCACGCCAAGTCACTTTGTGTGGCTTTCATCGGCCTCATAGATATGGAGTAAGGCAAGGCAGCACAAATCACAAGGGAGACATTCCATGGGCATTGCGTTGGGTGTTCCCAGTCAACACCCATGGATTGTGACACATCTCCAGAATTACAAGACCTTTTAAACCTGGGGATGCGACAAAACCTTACGCCTCCCAGAGGAGGTGCAACTGGGAAAAAGAAAGATATTTCGTTTTTTCCTCTTTCATTCTGCAGGGTACACATAGAAAGAGGAAAAAGGCTCCCAGGACTGCTTTTGTGCAGGAAGGTGCCCCTTCATGCCAAAAACAATCATGCATTCAATGCAGACACCCTCGCAACATGGTGCAAGGGTGCCTGGTTTGGTGCTAGGCAGCCCATTGTTCGCCAGAGCAGGGGAAAAGAACAGGAATGTGCCATTTGCTATGGCACATTTCTGCCCTTTCACTTTGACCCCGGGTATCCAAGTCCTGTTTTTTCAACATTCGAGCACTTGCAGTCTTCTGTTTCCAATGAGGGAGGTCAAAGGTTCATATCCCTGGTTGAAAAGTAAAAAGAGGATTGGATACACTGCTCACACCTGACAAGGGAGAGATCTTGCACAAACTGGGAGTTTTAGTGGAGCTAGGTTCTATAAAAATGCCTGTAAAAAGAAAGATCATTTGAAACATCAACTGAAAGCATGACAATGACACTATGGGTTTTTTTGTACTAAGAGTTGCGGGGGAGATTTAGTGGTGCTGTGCAATTTTGCCCTGCATGCACAGGCTTTTAGAATGGTAAGTAAATCAATGCATTGCTTTGTGTCACTTTGCAGCACACAAGTGGCCATGCAAAACATTTGTAAATAAAAAACTATAGTTGGTTTAACTAGCATTGTGCGATGAAAAGCGAGCAAGTCTTCTTCTAACCTTCTAACAGTGACAAAGAGGACTGAGAGGTAGAAGGGTGGAGGACATTTGAATACATAGGTTTGTATGTGAAACAGCCTAGAAGGAGGACATAGGGCCAGGTTTATTGCTTCTCAGGCAGGGTATCCTACAAACATGGTGGAGTACTCTGTGCACCGAGATGATTGGTCCCCTTCTTGATTTAGAGTTGTGCAGACTGTCATGTTTCAAACGACAGTATGCTTGCTGACTCCACCAATGCAAGCCCTACACTGATGGCTCAATGGAGTACTTCAGACTAGCCACCCTATTTAGAGCAGATGGTCTGATGCATGTTTTTTACTGTTCAGGACCCCCCGGGAAAGCTTCGTAGTCCAGAATAGAAGAAAATAAAAATTACCTCCACACCCTGGGAGAAAATACCCAGGTGCCAGGACCATTAGTATTTTGTTTTTCAAAAGGAAACTCCCACTTTGGGAGTTTGTTTTTGAAAAACAAAAAGTGTGCTGAGTGGCTGCATGAAGCATGTTGGCCACTCAGCAAACTTTCAGTGCCTTCAGCGGAGCTGGCATAGTAGTGGCTTCTCTGAAGACACAGAGATCTACAGAGGGCCAGTAGAGATTTCTAAATAAGGTGGGTGGTAGTCCGGCCAGGGTGGCAGCAGCAATAGCATCCACCCTTCTGAAGGACTGCAGGCCGCACACCAAACTCTAAATCAAGCCCTTAGGTTTTTGCACTCTAACGGAGATCAGGTTATCATGAGCACAGAGTGGAAGGAAAAGTCATAGGCCCTGATTCTAACATTGGCGGGCGGCGGCCGCCGCCTGCCTGGCGGTAACCGCCAATTGGCCGCTCCACGGTCAAAAGACCGCAGGGGCCATTCTGACTTTCCCGCTGGGCTGGCGGGCGCCCGCCAAGGGAGCGCCCGCCGGCCCAGGGGGAAAGGGCCTGCAACACAGAAGCCGGCTCCGAATGGAGCCGGCGGTGTTGCAGGTGTGCGACGGGTGCAGTTGCACCCATCGCGCTTTTCACTGTCTGCTAAGCAGACAGTGGAAAGCATACTGGGGCCCTGTTAGGGGGCCCCTGGACACCCGTTCCCGCCATCCTGTTTCTGGCGGTGAAAACCAGCCACGGTCGGAATGGGCAATGAAGCACCGCCAGCCTGTTGGCGGTGCTTCAGTCGTTCGTGGCCCTGGCGGTCAAAGACCGCCAGGGTTAGAATGACCCCCATAGTCTCCATGGACCAGGTGTGGGAAGAGGAGGTGAACAACAAATTTAAATTGAATGGAGGAGCGGAGATTTTGAGAGGATTGGGGGAAATGCAGAGCACTGGGGTACATTTGGGGAAGAAGTGGTTAATAATGATACTGTTTCAACCATTGACTTTTGCTGACAATACAGTTGTAGTAGAGAGTGCTACAGACAGTGCAGAGACTAGTTATAATAAACATTGCTAGGTTGTCATCAGCTGTAGTCAGAATTCTGTCCTAATTGGCAAACAGACTGATGTCCATGCTTTATCTTGGGCAGAAGCCTGGCTCCAGAAGGGGGTGACCTTCTAGAAATCGTTGTAATTGAACAAAAACAATGTTTCTGACTGCTAGGAAGGACATATTGGTTCATGGTGTCCCAGAATTCTAGGATCGAGAGAATGTGTTTGGAAGATAAAGCAAATTATGTGTTGGAGAGGGGTGCTTGAGGCGAGGGAATTGTAGAAAGTATGCATTAAAAAACTACCAAGATGAGAACACCTCACCTGTCCAGAAGACAGTTATTGTTTTGCTTATGGCTTGGGACAATGGCAGCTCTAGTGAGCCAATTAAGCTACATAATTCAAGCTTAAATGTTGTGAGTGAGGGTAAGTGGTTGTGGTGGTTAGAGAAGTGGGGCTTGTAAAGGATTTGTAGTTGAGGGAGACGTAGGCTTATTGGGTCAGGAAGTGCTTTTAGATGCCTTTGAAGTGAGGCTAGTGCAGAGCTTGGAAGATGCTGTTCTTGGTGCATGCAAAAATGAGGAAACTGTATGTTTTACATACCACGAGTTGTGGAAGGGTATAGCATTTTGGAAGTTATCAATCATGTCTTTGCTTTTTCAGTTTGGTTTTACTAGTCAATTTGTGCGTGTTCAAGGGCTTTCCTTGAGTGTTCCATTTATTCTTTGGACTATATCAATATGAGAGATTGAGAAGATATTTTTTATGAGGCGTATGCACTGGGTGGAACCAGTCGTAGGTCAGAGTTCAACAAGTTGCTTTGTAGAGGGGCAATTGTGTCTGCTGATTTAGTGTTAAATTTCATCTTCAGCTTTCCAAGACAAGCGCCGTTAACACACTTCCTATAAAATGAGATTGACCATCATGTCCTCTCTAATGAAGATGACCCTTAACAGCAGAAGTAGATAGACAATGAAAGAAACTTGACCTTTCAGTACTGGGCACCCTCCTCATTGGCCTAATTAACAAAACCATTGGAAGTGATCACCTTCCACAGTTGATTACCTAACTACCTAATGGCAGGCCAATCAATTAGCTCTGGAAACAACCATCAGGGATAAATCTAAAGGAAAAAAACTTGGAAAGATAAGATAAAGAAACCAAAAATAGATCTCTGTCCATTAGAGCTCAAATTGAGAGTTGCTCAATTAGAATAATAAAATCATCCTAAAATAACCAAATGGGGTACTGAGATAAAGAAACTATAAATAAATCTCTGTCCATTAGAGTGCCAATCGAGTCACACAATTATAACAATGAAATCCTCCTAAGTCCCCCTAAAACTGGCTATCAAAACTACAAAGAGGCTTCACTTCTCCACAATTATAATTAATGAAAAACGTCCCAAGAGGATCTATACAAAACCCAGAATGGTTCATCTCAGTTGTATTACATCTTCATGATTTCTGTGGCAAAATCTCTAATGTGTTTATTGTCACCATTGATAAACTAGTGAAACATGTCACATAGAAACAATTAAACTACACATACAGTGAAAGTGTAATTGTAAAAAAAGAATCAAACAATCAAAAATGTATTAATTCCATCATGATGCATGCCAACAAAAAAATTAAAAAGCTCATCAAATCAAGCCAGTTTGGCATCTCCAAGTCAAAAGACATAGGCCCTGATTTATACTTTTTGGTGCAAAACTGCACTAACGCAGTTTTGCACCAAAATGTTTAGCACCGGCTTGCACCATTTCTGTGCACCAGCCGGGCACCATATTTATGGAATGGTGCAAGCCGGTGCAAAGGGTGGCTGTAGTATGTACATAGTTTGTGGAATTTAGAATAATAAGAGTAGAATCTGTGGGCAGGAATGGAATGTGATGGGTTGAGAGATGGCGAAGAAGCTGACAATTGGATGGGTTGAATGGGGCCTCTGTACCGGAATAAATAACTTTTATGAACCGTGCTCGGCATCGTCCTCATTTAAGATTATCTTCGTTATTGATGGATACATCACTTCAGTGGGCTAGCGTAAAAAAAAATACATCACTTCACTGGCGACGGAGGATGGGATGAATTTGTTTTTCTTAAACATCGAGTACAATCTACTCTGCATTCACCGAAAACTGAGGCCTCAACAGGAGGATTACGAGGTCGCACAAGAGTAACTGAGAGGTGATGTTCCAGCAGTATTTGTTGTGAACAACATATCCACTTGAGCAACCTATTTTTATTCGATACTGCTGACTTAGATGAAACGTTTATTCTCTCAGACTGCGTTTTTCTTCGAGTGTTTCCATGGAAACTGACTCGAGCCGCGTTACAGCTGCTCCATCTTTGTTTCCATGACAACCAGTATTAGCATCACAGGAGGCGCTCAGCTGTGTTTATTTACTTAATCTTCATGTTTGATTCGCCTACTCGGACACGTGCGAGTTACCATAACAACGTTAACAGCATCCTCCTAAAGACACGAAGAATTGTACTGAAGCTTCTCAATCATGACGATCACTACGGTCAACGCGAAGATTTGAGCAGCAGTCAACCATTTCCAAGTTCACCTTCTCATACATGTGCAAGGAGATAAATGAAAAGTAAATAAAAATTAAATTAAATCAATCTATAAGGAGGAGACATTAAAATAACCTGTGGAAGTCAAATATTTTTTTCTTTCTCTTTTGAGTCTGGACTCATTTAGTGATCAACTATATACGTGATGCAGAATGTTACTGCGCCCCCATTTTTTCTAGCTCTACCAGGAGATCCACCTATCAAATGGAAGAAGTGGAAGAAAGTCTTTGAAAGATATTCCAAAGGGCATCACTTAGTGTGGAAAGGAAAACTGCTTTACTCTTACATTGCCTGAGCTCGGAAGGACAGGAAGTATTCGATAATCTTCCAGACATAATTCATGAAAATCTGAATGAATATGAAACTTGCGTGGAAAAGTTGGATAGACATTATGGCCCTCATTATAACCCTGGTGGTCAAAGACCGCCAGGGCTGTTCTGACGATTGCACCGCCAACAGGCTGGCGGTGCAATCCTGCTAATGCACCGCCGGGACCGTCGGTTTACCGCCACGTTGGTCCTGGCGGTTTACCGCCACGTTGGTCCCGGCGGTTTACCGCCACGTTGGTCCCGGCGGTTGTAATCCCCAGCGCTGCCCGGGGGATTACGAGTCCCCCTCCAGCCAGCCTTTTCATGGCAGTAGGAACCGCCATGAAAAGGCTGTTGGAAGGGGGAGGTGCGGGGCCCCTGGCATGGGCAGTCTAGGGGCCCCCTGCCACAGACCCATGGAGCTTTTCATTGTCTGCATAGCAGACAGTGAAGAGCGCAACGGGTGCAACTGCACCAGTCGCATCGCCGCAACACCGCCGTCTCCATTTGGAGCCGGCTCCCCTGTTGCGGCCGACATCCCTGCTAGGCCGCTGGGCGGAAACTAGGTTTCCGCCCACCGGGGATCTCATAATGGCCATCGCTGGAGCGCGGCCACATTGGCAGGCACACAGCGGTTACAACTTGGCGGGCGGCGGTTGCCGCCCGCCAATGTTGTAATGAGGGCCCATATTCCCAAAGTTTGTACAATACTCGAGAGATATCATTTTGGAAAACAGAACCAAAAGGAAAATTCATCTGTGGAAGGCTATGTAACAGCACTAAGAAAATTAGCCTCATCTTGCAAGTTTGGAACCTTGACAGAGGAAAGAATAAGAGATCAATTCATGCTAGACTGTAACATAGAAAAAGTGAAGGATGAAATTTGGCAGAAAGATGACCCTTCGCTAGAAGAAGTGTTAATCTTGGCTAAAAAGATTGAACATTCTTTCATGTGTGTAGAAATAATCAAAAAGGAAGAATGCAAAAATGATATGGTGCAATCGATCAAGTCTCTTACGGAAAAAAAAAGAAAAACGAGAAGGGCAGACTTATAAAAAGGAAAGAAGAGGTGTTTTTCAAGGGAAATGTTTTTGTTGTGGCAGACAAAGTCACATGGCCAACGTCAAAATCTGTCCTGCTATTAAGGTGACATGCAGTTTGTGTAAGAAAAAAGGCCATTACTCCAGTGTGTGCAGAACAAGGAGTGGAAAAGGCAATGTTTTTGAAGTTAATGATGATTTGGATGTTGAGGATGGTGATGACTTTGTATGTGGTCAAATAATTCTCCAGGTTGGAGGAGAAGGAAGGAAAGGTCCCATTGATGAAGTCATGGTAGATGGGGAGGAAACAACAGTGTTGTTTGATTCCGGAGCAAAGATCACAATCGTTTCAAAATAATTTTATATGGAAAAACTAAGGAACAAAGTTAAGTTGTTTAAACCGGCTACCACGCCGTATGCCTATGGTGGTGAACCCATCAAACTCCACGGATACTTTTGGGGTTTGCTTGAGTTCAGACACAAATTCACGAATGCAAAGATTTACGTCCCAAAGAAAGGTGACACTGTACTCAGTTGGTTCCATCAGAAGGACTTGGGAGTCATTCTCGATCCCAATGGTAATCCACCTGTGAGGATAAAGGATCAAGTTGTTATCAATACAATTGTGGATCAAGGAGTAACAGTTAATCAACAAGCTGTGGACAAAGATGAGTTTGTTATGAGACTAAAAGCAAGAGCTCCTTTGGTGTTTCAATAGAAATTGGGGTGTCTACAACACTACGTTCATCATATTTGTCTGAAGGAAGGGGCAAAGCCTATATGCAGCAAAGTTCGTGGTGTACCTGTAGCCTTACGTGGAGAAATGAAATTGGAACTGGAGAGGCTGCAGAAGGAAGGGGTCATAGAGGAAGTTGAGTGAACCAAATGGTTGGCTCCTGTAGTTGCAGCCAGGAAACCGAATGGGAGTCTGCGATTATGTGTGGACTTAAGGGAACTGAATAAGAATGTGATTGTGGATAGGTATACCATACCCAATATTTCAGATATGTTGTTATTACTGCAGGGTGCAAAGGTGTTTTCAACTGTAAATTTAACATCAGCATATCATCAGATTAGATTTACAGGGGAATCTAAAGATCTCACCGCGTTCATCACACCTTTTGGAACTTTTAGATATACCAGGCTACCATTTGGTTTAGTATCTGCAGCCTCGGTATTCCAACGGGTTGTGGAAAAAGTATTGAAGGATTTAGGTGGTGTGAGGGTGTATCAAGATGATGTTTTGGTTTTTGGGAAAGATGATATTCAACATGAAGAGAGGGTCATTAGTGTGTTGGAAAGGATGGAAGAATATGGGTTGACTGTCAAGATGGAGAAGTGTAAGTTTCGTAGAAAATCAATAGAGTATTTGGGTCATGCGATAACTGGTGAGGGCATATCCCCAAAAAAGGAACTAGTAAATGCTATTGAGAAGTTACAATCACCATCTAATAAGGAGGAACTTATGAAATTATTTGGTATGGCTGAATATTACAGAAAATTTGTGAAGAGTTTTGCGGAAAGATGTGTGAATATGAGAAAGTTATTACGGAAAGGTGTGGAATTTGTGTGGAACGAGGTGTGTGAAAGCGAAGTTAGAGAGATAAAAGAGCAATTGGTTAAAGCTCCCAAGTTGGGAAATTTTAACCCCAATCTGCCATTGGTCCTAATTATGGATGCAAGTGCAAAAGGCTTGGGGGCTGTATTACAACAGGGTGATCATGAACAAGTAGTTTTGTTTTTATCACAAGCCTTAAGGGAGGCAGAATTGAACTATTCGGTTATTGAGAAGGTGGTGCTTGCAGTGCATTGGGCTGTGAAGAAGCTTAAGAATTTGTTGTGGGGAAGCAATTCGAGGTAAAAGCCTCTGCATGAGATTTATAAGAAAAAATGGGTGGACGCGGTATCCAGCAGAATCACGAAATGGGTGGTGTTGTTGCAAGATTATGAGTTCAACATTAAGCATATTCCTGGGGCACAAAATAAGGTAGCTGACACGCTTTTGAGATTAGTACAGGCAGGTGAGTTGGAGGATGAGAGTGAGGTAGATGTGGATGCCGAAATGGTGTGTGAGATTGAGGAGAGTGGGCTTGATGAAAGTGTTGTGACGAAGGAAAGACGTCGGAAAGAATGTGAGTGGGATAGCACGATGGCGGAAGTGTTGTCCTTAATAAAGAAAGGTTGGGAACACAGGAATGAAGGGAATTGTGAAACACAAAAGTTTTGGCATGTGAGAGGTGAGTTGTCTAGTAAAGATGGGTTTTTATTCAGAGGTACAAGATGGGCTCCCCTACCACGTTGAGGCAGGAGATTATTTATCTTGCTTACTCAGGTCATCAGTGTATGTCCAAGACCAAAGGAAGATTGCGTTTGACAAATTGGTGGCCAGGCATGGACTCTCAGGTGGAAAGGTTGGTATGCAATGTATCATGAGCGAGAAAACTGTGAAACCCAGGGTTTAGCCTATGGAGATAAGGGATCGCCCACACTCAGCCTTGGGAGGAGGTTGCTTTGGACATTCTGGGGCCTGTCCGTGGAGAAGGTTGTGAGACATATCTGTTGGTGCTGGTTGATCTTTTTTCCAGGTGGCCGGAAATTAGGTTTACCAGGAACATTGAGACCAAACATGTAATTGGTTTTCTTAAGGAAGTGTTTGGGAGAGAGGGCATTCCCAAGAGTATTCTCACTGTTAATGGTGTACAGTTGGTGTCGAGGGAAATGGAACAATTTTTGGCAGACTGTTCTATACTACATAAGAAATGTGTGCTGTATCATCCCGAAACCAACAGCATGGTGGAAAGGTTTAATAGGGTATTGAAGGAGACCATAGCTTTGGCTAAAGGTAGTGAGTTGAACTGGAAGAAAGAGGTAATAAAAAGGGTTGAAGCATACAGTCTCACCTCACACCATTACTGGTAAAACACCTTTTGAATTACTTAGAGCTAGACACCCAAATACATTTGTTACACCTAGATGGGTGAATGATATGGAATCAAGAACTGGTGTGGTAGTGTCAGATGGTTGTTGGAGACAAGATGAACAAGAGAAAATTGAGGCTCGGAAAAAATCTTTTGATCACAAGAAGTCATCTCAAATAACCAAAGTTAAAGTAGGAGATTGGGTACTGATTCGCAAGCCTGCGAGTAAAGGGAGAAGTTCAGATAAAGCCAAACCTATAAGGGTGGTGAAACTTTTCAACAACGCAGTAAGAACAGAAGATTCTAAGATGTGGAATCTAAATCGAGTAGTGGTACTTAAATGCAAAAACGTATGGGATTAATACTTGTAATTTTTTTTTCTTGTTTTTTTTCTCTGTTATAAAGGGGGGAGGTGTGTAGTATGTACATAGTTTGTGCAATTTAGAATAATAAGAGTAGAATCTATGGGCAGGAATGGAATATGATGGTGTGACAGGAGGCGAAGAAGCTGACAGTTGATGAGTTGGATGGGGCCTCTGTACCGGAATAAATAACTTTTATGAACCGTGCTCGGCATCGTCTTCATTGAAGGTTATCTTCGTTATTGATGGATACATCACTTCAGTGGGCTAGCGTAAAAAAAATGACGTTAGTCAGTTGGGGCTGGCAGTATGGAAGAAAGGGGTTCTGCACCAAAAAATTACATTAGGCATGTTAGAGTAAAAAAAATTACTCTAACCTGCCCAGAGTAATTATCTGACGCAAAACCATCCATACCACGACATCTGTCTTAGAAAAGACAGGAGTCATGCCCACCATCCCAATGGCCGGCACAGGGGGCCAGGGTCCCCTGGGCATGGCCATTGCACCCAATGCCATGTAGGGGGGGGCATTTCAGGGCACCCTATGGCACTTAAAAAAAGAAAATACTTACCTGTACTTACCTATACTTACCTAGGCTGGGGTTGCCCCATCCTCCACTTTCCCTCTGGTGTGGGTGGGAGTGTCCCTGGGGCCTCGGGAGGGCACCTGTGGGCTTATTCCATGGTGTCCCACCATGGAAATAGGCCCACAGGTCCCGTAACAGCTGCCCTGACCCAGGCGTTACAAAATGGTGCAAAGCAAGCTTTGCACCATTTTTTGACCCCTCTCCTTACCTTGCATGATTTTAGCACAGGGGGATAAATATGGCGCTAAGGATATGGAGTAATTCTTTCCACGGGAACGCCTACTTTGCATCTCATTGACGCAAAGTAGGTTTCCACATCCCAAAAATGACTTTAACTCCATAAATATGGCACTAGACGGGTCCAGCGCCAAAGTATAAATATGGAGTTAGTTTTGCACAAAATTTGTGTAAAAAAAATGACGCAAATTCACTGAAAAACAAGTATAAATATGCCCCATAGTACCAAAGCTGCCATTTGTTCTCTCAACTTTCCTATCTCGTCCGAGAGAGCTAATTACTGCTAATTGGTCAGCAGTTAATCCCCATTGGCATTTCCTGAGTCCAGAGGCAAACAACTGTACTCTGAGTCAAAGTCATTAACTCTGCCACCCAAGGATCTTCTCTGGAAGTGTGATAGACGTGAGATAGAAGACAGAACTGTTTACTACTGTAACAAGACTGGCTATCTGGAGCGGTCCTAGGAAAGAATAGGAGGAGCCCTCCTTGACACCCCAAGTCAGAAGAGATAGTGCAAAAGCTACCGTTTGTTCTCCCAACTGCTCTTGTTCACCTCAGATTTCTAGTCCCTGCTAAGTGACCAACTGGCTTTTCATGAGCTGAGAGGCTGTTCTTTAAGTGAAGGTCATTATCTGTCCCAGCCAAGGAGTTATATTTCAACTTTGGAGGTAGAATAAGTGGCAGAACTGGTTTTTAGATACTTCTGTCTCAGTCATTCTAAATTACATTTAGAGAATTTAGCAAACATGTTATTACACCATTAAGTCATATTTAAAAAATGAAGCAACAGATAATTTTAATGCCACTTTCTAGCCCTTTTCTGATCAGAGGTAGAAAAAAAAGATTTTATTCCTACACAGACCTTTTAGGGGAAAGTCTAGCCAGATCTACACAGTGAAATAGCTTTTCAGTTTCATTTTATTTTGAGAGCACATGCACCCAATTATGTAGTGCTGCAGATTTTTAGAAATTAGGACCAAACTCCAAGCACTTTTTGCATACTTTAGGGATGACTTATTAAAAGAGTACATACATGTCAAAGGTATTTTTCTCTGACATGTATCACAGTAGAGTATTACTTTTCACACATATGTGGGTGGGGTTAATATACACTGCTGTCCGCATATGTCATTTAACTTTCCATGCCATATGTGCACTTTAGGCACCATTTACAATGAACTTTTAGGGAAGTTAATTAAGCCAAAAGAAATACATTACACGTTACAGAGGAAAGGCACGGGCAACTTGCAATGGTTTAGCAGTGGTAAAGCATGCAGAGTCTTAAAGGCAGCAAAATTAGTGTCCGGAAAAAAGCAACAATTCTGGGTTGACCATGCAGAAAATGTAGATTTGTTACAAATAAAGATCAGAACCTCCTCAGGGCACACACTATTACAGAGTATTCTTTTTCAATACACACATAGGGGGTTATTACAACTTTGGAGGAGGTGTTAATCCGTCCCAAAAGTGACGGTAAAGTGACAGATATACCACCAGCCGTATTACGAGTCCATTATATCCATAGTGTTGTTCCCTGGTACACAATCTACGGCTTATAAAGGCTGCTGGATATTCTCTACCTTTTTCATCAAGTGGTAACTCTTTTTTGTCAGAGGCGTCAGTATGCATTATGAAGGGCTCACCATGGTCAAGAGCCTTCAACACAGGTACTTTTCATATTGCACTCAGGTCCTCAAAGACCATTAGCTTGATTTTTGGATGTAAGAACTATCAGCTGAGCAAACATGTCCCCGTAGGTTACCACTGAGTCCCTGTAGTATAAAGTGAGTTCTAGAAAGTATCCAACTTGAGTCTTTCCATTGCCTATCTAATACTCACAGGAGACTACCAAGGACTGCCTTACCTGGTACTTGTCTGCCTTGATGGTCAATTTTTCCCCCTCCTTCCTGATCAATACCTGTTCTTGGTGCCTCAGGTTGTCCTCACATAAATTGCTAAATATGACAATGTCATTCAGGGAGGCCACATGAAAGTCTTCCAGCCTTAGAAGACACTAAAATGTAACCGGATAATTCTTACACCCACATTTCATGATCCTAAACTGGTACAATTCACCTAGCATACAGAACGCAGTCTTATCCTTGACACTGTGTGCTAATGTGATCTGCCAATAGCAACAGGTGATATAAAAGGTATTCAAGAAGAGTGCAGCACCCAGCAGGTCCACTAACTCTTCAGTTGTGTGAATCAGTTGTGCACCTGTCTTGGTGACCTTCATGAGGGACCGTTAGACCACAGAAAAATGCAGGTCTGTAGATTCTTGTTGGCCACCTATAACACTGGACTAACACAAGGACTAACACTGAATGACCCTCAAGTCTGTAATCTTAGCGCCTCTGCCTTGATGAATTTCCAGGACTCAGTCTAACAACCTGTAAACCTTTGCTGTTCACTGGCACGCCATCTACTTTGTCTATGTGATGCGGAGAGGCATCCCCTATCAATGGAAAGTGATAGAAAATTGAACTAACACATCTTTGCTTGATAATTGATTCAGGGTAAATTGTATCTCCTTCACAGCACCTTATGTCTCATCATTGTGCAATAGCTCAGGAAGTGGTTCATTATATTCCTAATCATTTCCATAATGTTTAGTGTAAAATCTTTCTAAGGGTTTGGCTTGAGCCGATTCACATTGGAGACCCTTTTTGGCTCCCTTGTGACACCTGTGTCCACCAAATAGTTCACCTCAGAAACCTTCACTACCTCATATGGCCCAGCCAACCTATCCTCCAAAGAGGTTGGACAAATTGGCTTCAACACCAAATTCCATAGTTGTTAGAGTGGCCCTTATGGGCTCATGGAGATGCTTACCTTTGGGTGATTGCTAAGACGTGAGACATTGGGGGATTGTTGTTTGTTCTTCAGTGTTCAACCCTTGATGGAGTGTGTCACAATTAAAAGTCCAGGACTATTGATTAACATAGACATCAGTATGGCAAGCCTTAGACCTGACCCTCTTCGGACCCAGTACGTGCCAGTCATTCATAAGCTTTTATGTGGTCAAATCTATGTAGGTTTCTGGTCTAGGTACTTAATTAGGGGCAATCAAACCATAGCCCAAAAGACATCCATCACCTTGCTTCTTTTTCACACCTACCTTGGCGACAGCTGACTTGCCATCGATTTCTAACTCAGCTCGGGTAATCAGCTACTCCATGTGGTTCGCCCTTGCTACCAAGCTTGTTCCATTGGCATCAAGGAGATTCTCCTAAATAAAAGAGAAAGATCCTCTCAACAATGGCCATGTAAGCACATGTATTCTTCAGGGCAGATACCTTCCTCACTTGATATCGGCTTCCAACAAAAACCTCATGTTATTTGCATAGATGTGCTTAAGAGCCACTAGGTCTCTTTCCCAAATGTCCATCACTAGTAGGTTGAGCCATTTTGGATCCCTTCACTCACAGTCAACACACTTGCTATAATTGGTGCAGTTGATTCAGAGTCTTTCACCTGATCGTCTCTCTTGTAATGTCCCTTCTTGTAATACTTAGAAAAAGTTAGCATCTGGGGCTTGAAAGAATCCTCTTTCCATCCCTTATCTCTTTGTTGTTTATAACATGAAACCCAATCCGCTTTCTCTTTGTGTTCACCCTTGGGCCCTTGGGATTTACCCTAGCCCTGCCCCCTGGTTGGGAATAGTCTGTTGAGAGTCCCTCTGCACTGTTTACTTAGAGTTATGCTGCTGCAAGTTTCATACGGAATATCTGCTCTTTTGCTGTCTTTAAATGTTTGAAGTTACTGTGCTGGCTTTAGCCTGAACTGTTCTGAACTTCTTATAATTCATTTGCTCCTGGCATCTTTCCAGTGATTCCCATAACATTAATGAGCAAGCGACTTATTGAACTGGCTGCCTCTAACACATCATTCAGAGCCCCCAAACAATAACAAAAACTGATTGGCCAACTCAGTGCTTGACGTTTTACCTTAATTCACACTAAAAACGAACAGTACCATACTACTGCTCCCATTGCTCTCCCTCCTTATAATCTAACCAGGTCCCAGATTCCTCATGTCAGGACTCACGGGTCTTGGTTTCTTCCATGGCTTAGTGCATACAATGCCCTGTATTGATTGGCTGCTCAGGGTCATGATGCAACACAGGCAGGTGCAGGAGTTTCGGGTCCCACTGCAGAGTCATAAATCGGGTGCAGTTTCTAAAGGTGAGCCACAACTTCACAGCTTGGTTCAGCAGCTCAAGTGTTCAGTGGGGAACCATTTCCCAGTGCCCCTGTGTTTACTGACAATCAGTTGCATTCCTAGAGTTGCAGTCTTGGATAGTTTCAACTGAACCAATTGGAGTCACACTGTGAAAATAAGAATTTCTTAAAGGAAGGTTGAGGGCTGGAACATGGAGTACCTGGTGACATGGGGTCATTTGCTTACTTAAGGTGATAAGGGTAAGCAGATTGATGTCCAGTTTCAAGTGCAAAAAATACCACCAAAGGTAAGCAGCAGAAAAGATGTGGAGGGAGGAAAAAGGAAGGGAGAGACTCAGGAGCAACAACCAGAGGAGGAGGGGGTAAGGAACTGGAGCAAAGCGGGGACATGGAAAGGGGTTAGACCAACAAGAGTGATGTAGAAAGTGAAAGTGACCAGACAGAGGAGCAACAAGGAGCAATGGGAGGGAGAATAAAAAAATATTAGTGAGATGAAGAAGGGCAGTGGAAGCATTGGAGAAGCCGAGGGGTTAAACACACAGAGAGCCTGTGGATATGGTGTGGATCAGGATGGTGAGGGGGAGCAACATACACGGTTGAGAGCAAGAAAAAACATCCACTCTCATGACGTGCTGAGCTAAAAGGGAAAAAAAATGGTTTGCTGGTTGTGTTTGGGGAAGTACACAAATCACTTTAATGAAAGGATCCAAAAGAAGCTATTCTCCAGTGGAGGTAGAAACAGAATAAGATCACCAATCAATAAGCAAGCAAATGAGAGTGACAAAAAAAACAATAATAAGGAACTGGCTGGCTCCAAGCCATTTGCTATTTATTGTATGGTCCACATGAGGTTTTTTTGAAAGTTCATAGGTGACAACTAATTAACCTACAGTGGTAGACATGAACACTGAGAGAACACGGAGTGGGTGAATGACACAAGTATTGCTTCCAAAATATTGTGTGACATGAATAATTGTAACAAACATAATATCACTACAAAAATATTGTGTAATAGCATATTGAAAGAAAGAGTATTTTTTATGCATATAATATCAGTTTTTAAATATTGTTTATTATTGTTTATTTTAACTTAGTTGTAATATATATAACATTTCAAAGAATTTCATATGGATAAATGATTGTATGAATTCTGAGTGTTAGTATTAGTCATGTAATTGTCATATATTTTTAAGTATTGTTTGTGATTTTAAATGTGTTAATTTTTTATGTGGTTAGTAATTTGTAATTGAGCAACAGGTTGTTAGCTTTGTGGGGGGTAAGGTGAGAAGTTAATTAAGTTATAGATTATTGATATTTTAATATGAATTATTTTTAAAGCAAATTAAATATTGATTATTAATTAAATAAAATGAGCGCGTTATTAATTAGTATTTTATGTATTTAAATTTAAATGGAGATGTATAATATTTATGTTATTTTGTATAGTTTCCTAGATACATGTTAGTTGTGGGTAATTGGGTTTGTATTGGATTAGGGTGGGAAGTTATTTAAATTACTTTTTTTTTAATGTATTTTTTATGTTAATTACTTTTTTAATTGATAATTAATCATGAAAATGTATTTATTGATTGAATGACAAGTGTTTTGAATAATACACTTTATAAAATGTATTTTATATTTATTATTATTTTTAATTGTATTTGTTTATTTAGGTACTATTTGCAATTGATTATTGTTTTTATATTAAAAATACTTTGTTGATTGTGTCCTTTTGGAGCAGTAGGGAGGGAAGTGAATTTCATTTAAATGTACTTATTTTTTTTCATTTAATAACTGTTTAAAATTGTAATTTTTATAAATATGTTTCTATACAATATAAACTTCTTATTTTAAATATGTTTTATTCATTTTGTGTTAGGTATTTAAATTTTTTAAAATTATTAAGCATTGGAAAGGTATACCTAACCCCTCCAAAGTCAAACACTTTCTCTGATTTTGCTTCTGCTGGAGTGGTAATATTAAATCTGAAATCCAACACTTTCACTACAGTTGCTTGGATTGGAGAGGGAATAGTAAATCTAACCATTTTGAAATGCAACACATTCCCTACTGTTGCTTAGACTGGCGTGGGAACAGTACATTTAAGCCCTCCGAAGTCTAACACCTATCCTAGTGTCGCTTTCACATGCGTGAGAATAGTAAATGTCACCCTCTGAAGTCCAACACCTTCCTTAATGCTGTCCAAGTTGGAGAGGGAATAATAAATCTAACCCCTGCAAAGTCTAGCAATTTCCCTATTGCTCCTTAGCTTGGAGTGGGAATGGCAAATCTAACCCCTCAGAAGTCCAACCCCTTTCCTACTGTTGCTTAAATTGGAGTGGGAATAGTAAATGTTATCCTTTTGAAGTCCAACACACCTATATCGTTACTTTGATTGAAGTAGAAATAGTAAATCAAACCCTTCCTAAGTCTAGAACGTTCCCTCATTTTGCTTAGATTGGAGTGGGAATAGTAAATCTAACCCCTCTGGAGTCCTACACATTCCCTATTCTTGCTTTGATTGAAACAGGAATAGTAAATCCCACACCTCCTTTCCTATTGTTGCACAGACTGAAGTGGGAATTGTACATCTAACCACTCCAATGTCTAACACTGTCCCTGTTTTTCCTACTTTGGAGTGGGAAAAATAAAGATAATTGTAACTGTTATTTTTATTCAAAGTGAAGTTGAATAATTTTTTTGTTATTTTTTTTAATGTTTTTGTTTTTTAACTTCATATTTTATTAACATCGCAGTGACCGGTGCGCTTCCTAACCGCCAGTGGTGCTGCTATAATGGTGTGACTGCCGCCAATACCTTTGAATTCCACATAACTTTACTAATCCAGTGTAGAGCAGCAATCAGAGTATGGTGCAGTAGTAATTTATTTGTACATGTGTGGGTGACAAGCATCAAGGCATTTCGGCTGGATGACAACTTTCGTCACAATGTGTGACACCATCTTGTGCTCAAATATATAGACTTGTGATTAAGTGACATGCAATAAACATAAAAAATATCTATCAATAGCAGCCTTACTGCAATACAATCAGGAAGTGAAAAACATTGTAGCAACCCAACCTAAGTAAACATTGCTGTTATTTACTTCATGAGTTATTAGCCTACTCTCAACAGTATACCAGAAAACATATACATAATGTACTTTTTATGGATGAGTGTAAGCTCAAAGATGTAAAGAAATACACCCTTCTTTCAATTCGATGTGTTCCAACACAATCACGCCTCAGTGGGCACATACTATCATATTAAATACTCATTTCAAACCAAAAAAATGAAAGACGCATACAAAACAGAGGAATCAGATATCATGGAAATTACATTTTTTTTCAAATAACATTATTCCTTGAAATAACATTAAATACTTTGCTCCCATGGCATATAATTTTCTTCCAAAATAATAATGCCAAGTGCGCAATATCCCAGTATCCCATTACATTAGCTTTTTCCTCCATCTTCAAATCAAAATCATGACAGCTGTTCAAGGCATTGTTTGAGAAACTGAGGCAAACCCAGTAACCGTAGGACCTGGGTGTGTAAATATAGCAAAAGCTTTAAAGGCCCCAAGGGGGAAGTATAGCCCTTAACTTCCACGGCAAGAATGTATTACCTTTATCAACAAAGTTGATCTAATGCATGTTCCCTTTATTCAAACAACATTTCTCCAACAATACATTCATTAGTCAGTCTATTCAGGTGCTCCTACAGTAACAGCGCAGTGAACATGAATAACGTGACACATTAGTGCCAGGTGATATATACAATATGTACAAAATTATGGTTAAAAATTAAAGCGATCTTCAAAGAGGACCCCTTCAATCCAGGTGTCCTGAAGTCACCTGTCTCATCATACATTGATTCATGTCGAAGTTTCGACCCCACAAAAAGATCCAATTATTAAGGGGTTATCATCAGGACAAAAATCATATTTTCAGGTAGCACCTAAAAAACACCGAAAAACACCTATTAATGGCCTTCTCACTTAGCCAAACAATGTTTAAAAAAAAACAAAAAACTAATATCTGTCTGATTCTTCACTACTTACTCTAAAAAATGAGATGTCATGTAAATGTGTCCCCTGACAGAAAAAACACACACATGATAATGGGCCTTTTAATATCAACAAAGATCGCTAAGATGAACAGAGTGAGGTTAGGAAGCAAAAGTTCCACGAAACCTCACCCCAAATCGAAAGGCATGTTCACTTATATGTTGAATTACCAATATTCAATATCCCTGATGTTTATATTCCTCTTCACTTCCAAAATGAGTTATCTTCCTAATTCAGAGTTAATCATGCAAACCATCTAAAAACAAAAATCAGGGAATTGTTATGTCACATCCAAGGCAGTCAGAGAAACTCCCATAGTCCACCCATCTAAAAAGAAAATTAAAATTACTAACAAAATACTGCACATATGCAAACAACAAGAATAATATCATTCCTATATTCCTATAGTATACAATATATCCTGTCTTACAAGGATAAACATGCACTGGAGCCTCACAGGTGTACATATAGCTCTTAATCAAAATGTAAACCTCTTGGATCCATACTATCCAAGCTAAGGATGTTCCTAGACTAACATTCTCAAGTCTTTTTCCCTGTTTCCTCCACGTATCTGCTTAGTTATCCCATTTATCACACTGTACCTTCATGCTCTCTTGTGTCCAATGTGTATAGCATGAAAGTGTCTAGCTATGGGATAGGGAGCTTCAGAATTCTTGATCTTGTAATGGCCTCCGATCTTACATTTATCTTTGCCTGTGATATTAATATCTTTGACACACTCCTGATTTCTAAACTCTTTACACTTGTCCCATTTTACAAAGCATTACTTGAGCTTCAACCACAATTTCGTGTCCATCTTGACCTCCTGACTAACAGATCTCTTATATATTTAGCCATCCTAAAGATAATTGTTGGTCCTGGCCCTTTTTACAGGGTCATCCCCAAACCGTTTGCCTTCCTCCTCCTGTTTTTTCTGACCTGTTGTTGTTGGTTTCAGGATTCTGAGCACCATGTCACTTCTGATCAGTGCTAAAGTGCATGTGCTCTCCCTTTTAAATTTGGTATGATTGGCTTACATCTAATTAGCATATTTAATTTACTGGTAAAACCCTTGTACATTGGTATCCCTATACCCAGGGCCTGCAAATTAAATGCTACTAATGGGCCTGCAGCGAAGCTTGCACCGCCCACAAAAGTAGCCTTTCAAAACTGTCTCAGGTCTGCTACCGCAGGGCCTGCATGAGCAGTTTACTACCAGAGGGACCTGGCATCTAAATTTACTTGCCAGGCTTGGAACTCCCCTTTTACTACACACAAGTCACCTTTAAGGTAGACCATAGCTAGCTAGCCCTATGGGAAGAGTGCTGTGTATGTAAAAGGTAGAACATATGTCTTTATGTACTACATGTCCTAATAGTGACAAACAGCCTATTTGGTTTCCCACCACTGTGAGTGCTGCCTCTCTCATAGGACTGCATTGGAAATGCCCTAACATATGTCTAAGTGGTAATGTATAATTTAGGAGGGCTGACATGTTTGGTATGGTTGTAATGGTAGTGGGAAATGCTGCTTACTGGTGTAGGTGGATTTTTTTAATACCATTATAGAAATACCACTTTTAGAAAGTGAGCAATTCTCTGTACTTATGACACTGGTATTTTGCAGCTGGACTCCAATTCACATCTATGGCAGAGTGACAGCTTTGCTTACATTTCAGACAGCCTGTACACACAGGGAGGGTGAAGATGTCACAAAAGTGCATCTGCATATTGAATGATCTTCCAAGGCTGGGAGAGGGAGAGGCGGGCACACCTGCATTGTAAAGGCTGTGCCCTGGCCTCACTCAAAGGGCTCATTTACCCCCACTGATGTCTGGAGCCAGTGCTGGAGGAGAAAGGGGACACTCCTGTAACCAGTTGGTACTGGTTGAAACCCCTTCTCCCTCTTTTTGGGGAAGCTGCACAAAATGGGTATAAGTACAGGGGGCTTCCCCCACATTTTTAGACACTAATGGACTACTGAACTGGACACAGAAGGCTGCTGGAAGGACTCACCAGGAACTGCCTTTGTACTGCTGCTATTGTGTTGATCTGTGACCTGCTGGGTCTCTAGGAGGAACTGCCACTGCCTACAAACCTTTGTGCTGGCCTGCTTGCCTGGATCCTACGGCCCTGTCCCCGATTTGTTGTCTCCAGAGGCTGGGTGGTGTGCCCCCTGTTCCCCTGTAGTTTTTCCTGCCTCACAGCATTGGAGAGCACTGCATTTAACTGATTTCCAGAGTGCAGGAAGGGAGCTTTACCATTTATTTGTCTGGTACAAGGGAAGCAATGCATTCTGGAGTTAGAGCATAGAGAGTGCTCCCTTCTTTCATCAGGGCAGATCAGGAACTCACGGAGGCCCTGCATCTTGCTTTCTTACAAAGCGCCTGGTGAGCACTACTTTTTGTTTGCCCAAAGCGCCTGGGGAGCACTACTTTTTGTTTGCTCAAAGTCCCTGCTGAGTGCTGCTGTGCCCCCCGCCTCCAGGAGGAGAGAAGGAGTGCGGTGAGGACCACCAAAATCTACTAGCGCAGAGATAGGTGCGCACTCTGTGGTGCCCCAGGGGCACCAGCCGGCACCTACTAGTGTATGATTACCACTGCGGCCCCAGGCAATCACATCAGGCGCCAAGAGGCCACATTGCCTGTGAGGTGCAGGAACGTACTGCGTCCCCCCACTTACGGGCCCCCGAGACGGCCCCTGTTACTGAAACATGGGTGCCCTGGGGTCAGCCGTCGACAGACGTGAGCGGCACTGCGAGCTGGCAGGCAACTAGGCCCGGTGAGCCGAAGTGCCTCTGCCTCGACAAAGTTTGTGCTGGAGCCGGACTACTGCCTCGACCTCTCCCGGAAGCTCGAGAAGAAAAGAGCAACCAGGGAAAATCCTCCTGAGAGGTGTGCAGGAGTACGGTGCTCTCACTTGAGAAGCACCATAGGGAGATTAGGTTGCTGTGTAGTGCGGCTTTTGTAGTGTTAGGAGTGACAGAACTTCTGACCCTGACACAGGAGAGTAGGCTGTAGTCACTGCCTCATTTCTGTCTTATACTCAGTGTGCCCTGGGGATATTTGCAATGCCCTTATGGGACATATGGCTTTTCCTTGCTAAGGTAACACACCTATTTTTAGGATTCGTAGTACACACAGAGAGAGGGAAATGTTTCTGTGATCTGTGGAAAGTTGGGAAGGATTTCCTGATATGTGAAGTAATGGTGCCTGACATATGCCAAAAGGGGGCTGTTTCATTGTATGGACATTCAGGATAACGTCTTGGCCTCCATGCTAATGTGTTTACTCTGCCATGAGCAATTTAGTGTCATCTTATGGGCAGTCATGATGGTGTTTGGCAGTTATGATTATGTGTTTACTATCACATGTGCATTTTTGGAAACAATGACAACCTGACTACTGCTTGTGTTGGAGAATAACCAGTAACCTATGTGTTTACCTGACTACTGCTTAAGGTTGCAGAGTACTAGTAACCTGTGTGATGTTCTGACAACTGCTTGTGTAACAGGGTATTACTGACGTGTTGTGTTTGGTCTAATGATGTTTTATGTAATACAGTTTATTTTTATATAACTTGGTTTTGTGTTTCCTTTGTGGTGTATTTGTTACATCACGTGCATTGTGTGTGTTGTGCCATCGCATTACACATTGCCTCTGGGATAAGCATGACAGCTCGTGCCAAGCTATCAAGATGGTGAAACTGGGTTATCTTGGGTGTGTACCTCCCTTGCCCTGACTATCGTGGGTAGGTTCTGCCTGGCTTAGGTGCATTCCAAGTCAACCAGCAAACCCGTTTCTAACAGTAATTAAATGTTTCCTAGGTCTCTCATCACTAATTATAGGATCACTTCTCACTAAGTGCCAGTGTTTTCCCATTATAGTTATTAGATTCTTATGCCTTGCATTAAATGTGGTGATAAACCTACAACTATCACTTGTAAAATAATTAGTTCTTCTGTTTTTTTAACAAGACCTCCTCCTTTTTACACTTCATCACCTTATATTTGGCTGTGTCTAAAAATATTGTACAGTAACCCCTGAGTTCAAATATCCTGATCAACTTCTGTTCAATTTGCCAAGCTCTTCTTCAGTGCTACTTAGCCTTTTCTCTCTGAGGAGTTCTCCCTACAAAATACTCTTCTTAAGTGCAATTGTGTGAAAGGTCTTCACATGTAGTGTACAGTTACCAGCAGTGGGTTTCCTAAACACAGTGTGGTAAGTTTGTCCTGGTTCACTGACAACTTAACATCTAAAAACTCAACGTCTGTTTTGCTGATAGTACTAGTGAAACTCAAATTCAAATTCTATAGTTGATCTCAGAAACATTCTAGCAGATGTGGAATTCCCTCTCCAGATCACAAAAATATAATCAATAAAATGGACCCACAATATAATATTGTCAACCCCTTTCGATACTGAAGGCCCTTTGAGTACCTGCTCCTCCCACCAGTCCAAATTAAAATGTTCATAGCTGGGGGTGATGCAAATACCCATCACTGTTTCTTGCAGAGTTTGAAGTTTTTATCATTGAAAATATATATATTTTTTGTTAAAAACCATTCTGTCATTTACAATACCATTACAGTATATTTGTAAAATGTTATAGGTCTTCCTCTGAAAAAATGTTTGGCTGCTCTTAAACCATCTGTAGGGCAAATGCCAGTATACAATGACAAGACATTGAGCATTAATTTTGGAACAGACATTCAGGATTTTTAGGAACTTGTCTTTCTCTGAACAGTTGTGTACAGACTGAACACCATACTCAATGGGAGTTTCCCATATATCTGTGGTTGATTGTTAATGTGAACTCTGCTACCGGTAAAGTGTGTCCTTTAGGGTCAATGTTTCATATAATGCATGCTTTTTACACCTACAAGAGTTGTAGCTGTGGTGGCACTAATTCCTCATATTTTCCTGAGCTAGGTTGTGCTTACTTTCAGGTTTACAATGCCATTCAAAATGTATTGTAAGTATACAAAATAGTGATGGATGGAATGCTTGAATTAATTTCAGCCACTGGTAATTTCTCAGGGCCAAATCCCAATGCATCCTTATTTTTTACACCCTGCCACCTCAGTTTGGACCCATCTGTATGTAAATCAGTCTTGTCCCTGCTCCAATAGGAACAGTCCAGCCCAAACTGCCAGGTCAGGCTCTCCTTGAACCAGAACACAATCAACACAGAACCTGTTTTGCCCTACGTATGGGCTCATCAATCAGGTACAGTGACATAGTGTTAAAGGGATCCACGTCTGAGCATACCCGTTCCACTTAGGGTGAGACAATAAGTATACAAAAAGTGATGGACGGAATGCTTGAATTAATCTTAGCCACTGGTAATCACTTGGGATGCATCTCAATCCACTGTTGTTTTGCACAACATGCCACCTCAGTTTAGATCCAGTTATTTGCAAATCTTACTTCACACTGCTACAGGGCTTTTTTTAACATAAATTAATACTTAATTAACATATGTAAATTAAACCACCTTCCTCGCTCTGCCCCCTGCTCTTTAGGGCCTTGGGACTCTATTGCCCAGGCCTGTGTATTTTTTTAAGGGGTGGGGGACTGCACAGCCCCCCTCCCCGAGACATTGTCGGCCCCAGGGGCCCTATACTCTATTGCCACTCTTTTAATTAAAGTGGAGGAGGAGCACATTGCTTCCCTCCCTGGGCCAAATTCAGCCCCAGGGACTGCATCTCCTGTGGCTCAGCATGATTTTCAGGGGGAGTTGGCACACAGCCCCATCCCCGGGCCAAATCCAGTCCTGGGGACCCCAATCCCCCAGACCCTGCCTGATTTTCAGGGGAAAGGGCGTACAGCCCCTCTTCCCGGGCCCATGCTCAGGCCTGGTGTAATTTTCAGTGGGAGGGAGCAGGTTTCCCCCTTCTCGAGATGATTTCAACTCCGGGGACCTAATCCCTTAGAGCCCTGTACTGTTAAATGTGGGTGCCCTGGTGCCCTCCCAGGGCACCCACTATACTCTCTTTAGGGGCCAAGGGGTAAGCCCCAAGGCCCCTGAGGCCCAAGCCAGCTCCCACCATACATCCCAATGCTGCTCCCTCAGGGTGGGAGCCATATCAGTACAGGCAAGGAAGTAGATCAAAAGTCTGCTCCCAGCAAGCAAGAGCATTTTTAAAGCTCCTGCCTGTTGGAGCGGAGTTGGTGTTTGTTCCTACTTGGTGGGAAATTCAAAACTGCTCCTGCCAAGGGAGCGCCAACACAGGGTTCCCTGTCCACTCTGTTGTAGGCAGGGAAACTGCTATGTCCTGGGGATGGGCTCCTCAGGACATAACTACTGAGCCAGCCCTGCGCGACCCCCTTCCTTTAATGTAATTGGCCCCAAGAGGTAGGCTCCCTGGCACCTTTGATGTCTCAGCGAGTGTGGCTGCAGGCCCCTCTCCCCTTTTTGCTACATTTTGGACAGGGGGTGGGCTCCCCAGGGCCTTTTGAGGTTCTGGAAGGGGGCCATGTTTCCACCTATCCCACTTAGTAAATTTCAGCCCTGGGGTTGGCTCCTGGGACCTTTAGAGGTTCAGGGAATAGGCCAACCAGTCTCCCTCCCATATAAAGAAGTTTTGACACTGGGGTGGGATTCCAGGTACCTATGGAGTCTGGAGGAGGTGGGCTTCCCAGCCTCCCTCCTCATTTAAATGAATTTCAGCCCCAGCGCTGTGCTCTCAGGCCCTATGGAGCAACACAATACATACTTTTCCTATGGAACAGCAGACCTTACTAATATTATTACCTAGTGGCGACCGCTGCTAGGTTATATATCTAGATACTGTAGATAGATACTGTACAAACAAGATACATGTTGCAAGATAACAGCCACTTGTGCATACTGCACAATACTGCCATTTAAAAAGGTCTGCATAATATTCTGAAAGAGCTTTAGTCCACCTCTGATGAAGAACTACCACCACTACAGCTACAGCAGGAGTGTACATGTGCAGCTGAGGGATGTGCACAATGCACAGAGATAACCAACAGCTATTTCCGATTGCATAACATCATAGAAATGAAACATCACACATGATGGTAGCGCTTGGTGAGCAACTGAGTAACCACCTATTATTCCAGTGGCTACAGCATACTAGAAATCAAGGATTAACTTCATCCTTGTGTTTGATAAATTGTTAACTTGAGAAATACAAAGTACATAAGATGAGTGAGAAGCAGAGGCAAGTCATCCCACTGAGTGACTAGTGAGTCACTTCTTACCGCCCCCTGGGTTGGGTGCCTTGTCAGCAGCACTTGGTTGCGGGATTGGCAACGAGTCTGAACGCCAGATAGATTGCAGCCTGAACACCTGGCAGTGGATAACCTGTGGACGGATAAGCCACTGAAGCTGAAGTCCTCCTCACTCTCATGTGGGCTGTATTGTTGGGGATGCACAGGTTGTGAGTCTGGATGTTCTCCAACACCGTGGTGACCTGCACCAGCCCACACACAACGTCCTGGCAGCAGTATGCTATGTCTGTCTGGATATTGATAGACCACGTTGCCAGAGTGTATGTTGCGTCAGACAGATGGTTGATGGACTGGGTGAATGTGTCAAACTGGACCAGGTATTGCCTGTGTCTCTGATGCTGCCCTTTCTCAATGCTACACAGTGTCTTTGCCATGAATTGCAGCATCGCACTCATTTTTCCAATTTTCTTTGTCTCCAGTCGCTGCCTGTTGAAGATTGCAGGCCACCATACATGGGTTGTGCATCCAAACAGATCTGACACAGTTTTTGGACAGTCTGCTGGGGTTTGGCCTCTGTGCCTTTGCAGTGTTCTGGACTCAGATGTTATGGGGTGCCTGTTTCATGATTGTCCGTCATCACTGTCCTCAAACTCTGGCGGGGGAAGATGCTGGCTCTCCTGCCAGTTGGATTTGGGGTGATGAGCTGAGGCGATTATAGGGTCATGGGCTCAAGGATAACCTCACTGCCAATAGCCCCTTTGGCTGTCACGGGTCCTGACACATCTAGGGTGTGTTCTGTGGAAATGCTTGCATATAGTCAGTGTAATTAAGTGGTTCATTTTTAGAAACAATATTGTTGTGACTGATGCTTGTGTTTGTGACATGTTTGTCTTGTACACATATGTTTGGTGTGATCATCAGCACTCAGTACTGCATGCTAATGCTGTGTACTACAACTCCGATGATGCTTTGTTTCCTTCTTTATTTCTTTCATTTCTCACTCCTATCACTTTCTTTTTATTTTTCTTTAATTTCTTCTTTCCTTTTTTAAACTTTCTTTACTTTTTTCTTTCTTTTCTTTGTCCGTCCTTCTTGCTTTCCTTGTTTATATTCTTTCATTCATTTTTCTTTCCTTTTCCCTTCATTCTTTAATTCCTTCTTTCCTTCTTTCTTGATTTCCTTTTCTCTTTGATTCCGTGTTCCTTCTTTCTTGCCTTCATTTTTCTTTCATTCTTTCATTCCTTCTTTTGTTTCTTTTTTCTTTCATTCACTCCTTCCTTTTATCTTTTTGTCCTACCTTCTATTTACGTCTTTCCTTCTTTATTGCTTTCATTACTTTTCCTTCTTGCTTTCATTCCCTCCTTCATTCTTTCTAGCTTTCATTCCTTATTTCTTTTGTGCTTGCTTCATTCTTTCTTTCTTATTTTATATCTCCTTTCCTTCATCCATCCTTTCCTTCTTTCTCTCTTACCTTCTTTTTTCCTTCCTTCTTTCTTGCTTTGTCTCTCTTCTTTTTTCCTTTTCTCTCATTTTCTCCGTTTCTCTCTTTCTTTTTCTTTCTTTCTTTCACTTTTTTCCTGTCCTTGTTTCTTCTTTGCTTTTTTGCTTTCTTTCCTTCTTTCTTTTTTTCTGTCCTTTTATCCTTCTCTTTTCTTTTTTCTTGTCATTCTTTCTGTCTTTCTTGCCATCCTTCTTTCTTTCTTTCTTGTTATCTTTCTTTCTTTCTTTCTTTCTTTCTTTCTTTCTTTCTTTCTTTCATTCATCTCAAAGGCAAGAGGCTGGCAGCCACTGACACAACGATTGGCTTTTTAGGTCGGTGTTAGCAAGCTCTTTTGATTTTACTAAAATTATGTGCATGACATAGTTATTTATGGGGGTTTCAGCCACACTTCATACAATTGTCTGTGGTTGTGTCATTCATATTTTTCTACAACCCATTCAGGCATGCATCAATGGGCAATGCATCACTACACTTTAACCATTGGCTAACTTCACTCTAAATTAGGCCAGATGTACGAAAGGATTTTACCCATTCTGTGTCTATGGGAAAAAGCTTTCGTACATATGGCCCTAAGTTACAGCATGCTATTCTTTTACACGGAGCACAACCACACATAAATTAGTTCCCTTCAGTGCTAGGGAGTACTCTATTTGTGTGTTCTTTTTTCTAAGCGCCCGGTGGCTTTCCAAACAATTAAGTTTTGCAAAAGCTGTGGGGAAAAAAAGCAAGAATTGCCAAAAAGCTGACGGACGACACCAGAACTATTGCCTGTGCCAGAGCTTGTTTTAACATCAAAATGATAACAACGAGTCCGGCAACCATGGAAAGATGATTTTGTTTATTACTTGTGTTAGGTTCTAATGCTTACTAAATGCAGTTTCTACAATTGAAAAATTGTGGTTCGAGCAAATATTCTAACGCATACCAGCACTTTTTACTCTGCCCTCATGTAAATAAGATGATTATGCAAGTGAGGTGGTTTAAAGGAAGGCAGCATCATTATGGAATACAGTAATAAGCAACGCACTCATTAAACACATCTGTTGCTTGCTTTGCTGCCTTGATGTTCAAAGGTTACACATAACACCGCATTTAAACATTTTGCATATTCCATTTATGTGCACTTGTGCACAAGGAGCTAATACCATGCAAACAAAGCCCTAAATTAAACCCATTCAGAGCCATTAGATGATTATAGTACAGACATTTCTAGCTGACCAACTGAGAAAGGTCGCACCGTTTGCATAAGGAAAACATTTCCAATAATGAAAAGAATGTGATACGAAAAATAGCCAAGCATTGAAATATGCTGTTTATATTCTCCTATTTGTACAGAAATAGGCAAAGGTCAATTATAGTAATAAAGGAATACATTTTAGCACCAAACTAACAGCTAGCATGCTGGACACCCGTTAAATAAATTTGGGGCAAGATTTACTAACCTTTCGTACAACACAATGTAGTAAGGCAACGTGTTGTGCTGCGTTGTGTGAAAGAGGGAAAGGAGAAATGCGCCATATCCACTAAGATATGGCGCACTTCTGCTCTCTAATAGGACTGGTGCACTTCAAGCACTCCACACATATGTAGACTACAGCACATCTGAAGCCATCCACTAGCTGGCAAAACATGGCTTCTGCCTTACCTATGTGGCCTGACTACTGCAACTTCAAGCCATAAAGACAAAGGTGTGAAAATAAACAATTTTTGATACGAAAGAACCCTACTTTTAAATATTAAATACAACACATCCTGCTAAGTAGGCCTTGCAGCCCACAACGTCTCCCATTCATAGTTAAGTGTGAAGGCAGACCTGGGAAAGAGAGGCCTTTGTTCCTTAGACTATCTGTAGTCAGCTCATCACCATCCCAGTGGGAGAAGGATATGGACCCAAAACCAGTTTGGCATAGTTGAACAAGAGAAATTGCCCATTTCCCTAAACACACCTGTGACATACCAGCAGCCTCCAAGGGCAGACGTGTGGGGAAATATTGGATGTGCATCATAACAGTGCACTGTGGGTTACGTTACAGTAAGGCAAACGTGATATGCTCTGAAAATGGGGTAAGCTGCAGTGGGAACGTTTTTCTCATTGACTAGGGAGTGCCCAGGAGTCTCCCCATTTGCTGACTAGTGAATACTAAATACACATCACCCACAGCCTATGAGAACACATCTGGAGCTGAGAAATAACAGAAGAGGTAGGACTTTCTGTCTGTGATCTATGTGGAGACCTGAAGGGCTCAACTTGCTCCCACTTGTACCCAGGACTGAGAAGTGGACTCCAATGGGCAGCTGACTGACGTCCTGTATGGCTACATAGAACAAGTTGCACAAGGCCTTTTTCCTGAAGGGATCAGTATCAACTGGCCCTGGATTGGGCCCTTCTGGTGACCTCAATGAGAGTGAGTTCTGGCCTCAAAGTGCTGTTCTGAAGGTCCTCGAATCCTTAGAGGTGATGAAGAGGCACTGCTTCAGAAGGTCTAAAAAGCTGGGACTTGGAAGGTTTTATGAATTTCCAAAATGCCTGGAGCATCAGTAGGATCTCACACTAACATGTCTAATTTCAAGAGGACTTTGTTAGACACAGCTTCAGGTTTGCTCCACCAGGCGATTTTGAGCTCAATAAAAAAGACTAAGAGACTGATTTAAGGTTTGGCAGAGGGAGTAAAGGCACACAGGTAGTAAAGGTATAAGGATTAAGGGTATAATTTACATCCGGCATCCTGCCGTTACTCCACTGGCCAAATTGAGAAATGGCCGCCGGTCTCACAGATATCTCTATGAATTGGCAGGAATCCCCATCATGGAAGTTCAGTTAGTACTAAAAACGTTTGACAGACAGCACTGTCAAGCACCCCAATCGGGTGACAACATTTCAAAAGTTTTTTCTTTTTCAAAAACAAACTTCTAATGTGGGAATTTGTTCTTGGAAGCATAATAATGGCCACCACTCATTATGTTTTTTCAAGTCCCTCACCACCTAGTTTTATCTGGCAGTAAGGGACAACAAGATGAACACATAATGCTTCACCATAAAAAGATCAGAAAATATTCTGTGCTTGCTCTGACAGCCCCCATTCAATTGGGCTGTGAATAGAAAGAATACACCGAGGGCTGATAGAGGAAATCTGACTCCATCGGCCGAAACCTGCCTGCCTGACTCAAGTTTGGGCCAGCTGTCTGTGAGTTTGGCAGATAAGGTAGTCTGTTGCCATTGTAATGGAGTACCCTCTCTGCCAAACTTTAAATTGGGCCCTAGGTCCGATGGTAAGAACCTTGACCAGGTGAAGGCGTGAAAAATATCTGCCTAAGGAAAGGACTTTAGTGGCCGAGAAATTTGAATTTTCCCTCTCTGAGCTTTTTCTGACAAAACAAACAGCTTCAGTGGGAGCTTGTCCTGCACTACTGGAGGATTTCGACTGCCATCTCAGAAAATGAGACAGAAGGTAAAATATTTGACTGGGACAACCTGTTCAGTATAGTTTAATACTCTTATTGTTTTTTAAACTTGAACAATATAACTTTACACACAAAAAAACTACAGTACCTTAAAAAGTCAAAGAAATCTCACGGGTGAAATTTCCAAAACGTTGGTTGTAATCTTGCATAATTTCAGCAATTTTATAACTACACTTGTTGTGCAAAATTCCTGATAATATGCTATTACTCAAAATGGTGTAATGTTATTGTGGGAGCACAAGAACAACACGAATGACCAGAACGCTAACAACTATTCATAGAACATGTGTTTTGTTGTTCTATTTGTTTGTGCAAAATATAACACTAAATTCTGGTTTTGCATTTCGTGTAACTTCATGTAATTTTTCTGGGAATGCAAATTACGTACACTCCTGAAAAATCCCCCCAAAATACAAACTTCCTGTAAAGGTTGGTATCCAGTCATTCTGAAAGCTAGTTTGATTATTGCTCAGTAGATGGGATGTGCATTGGGATGTCAGACTATTGATATGGCAGTTTTTTTTGGGTAAGGGTGCGACGTCTGGCAGCTAGGACGTCAAGGAGGCAAGCTAGTATCCCTTTGTTTTATGTAGGGGACACAAGAGCCTAATCTTATGGTCCTTAATGTTCAGGCTATCTGTTTGGGTCATGTAATGTGTGGTTTCCATGGGTGTAAGGGAGTGCTCTGATACTACTGCTCTTCGATTGGAAACTAAGCTATTCTCTTCATACATTGGATGTTGGCTGCTTGGCAGTCAGTGCTTAATCAAGGAGGTGGATCTAGAACTCAGATATGATAAAGCGCAATACTACAATACACAATGTAATCAAGGTCCAGTTAGATAGAACTATGGGGGTCATTATATACCCAGACAAGTGTCTTGCCAGCCCACAGGACAGCTAAGGTCCTGATGAAGGACTGCCCACCATATTTAGAGATGCCTGTTTACTTGGCGGGTATTTCTGTGATGAAAGTACATCCTCTAGTATGATGAATGGTGTTTTGCCACTGCTAGTGCACCATATGGATTTTCAGTCCACTTGGCTTTTTTTTTTTTCAGAAACAAACCGTGACGCTGTGTTTTTGAGAAAGATGAACTCAAAGTTCTGATGCGCTGAAAATGTTCTCACTGTGCATGGGGAGCATGGTTAGGTTTCGCTGCCTGGGTCTTATCTGCACAGCGTGGTCAAGTCTGCTAGACAAAATGAGTGATAGCCTCCCTGCTTTAGATAAGATGGGAAAGCCGTCGCTATGACCTGCCAGCCCAGCGATAGATAGCCCATTAGATCGTGAATTACTTCTGACAGAAGTAGCCGAAGCGGAGTAAGACAAAATCCTGCATTTCCCTTGCCCTAATTGGGTAGGGGAGCCAAACATGTGGTGGGATTGAAAGCACAGTCAGTTAATAACCGTGCCCTCGTCCTGTCATAGCCTAAATGTCCTACTATGTATTTTAAATAAAATTCACCGGTATTTATGACTATATGGGGAATACAGAGCAGTAATAATAATAATTAACAAAACAAACCATAAGTTCTAGCAAATTCTGAGAGTTGAGATACCACAACAAACATATTTATAGGAATTACTATTTAAGGTACTATCCTCAAAATAATGTTGGGGATAACATAAAATGTTATGATCAGAAGGTCCCTGTTGTCTTGGTGAGTATTCGGGTACAGTCCATGTACTAGAGCTTTTTATAATGTCTCTAATCAAAGAAACTATAATGCCAGACAAAATGTTACAATGTTTCAAGTGTGCTATGACGTGTCTGCTTTTTTTTCCAAGGTGGAAGGGACAGCAATCGCTTAATTGAGCCAAAGCTATTAGGAATCTTATAGAAATGCCACAGCCTAAACCTGACTAGTAAAACCGGAGCTGTGATTTCAAGTTACAGAAAAATGATGGTTTATGTCACCAAAGACCATGTTTCACAGTCATAATAGTGGGCTTCTGGTCTGGTGTGTTCAGTGACAAGAGACTTGCTGGCCACTATTCAACACAGGATGAACTCTTCTCTAACTAGACTCCAAAGTCAAAGTCAGAAACCTAGGAAACAGAGAAACTGTAGGACATCTGCTAACACCCCCAGCAGAGTTCTTAGGGGTACTAAAGTTTAGGAGCCTGTATCTCATGAATAGGCGATTGCAGTCAGATGGCAATAGCACCAATGGGACCTGGGGCACAAACATGTCAAACAGTTGCTCAGAAGCTGTAGCGGAACCAGGATTAAAGTTAAGGGTCCACTTGTGCATTTAAGCCATGATATCTTTTGAATCATAAGAGCTCAAATATACGTTAAATTGGTTCGAATGAAGGTGAGCAAGACCTCTGCGACAAATTGGGCACTTTCTTTTCCTGCAAGATTAAGGACATTTATGACAGCTTCCTCCCAGAGACCCCACCCAGCATCAGAACCTATGACCAACACAGCCCCCCAGAACCCACCCAAACCATCCACAGCTGGTCCACTCTCACCACAGAAGAGACCGAAAGCATCATGAACAGCACTCACTCCGGAGCTCCCACAGACCCCTGTCCCGACCCACTGTAACAGAGCCAATGCATCCATCGCCCCGTGCTCTGTAAGATGCTGAACTGCTCTATCAGCACAGCCACCTTCTCCAAAGACTGTAAACATGCCGAAGTCCGCCCCTCCTGAAGAAACCCACGGCTGAATATTCAGAGCTAAAGAATTTCAAGCCCATCTCGCTATTAGCCTACCTTTCAAAGTACTGGAAAAAGCTATCAACTCACAGCTGCGGCAATTCATCGAAGACAACAACTCACTGGACACCTCTCATTCTGGCTTCCGCAGCAACCACAGCACGGAGACAGCTCTTCTTGCAGCCACCGATGACATCCGCACACTCCTCAACCGCGGCCACACAGCAGAACTCATACTCCTAGCTACCTCTCAGCAGCCTTCGACACGGTCTACCACAGCACCTTATGCACCAGACTCTGCGACGCAGGAATCTGCGGAAAAGCCTTGCAATGGATTCACTCCTTCCTCTCTGGAAGAACACAGATAGTCAGGCTCTCACCCTTCATATGCAAACCAACAGGAGTCAGCTGCGAAGTCCCTCAAGGATCCTCCCTGAGTCCAAAGCTCTTCGACATCTACATGGCCCGCTTGCAGCCATTGTCAGAGGCCATGGAATGAACATTGTGTCATACACCAATGACATACAACTCATCATATCCCTGACTGAAGACCCGGACAAAGCTAAGAGGAACTTCCACACAGAATGAAAGCCGTCACCACCTGGATGAGAGAGAGCTGCCTCAAGCTCAGTTCAGACAAGACCAAGCTCATCATCTTTGGAAACTCCACTTCAGCCTGGGACGACTCCTGGTAGCCCACATCACTAAGCACCCTGCCTTCTCCGACTGACCACGCCCACAACCTAGGAACCATCATCAACTCTTCCCTATCAGTGAGCCGACGGGTAAACGCAGTCACCTCTTCCTGCTGGCACACTCTCCGCAAGGCCACAAAATCTTCAAATAGATCCTGGTCAACTGCCGCAAGACAGTCACCCACCCCTTAGTCACAAGCAAGCCTGACAGGCAATGCTGGCACCACGACAAAAAACATCAGGAAACTGCAACTCATCCAAAACGCTGCTGCCAGACTCGTCTTGAACCTTCCCTAACAGGAACACATCTCCCAACACCTGAGGACCCTCTAATGGCTCCCAACGGAGAAGTGAATCATCTTCAAACTACTCACCCACACCTACAAGGTCATTCACAACATCGGACGAGCCTACCTGAACCATCGTATCTCCTTCCATAATCCCGCCAGATCCCTCTGCCCAGTCCAGCAGGCAATAGCCACCATCCCACACATACGGAATACCACTGCCGGAGGAAGGTCTTTCACTTACCTCGTAGCAAAGAGCTGGAACAACCTGCCAATGCCTCTCAGACAAAGCCCATCACTCATCATCTTCAGGAAGAACCTCAAGACTTAGTTCTTCAGATGTGGCCCAGACCCTCCCCCAGCACCTTGAAACCCTCACAAGTGAGTAGTTGCGCTTTACAAAAACTGATTGATTGATTGATTGATTGAACATTGGCAGCCAACTTAGCCAGGAGACAAAGGAGGACCCTACAGGGCAGCTCATCAGCAAGGCACACCAGTAAAAGCCATTGTTTGCAATGCCCCAGAAGGAAGTCAGAACTGGCCTCCATATTGTGAAATTTATTCATGTCTGGCTCTAAACCCATTGCCTTCTCTCCATCTCCCATTGAAGAAGTTGTTTGGAATGCAGAAAAGTTTGCCTAGCGAGAGCCGTTTTGTTTTGGCTCCTTTTCGTAAATGTTTTTGATCCCAAGAAAGGCTTTTTGTTTCTGAAAAACAAAAAACAAATGTCCTAGTTGTACCTCGAGTTTTCTCTCAATTTGTTGGTGTTACGTGCATTGTTTCCTTATTCAGGAATTTTCATGTGCATCAGAAGGCAGGCGTTGTAACAAACATTGCCTGTTAGCCCGTTGGTTAATAGACTACCATTCAAAGGTTTCTGACAGTTAAGCCAGTTGAGACTGCACCACCAGATATATGGTGCCTCACCCACTTCTAGACAAGACATTTAAACTGCATGTTTAGTTGAGCTCACCCTCTCCCGAAGTCTAAATAACATCAATCTACATATGAACATGATTTCTTTGGAAAACAAATTATGCCAAGTCAAACATTTTTGGCTACATTTATCAATGTTTTGCATTGCCCTTGTGCTACACAAGGGGGCACATGGGGCACACAAAACCTGAGTGAGATTTATCAAGCCACTCAATGCTACCATGTGTGGCCATGTGTGGCTTGATAAATATAGGGTAACGCAAGGAAGCACAAATTTCTACATTGCACTGGTGCAGGGAGGCTTTCTTTGGGTGAAGCGTGAGTGTTCCCACGCATGCACTCATAGATTCTGGCGCACTCCCAGATTTACCATTAGTGGCAGGCCTGGGGATGCAGCAAAATGCTAATCCTCTCCAGCTGAGATGTAGTCCATGGGTTTGACATAGATTTACAAGATTCAAAAAAACCTCGGAATGTGTCAAAACTGTACGCCACCACAGGGGAGATGTAACTTTATTTCTCCTCATTTTGTGCAGCACATACTGTATAAATAGAGGAAAACACCTCCGTTGATTATTTTTGTGCTGGAAGGTGTCCCTTCCTGCACAAAAACAGTTGTGTCAACAATGCAGACACCATTATCCATTATGCAAAGGTGCCTGAGTTGGCGCTAGGTGCCAGTTTGTGCACCAGCGCAGACTGAAAGGACAGGAATGCACCATATGACATTAATATGGCACATTCCTGCCCTTTTCAGGGCAGCACAGCAAAGTGATTTGCTCCGCTGCCCAGTGGCAAAACCAAGACAATAAGCCCTGCAGAGTGTGTCCTGGAAAAAAAATCTATCCATCAGATCAGACCACTGACCTGTATCTGATTAGGCAACACTGAACTCAGATGCATGTGATTTGAAGTCTCAGTAAACAAGGGGCAGTCAACAAATAAAACAGCTGACTGGAACGTCAACCTAATTCTTCTAAATGATGTGTAGTACTAAATGGGCTTCACAGCACTCAACCAAGAAATAATGCCCACACTAATTACATAACTGGCTGATACTGCTTCATTAATATGGGCTCTGAGCTTAGCCATGCTGTCACTCAGCCTGCCTTCAAGTGAGCTAGATGTGCTGATCATCAGGGCCACCAAATTGAGCTCCTTTAATCTCAGATCGGGGGCCTTCCTTTCTTCTTTGAAAGAAGAGTAGCACACTCAGAGTCTGTTAACTCTAGTATGGACTTCATGCAAAATAGCCGATATGTAAGCAAAACTAATTGTATGCAATTGCTGCATCAACAAGCAGCAGCTTAAGCCCTAAGTCAGAGCATGAAATGCTAAAATTAATAAATTAGTTGGTCATTTTTGTACAGTTAATTCACAACATACGTGAATAGAAATGAGAACACGTGACTGACAATGCAACCAACTGATACTAGCTATTGTGCAGGTGCCACGATCACCTCAAGAGAAAAAAGTTGAAAAGACCTTGAAGAACGGATCCTGAAGGGACAGGCAAGTGCTGATTCCAGTATTTTCTAAAATCCTCACTTCGTGATGCCTGTCCTCTAGTAGCCTGTAGCAGGCTATGTCTATGACCCAGTGCAGGAAATGTGCAATTGTACAGCACATAATAAAATGGCTAGAGTGCATTATAAATGTGTCTCACTTAGCAGGCATACTAGGATTGTACTGATCTGTAGGCTGGTATGAAATGTCATAGCAATTAATAACGTGACTATACATATCAAGGCACTAATGAACACTAGCATATTTGCAATTCATGTAATAGTATTGAAGCACAGATATGTCAAAGTACTTTCTCACTTCCGTTCCTGTACTCTGATATTGAGGTTCCTTCCATAGGCATCAAAAGAGGAATGCAAGCCCTGTTTCTGGCCTTCACCTTCATTGTGATTATGCACTCCCATCCTCTTAAGCATGTCTGCTCCTTCCTCATTCTCAGTGAGTTTTCCAACTTATGCTTCTTCACGTTGCCGCCTTCATAGAAACCTTGTTGCTTGCACAGATCACTGAAAGATGTTAGCTTCAAGACAAGTAAAGCTGGTATATGAATCTTTATTTCATCTCAGAAATGCCAGTGGCTCTGTCCATGCAGTGACTCTGTCCATTAAAAAATAGTATAATAATGATATGCTTTTAATACAAAGTCTGTTGTTAGATATCAGTGTGAGAAAGAGCCTCTTTTGACATGATTTTGCCTGGAAAATTATGTGGTTTCAAACTATAAGTGCCCTGGGTCCCTGCTAAACAGGTTCCCAGGAGCAGGTCTCTTTCAGCAAAACTGTACTATGTTTTGCATTTCAGCCACTCTTGTAAATCCCTAGTAAATGGTACGCCTGGTACCTAGGATATGAGCACTGAAGCGTGCCCCGCAGAGCTGCAGAACCAATTGTGCTACTCTGAAAGGCCCCATACAAGCCTCATGCAGACTGCCTTTGCAAGGGCATGACAAGGTGTACTTAAAATTACAAACTCGACCTGGCACTCACCAAGAGTGCCATGTGCACTAACACTGAATGCAATATAAGTAAGTCACCCTTCTGGCAGGCCTTACAGCCCTAGGGCAGGGTGAAATAGTGCATGTGAGGGCATATGTGTGCATGAGCCGATATGCCCCTACCTTGTCTTTGCTAACTCTTAGACATAGTAAGTGTACAGTGAAGCCATAGTAAATGCATGTGCTGGACACTAGTCATTACGAGTTCCCCAGCTACATGATGTCCTCTTCAGCTGCTGCGCCCGCGTGAACCGGGAACCACCTGATGTTCTCCGGCAGGCCCATAGGGCACTTCGACAACCTCGACTTAAAAATAGAAGGTGACATTTATGAGAGCATTGCTTGATTTTATATGCATTTGTAAAGTTTTTCCCATGGATTCAAATGAGGGGTAATTATGCACAAAAACAGAAAAATTTCTAAACTTTGAAAAATCATAACAAAATTAGTACATACCATATATTGATGATCGTGGTCTTAAAATTGTTTTAAAAATCTGAAGTATTTTTGTAAATTGGTCTTGAGTTAGTCTTTCGAGTCTGTGTCCACATTTATTGATACTGTGAGTACAACAAATGCTTAGCACATCTCGTGGATTAGCCTAACTGCTCTGCCACACTACCACAATAACAAAGCATTAGGTGGTCTGCTTTTAACCTCTGGATACCAAATTGGGGTTGCTTGGACTCCCTGCACAGTGCATGTTATTTTTATTTACAATATAGAGAGCCAGCTTCCTACATTTGGTGGCAGAGGTGGGATATGAAACTTTGCATTTCCTGATACCACTCTGCCACTAAGGGCCATATGTACGAAAGCTTTTTCCCATAGACACAGAATGGGTAAAATCCTTTGGTACATCTGGCCCTAAGTGATCACACGAATAACTCTAAAAATTGTCATTAGCCTAATTGTATATTTCAATTGGACTATTTTTCAATTTTTTTTAATTAATAGCAAGGGCCCTGGATAGATCCCTAAAATAGTGATTGGAATTTAAAAGTCTTTACTATAGTTAGGCCTTGGGAAAGGTTTCCCAACGTTTCCAAAACTTTTTCTGAAGTTTTAAAAAGATCACAACTTTAATAAGAAAAATGTCTGATGCAGAGAACCGGGCAAAGGAGCTCGACCTGACCCCTTGGATGGGAATGAAGTACCCCAGACTAAGGGCTCTCTGCAAAGGATACCAAATTCACACTGGCACTCATGCTACCACAGAAACTCTTAGGAGACTTGTGGCAGAATGTGAGACTGAACACTCAGTGGGTGAGGGTGAAACCTCAGAAAGAGAAAATCAAGAAAACTCCCATGAAGCTGAGGAAAAGGAGATAGGATCCTCTAAATCAGAAGTAGGAGCCCCTAACAGAATGATTTGGCTCTGGCAAGATTGACCAAAAGTCTGGCCTTAGAAGCTCAACTTTTGGAAATAGAACTTAAAAGAAGCGAGTTGGGCCTAGGACCCATCTCTGATGATAGCATACAAGTAGAAAGGAGAAAGAGAAGCCTTTTAACCTAAAACTCCCCAAAGGAGTTGTCCCCCCTTTTACAGAAGGTGATGATATCATCAAATGTTTTCTGCCTATGAGAGAGCCTGCCTAGCCAGGGAAGTAGTAAGGAAACATCAGGACTCTCTATTGTGGGAACTGTTCTCAGGTAAATGCAGGAATAGACTCCTGACAGTGAATGAGGTAGATGCTAAGTCCTATGCCCTTATGAAGGCTACCATGAATGAGGACTTGGGCTTACCACTTAAGAATACAGAATAAAATTCAGAGCGACTCAAAAAACCCAGAGTCAGTCCTGGGTAGAATTTGTGGATTTTTCAGTAGAAATGCTGGGTGGCTGGTTAGAAAGTAACAAGGTACAAGATTCTGATGGGCTTTTCAATTTGAATGAGAAAGACCATCTTTTAAGTAGTTGCTACAATGAGAAGCTACATCAGTTTCTGGTAAACCTAGGTCCACTTTCTCCTCTAAAGTTTGGAAAGAAGGCAGACCAATGAGTCAAAACAAGGGTGACCAAGACTACCACTGGTGGGGAAGACCAAAAGAAATCAATCAATCAGTGTTTATAAAGTGCAGCTACTCACCGGTTAGGGTCTCAAGGCGCTGGGGGTGGGGGAGAGTGTAGCGTGTACCGGAGGTGGATTCAAAAAGCCATGTCTTCAGTTCATTCGTGAAGTTGGGGAGGGAGGTGGTTTATCTGATGTGGAAGGGTAGGGCGTTCCAGGCGGTGGCTGCGAGGTAGGAGCAGGAGCATCCTCCTGTTCTGGTTTTGCTGATGTGGGGTACTTCTGCGAGAGAGAGCTGGGCTGAGTATAGGGCCCTGTGGGGTACGTGGAAGTTGAGTCGCTGGTTAAGGTATGCTGGTTCGGTGTTGTTGAGGGCTTTGTGTGCATAGGTGAGTATCTTGAAAGTGATTCTTTTCTCTATGGGGAGCCAGTGCGAAGTACGTAGGTGTTGCGAGATGCGGCAGTGTCGGGGTAGGTAGAGGATCAATCTGGCAGTGGCGTTCTGGAAAAAAGAGGCCAAAAGCCCCCCAAGGGAATGATGGGAACCAAAACAAAAACAAAGAGTCTATATCAGACCCCCAAAAACCTGCTCAGGAGGGTGGGCCCCAAAACTCCTCACAGTACAAGGGTGGGAACAAGGGTAAACACTTTGATCCCAACAAGGCTTAGCACCATGATTGCAAAACCAAAGGACACCAAACTGAAAACCTTAGATGTAAAAACAAAAATAATACCTATAGTCCACCTGCAGTAAATGCAGTTGCAAATCTCCAGATGGGATCACAGTTGTGGCCTGACCATGTCAGTTAACCCACAGAGGCAACATCATTAGTCAAAGAGAGAGAGGTAGAATTATCATTATCCTGTGCTGCCTGGCCTACTAACATGCAAAGTACCGGCAGCACCCTTTGATTAATGTGGCTAAGGTAAAACCCTGGAGGGACACTAGGGCTAATGTCCCCATGGTGACCCAGCACCTGGTCCACTCAGATCAGTACTAGATAGGGAAAACGTATCCTGTCACCAGTGCTGACAATGTCACAAAATTCCAACCCATGGCAATGCTATATTTGACTTGGGAGATTACCTGGACAGAAAGAAGTGGCTGTGTCCCCATCCATCCCTGTAGACTGTCTGCTTGGAAATGTCCTCTAGAATTCAGCTTCTAGACAGACCACAAGTCAGAACCCCTCTTCCCAGGAAGTGGACCTGTTAGCCCCAGAGGGAACTGAGTCAGAAGAGCTTGGGCCTTACCACATAGAGCTTTGGGGTCCAGGGGAACTCTCTAGGGAGGATCAGTGCCAGGGACAAAAAACCTGTCCCACTCTTGAAAACCTGAGGCAGTAAGGTGGACAGGAAGAACAGGGTAACGCAGTGGTACCCACAGGATCTATTGGGAGGATGGACTTCTATACACTGAGGCCAGAGACCTCAAGTCTGGTGCAGCCAGGAGGGTGGTAGTGCCCCAGCAGGACAGAGAGTTTCTTCTCTCTCTAGCCCGTGACATTCCCCTGGCCGGGCATCTGGGCCAAAACAAAACCTGGAGCACGTTAGTCAATCACTTTTACTGGCCTGGGATATCCCAAAAGGCAAAGGACTTTTGCCAGTCATGTGTCTTCTGTCGAACCAGTGGTAAAGCAGAAGGCCACATGAAGGACCATTTAATCCCACTACTTGTGGTTAGGGTACCCTTCGAAAGGGTAGAGGTTGATATTGTTGGCCACCTTGACCCTCAAAGAATCTCAGGAAATAGATATATTCTAGTGGTAATGGATCAGGCCATTGGATATCCTGAAGCTATTCCTCTGAGGACCATCACTGCCCCTGTGGTGCCTAAGGCCCTCCTGGGTATTTTTACTATGGTTGGCCTTCCTAAGGAGGTAGTATCAGACAAAGGTTCAAACTTCATGTCTGCATACTTGAAACATATGTAGCAGGAATGTGGTGCAATTTATAAGTTCACTACCCCATACCACCCACAAACCAATGGGTTGGTTGAAAGATTTAACTAAACATTGAAAGGCATGATTGGAGTACTCTTGTTTGGGCATCCTGATAGGGCTCCATTGCGTTTTGTAAGGGAAGGCTGGGAGAGGCCTCTTAAAGAGCCCAAACAGGACATTGTGGATTATGTATTTGGCCTTCTTTCCAGGATGGCTGAGCATATGAAAAAAGCAAGCAAACACCTTCACTTCACTGCAGCCAGGATCTCCAGAAGCACAGCAGAAAAGTTGGGTGTTGGTGCATGTGGCTCCTAGGGCTCTCCAAGGTAAGTGATCGGGGCCTCCTCATACTTGAAAGAAAAGGGGAGGTCACCTACTTAGTTGACCTTGGCAGTTGCAAGAATCCCAAAAGGATAATACATGTCAACCGTCTGAAGCCCTATTGTGACAGTGCTGATGTGACCATGCTTATGGTTGCAGATGAGAGACAGAAAGAAGAGAGTGAACCTCTCCCTGATCTCCTCTCCAGCAACCCAAAAGATGGTTCTGCTGATGGATTAGTATTGCCAGACTTACTCACAGAACAACAGCAAGCTGATTGCAATATGCTAAGCTTTTCTCTCTGACCCCTGGTAGGACTAGCAGGTATATCCGTGGTGTGGACACTGAGGACAGCTTGCCTGTCAAAAACAACATTTATAGATAGTCAGACCATGTCAGAGAAAGTATCCAAGTCAAGGTCAACATGATGCTAGAGTTGGGTGTCAATGAACCCTCTCTGAGCCCTTGGGTCAGCCAAGTAGTTTTAGTCCCTAAACCCCACTCCAAAGGAGAGAAAAAGGAAATGAGGTCCTGTGTGGACTATAGGTGCCCCAATACTGTGGCAAAAACTGATGTACACCCAATTCCAAAAGCTGATGAGCTCATAGACAGATAAGGGGCAGCCAAATATATGAGTACCTTTGGTCTTACATCTGGGTACCTGCAGATTGGCCTGACCCCTGGAGCAAATGAAAGGTCAGCATTCTTAACTCCAAGTGGGCACTGTCAGTTCACTGTAATGCCATTTGGATTAAAGAATACCCCTGCCACCTTCCAGAGGTTCGTGAACCAAGTCCTAGCTGGGTTAGAATCCTTTAATGCAGCTTATCTGGATGAAATTGCTGTCTACAGCTCCACCTGGTAGGATCATCTGATCCACCGGGAAAGGTGCTAGAGACTCTGCCACAAAAGGCAAAAAAAGGCCTCACTATCAAGGCCAGTAAGTGCCAGATAAGGCATGGAAAGGTTGTATACTTTGGCCACCTGGTAGGTGGGGGCTAGGATCAGCCACTTCAACCCAAGGTCCAGACAATTTTGGCTTGGGAAGCTCCAACCACCCAGACTCAAATTAGGAGATTCCTTGGCTTGACTTGATACTATAGGAGGTTTGTGAAGGATTATGGCACCATTGTGCCCACCTTACAGAACTTACCTCAAAGAAAATGTCCAAAAAGATTAACTGGACAGTGAGTTGTCAAAATGCTTTTGACACTCTGAAGGATACAATGTGCTCTGTGCGAGTCCTGAAAGCTCCAGATCACTTCAGGTAGTTTATTGTCCAAACAGATGCCTCAGAACTTGGCATAGGAGCAGTCCTAGTCCAGACCAATGATGAGGGACATGACCAGCCTGTTGCTTTTAAAAGCAGAAGACTACTCCCCATGGAACTAAAATGGAGTGCCATTGAGAGGGAAGTCTTGGCTGTGGTCTGGGCCTTAAAGAAGGTGAGGCCTAATTATTTGACTCTCACTTCATAGTTCAGACAGACCACAGGCCTCTCAGTTGGCTTCAACAAATGAAAGGTGAAACCCCCAAACTGCCTAGGTAGTCCATAGCTCTACAGGGAATAGACTTCAAAGTGGAGCAGAGACCTGGGACTTCCCAAGCTAGTGCAGATAGCCTTTCCAGGTTCTTCCACTTAAAGGATGAAGACTCCCCAGGGTAAGGTTGGTTTCATCCCCTTTCATTTGGGAGGGGGTAGTGTGAGAACGGGCCTCTTTTGACATGGTTGGCCCCCACACTTTGCCTGGAAAATGATGTGGTTTCAAACTGCAAGTGCCCTGGGCTCCTGCTAAACAGGGTCCCAAGGCCAGATCTCTTTCTCTCTTTCCCCAAAACTATACTATGTTTGGCACTTCAGCCACCCTTGTAAGTCCCTAGTAAATGGTATCCCTGGTACCCAGGGCATGGGTACTGAAGAGCCCCCCCCCCCCCACAGCTGCAGCACCAATTGTGTCACTCTGAGAGGCCTCCCACCAGCCTCAAGCAGACTGCCATTTCAAGTGCATGACAAGGTATACCTAACATAGCAAACTCGACCTGACACTCACCAAGAGTGCCATGTCTACTAACACTGTATGCAATATAGGTAAGTCAGGGTGCAGTATCATGCATGTGAGAGGATATGTGTGCATGAGCCAATATGCCCCTACTGTGTCGTTGCCAACTCATAGACATAGTAAGGTACATGGAGATCATAGCAAATGCATGTGTTGGACACTGGCCATTACATGTTCCCTAACTACATGATGGCCTCTTTGAACTCTGGGTTGTTTGGTATCAAACAACTCAGAATAATAAACCCACACTGATGCCAGTGTTGGATTTATTATAAAATGTACCCATGAGAGCACCTTAGAGGTGCCCCCTGAAAGACCTGACAGCCCTGGCATGTTTGCTGACTTGTCCTAACCAGCCTGCTACCACCAGACACGATTCTGGACTCCTGGGGTGAGAGCATGTGCTCTCAGGAATCAGAACACAAAGCCTTTCCTGGGCAGAGGAGTCACACCTCTTCCCCCAGACAGGCACCTTGCACAGAGCTTTGCCACCTTTGTAATCTGATCCCACCTCTGCTGGTAGCAGCAGATGGCCCCCCAACAGTTTTACCCCAAATTTAGGTGGGAAAACCAGCAGGAAACCTTGAAAGGATAGGAGGATTGGCAATCCCCAGCCTGTACCACCCCTCAGGTGTAACAGGCAAGGTGACCACTCCATTTAGTTTTCCACCATCTTGGATGGTAGGAAAATAGCCAATCAAGGTTAGGGATTAGGAATAGTAAATAGTATCTTAATTTTGTTATTGTTCTCCAGGACTAAACACAACAAAGCCAGTTTAGTTACACACATCCTCACTGAAGTCACCACAAGATATAACACTTTTCCACTCATCCATGGAGAATGGCAATGAAATTATTTCAAGTGGACCTAAGATCTTCTCTTCAGGATCACCCTAATGTAACAGCCAAGCACTTCCAAGTTTTCAGAAGAATAGATACACAGAAGGATTCAGCCCACAGCAGACCAAAGATTCCAATAGCCCTGCGATCCTGTTTACTCAGAATACTGTTTTCAGCAACCTTGGGGCAGAGCCCTATAGGCAGAGATCAAAGTAAATGTCAAAAAAGCGCTCCCAATATATCCTTTGTAATGCCATAAAGGTATTCTTTTGTCATCTCTTTTCTTTAAAGGTTAGTGGGTGTAGCTTGTGTTGGGAAAGAGGAGATGCTAGCTTTCCAGCGTCAGCCACCCCTATATTAATTCTATTAGGTCCCTAAAGCAACCCACACACCTTTCCTTGCAGATATACATGCCAAAACCAATGTGTCTTGAGCTGTGGTCAGAGAAGGATCATAAGTTATATACTATTTAAACCAGGGGGCATATTTAATAAAGATTTTGCACCACCCTTGCACCACACAAGGTGGTGCATGGATGATGAAAAACCTAAGTCAGTTTATCAGGCCATGAAAGGCCACCTTGTATGGCCCTGAGGGGTTTTATAACTCTGTAGTAACTAAATGCAGCAGAGATCATTGCGTTACTCTGCCCTGAGGAGGCGTTCCATGGTTGGAGTGTTGGTGTTGCCAAAGCATTCCCAGAGTTACCATTACTAGTAGATCTGAGAATGCATTAAAATCCTATGCCGCCCCACGTGAGGTGTAAAGGGGAGAAATATCTTTAATAGGTGGCAAGGTGGCTTGCTGCACTGCTGGGAAATTTGATAAATATGTCCCAAGTTGGCAAAGGCTGTTCCCCCAGAGCAAGTCTTCTCTCTGAACAGTAAACTCACCACTTTCACTACAGACTTTGAAAGATGTCTCATGCCTTCTACCAGGGCATTCCATACATAGCTTGTTATGCAGGTGGGCCCAGGGGAGCACAAGGGGATAATTATGTGAAAAGTGATGCAACTAGGGCCTCTGTCCACTTGCCACTGTTTTCTTTTTGAATGCCTTTACGCTGGAAGTCCTACTTGCAAGCTCTAGACACAGCTTCCCTTTCTCTGGCAGTTTTAACCCTTCCATGTTGTTATAATGGATGGTCCATCAAAACAAACAACGTTCACTACTTGATCGTTGTGTCCTCGAATGAGTTCCTTCATATTGGCTCCAAGTTTTCTGGCCGCTCAAGCCTGCACCACGTCTGCTCGCTTGCCATCAGTCATGACAATGGCAGGCCTTCCATCAACTGAAGCTGGGGAAAGCCCACATTCCGGTGAGCTAAAACTCAGATGCTGATTGACAAATAAAGAACAATTGCAGCCAAAAGCTGAACCATGGGTAGTAAACGTCTACTGCTTTACGCCACTTGCAGTTCTGTTGCAGTGCTGAATTTGTAAATAAAAACATGCCAGTGCCCAAAGTCCTCCTCATAAACACGCGGCTGCTGCAATTAAATGTGCGAACACGGAATTCTGAGGCAGTGTAATCCTGAAGCCATCTCGGCAGCAGCAGTTTCTGTGCCGGGGCTTCGGGCTCCGCCCCATTTATATTCACAGTTAAAAGAAAGCAATCATGCCAATGGTACATGTTTTTAATTTTTCAAAAACCATCTTGTAACTTTAAAGAATGGGGAGCACTGTCTGCCTCACTCACCGACACCAGTGTTGTAGTTCATGTGCTTAATAACAATGCAGACACGTGACTGACACATTACTTTAACTGCTCTCCCAGCGGGCCCAAAGTCTAAGTATTTGCCGGGCTGACAGTCTCACAGCCCTGAGGGCGGTGATGTCATCAGCTCGGCAAAGACCTAGCATTGAGGCCCAGTCTCCACCCCCTGATGACGTAGAGGTAAAGTTAGCCATGGGCATTTTTAATGGAAGCCCTGTAGGGCTTAGCCTCCACGTCAATCAGTGAGTGGAGAGCATTGTCACCCCACCCTTTCCTAACTTGTTACAGGGAGTGGTGGGACCCCAACAACCCCACCCTGTGACAAGCTGGGAAAGGGTGTGGCAGGCGGAAAGCCATGAAATTTAGTCTGCGCACACTCGACTTGAGTGGTGTCTGAGACTGCCAGTGCTCCCAGGATTGAGTACGTGAAGCCATTTTAGTAACAGTGCATGCTGTGTGTCTGTTCCGATAGATCCATGATTGACTGCAGTGCTGCATTGACATATGTAAAGGAATCAGGCCAGCATTCAGCAGTTCACCAGGTAATGACCATTAAAAAGAATTTAATAGCTGCCGGGCCCAGGCTTACTTGCGTAGTTGTAATTGGGCCCATTGTAAGTGGGGGTGCACTGCAGCAGCAGGCCTTGGGGCTGGGGGAGCATTTTGCCTCTAGAGTGGACTATGAATATAAAACGTGACTCGAGCCACTTAACATACTTTGCACGGTGTCTGCCCCACTCACTGAAATATGTCCGTCCGTGCATAACCCTTCACATCCGGGATGATTTATTACTATGTGTACAGGTAGAGGGCAGAGGCATGTGAAATTATGGGGCCCTGTAAGCAATGGCATATTATGGGAAAGTGCATTCTTCAAAAGGACTGTGCATTTTCTGTCGAAATTAGGTACTATTTTAAAACATTTCTTCTCGTGCTTTAAAAAGATTAGAGTTGCAATTATCAGTGCTGATAAGTACACATGCTGTTAACAAGTACATTTGGATTATATGAACGCAACATCACTTTATTATGCTTGCTTTAAAAAGTGCGTTTGAAGTTGAATTTGGTGGAATGTAAATTAATTGTGTTTTTATACCCGCCAAAGGAGAAACTCTGTTGGCCAGTGTATCCAGCGAACCGTGAGGTGCAATTATTGTGAAATATTGCCCGTGTTTCAACATGCATGCATCTAACTTTCACCCACTACGCCCTACATTGTTTATGTCCAATTGCAAAATGATCATGTGTCACTGCCTATGATAACCTTTCCAACTCCCCAGGAGTAGGAGGTGTTCTATAAATGGCAAATCCAACTGGAAATCACTGCAATTCAAACAAAGCAATGGCAGGAGTAGGCATGCATATAATGCATGATTTCACACAAGGCTGAAGAAGCCTATGCACTCACACACGTGGCTGTTACAAGGTGTCGGTCCCTGCTAGCTTGCAACTAAATGTTTAAAATGCCCATAATAATATTCATCCACTATTTTGTTTCCACGTGCCATGCCAGGGTATATAGATTAAGTTGGGGCACAAAGAGCCTAGTTGTGCTGCAATCTATCATGATTCACCTAGTCCACTTATTACATGTGTTTTTAATATACATATGCATGTATGCACGCATGCCCCTAATGTGAACCTCCGCACTCATATCATAAGCCACCTCTGTAGACTAGACGTGCCAACACCAGATCATTTTAAAAGTAAATGAAAACAGAAACACCATTGCAGAACCAAACACGTCATGGAGGATTTCAACCAGACACGTCAGGGCAAATGAAAAAAGCACCAAAGCAAACAACACAGGGTGTTGGCTAATTGCTTGTTTCTGTTCGTTAAATGCATGTGTTTTTTTAAGACGAGGGAAGGTCATTGTTATCTTGGTTCTGAATATGATGTACAGTGCAATGGGAATAAAGGGCCGAGTTTCAGTGCAGACAGACCTGTTAAACAAATATGATGTGTGGGTGCCCGGTGTGCCTGGCAGCGGCTCTGCTGGGTATATAGCCCTCTGTGTCAGTGCAGGCACACACTCGGTTACAAGGCCTTCATTACACCGTAGGTGGGTGGTGTGGTACGTGGTTTTGTAACTGCATGTCATCATAGCTGCCAAGCTCCCATACTGCTTGTGACATGTCCATGTTTTGAGTGCATTTGCCATTTGCATGTGATATTCAAATCCTTTGAAGTGAGACATTTCCACAGTAATAAGAAACATTTCAGAAAGGTTTCTGAGACACCTATTTGCACTTTTTTTTAGTAAACAGCAAAGTTGCATTCTGGGATTTGTAGTTTTGTTCTTAGAGGTTGCTGGAGAACAAAGAAGTAGATTGGGTTGAATCTTCCTGGCATCTATGCCAGCCACCTGGATACATTTTTGTCAAGTTTAGGTCCAGGCAGAATTGTAGGTGATACTACAGCATCGTTTTTTCTGCTGTATTCGGTAAATTAGGTGACAACTGCTAGGGGCATGTAATGTCTGTGAATCAACCCTTGCTGGCGTTGTGCTCAAACTTACTAAGGCTACTTCTGCTGCACACAATAGCATTTGCAAATGATTGGTTTATTATTTTTCACTATCAAATTAACTGGACTTATAGTTCATCTCTCATGGCTTTCTGTTGAGATCCATATACAAATAAACAATGCATCAAGCCTGCAGCACTATCTTTATATAAAAGAACTGCCAAACGTGAGGTTGTGATTGACAGGAAGAAAAACATGGTATTCTCAAACTTTGAGCAGGCTGGAAAAATGCTCATTAAAAATCAGTCAGCAATATGTGAGGGAGAAATGAACCGCAAAACTTCTTGACAGCTGGAAACATTGATACAGAAGGAAATCAGGCTTGTCTAACAAGCCGGGCTTATGAAACTTATTTCTTCTTGTTCCTTTTATTTAAAAAAATTGAACTGGAAAATGCCGCTTTTTATCCCATTTGTGTTAAATTATATTTGCACAGGAAATGGAGACTAAGGCCCATATTTATACTTTTTGACGCTAAACTGCGCTAACGCAGTTTAGCGTCAAAAAGTTTTGCGCCGTCTAACGCCATTCTGAAGCGCCAAGCGGGCGCCGTATTTATGGAATGGCGTTAGACGGCGCAATCAGACCGGCGCTGCCTGGTTTGCGTGGGAAAAAACCACGTAGACCAGACAGCGCCGGCGTAGGGGGAAAATGGCGCATGGGCGTCTTAAAATGGGGCAAGTCAGGTTACGTCGAAAAAATCGTCTTAACCCGACTTGCGCCATTTTTTAACGACGCCCATCCCCCATCAACATGACTCCTATCATTGTAAAGATAGGAGTCATGCCCCCTTGCCCAATGGCCATGCCCAGGGGACTTCTGTCCCCTGGGCATGGTCATTGGGCATAGTGGCATGTAGGGGGGCACAAATAAGGCCCCCCTATGCCACCAAAATAAAATATAAAAAATAAAAAATTATACTTACCTGAACTTACCTGAATGTCCCTGGGGTGGGTCCCTCCATCCTTGGGGGTCCTCCTGGGGTGGGCAAGGGTGGCAGGGGGGGTCCCTGGGGGCATGGGAGGGCACCTGTGGGCTCATTTTGAGCCCACAGGCCCCTTAACGCCTGCCCTGAGCAGGCGTTAAAAAGTGGCGCAAATGCGCCGTTTTTAGCCACGCCAACTCCCGGGCGTCTCTTTTGCCCGGGAGTATAAATACCACGTAAAGGCCTGGGAGTCATTTTTTAGACGGGAACGCCTCCCTTGCATATCATTAACGCAAGGAAGGGGTTCACGCTAAAAAATGACGCACATTCCGGGAACTTTGGCGCTATTCGCCTCTAACGCCATAGTATAAATATGGCGTTAGTTGGCGTTAGTTTTGCGTCGAAATTGCGTCGAAAAAAACGACGCAATTTCGGCGCAAACGGAGTATAAATATGGCCCTTAGCTCCCAAAAAACTGCTGTGCCACACTGCCCTCTCTCCCCCACCCCTTGGATCAAGTCCAGCCCCACCACTCACGAACCTTACCAGCCACCACTGAATCTCGGGCCTCTTCAGTCCATTTACAGCCTCCCTCTGTCCCTTCAGATCGCTCTTGCAACCTTCTGCTTTCTCCCATTGTGACACTTTTTCGTTTTTCTCTTCCTCGTCTTTCCTATATGTACCTTTAGCTCCCAGTAAATGCTTGAGGCAGAAAAATAACTGTCGGTCCTCAAAAATAAGTGTTGGTGTCCGTAACCGCACCGTAAAGAACAAGCACAAGTTAAGCAGTGGTCTGCTGTCATGTTCTGTGCAATCTGTAATGTGCTGTTTGGAAAAAAGAGTGTCAAAGCTTAATTCACAAGAATGTTTGTCAGCATGTGTCCTGTTTGGCACTTTCCTTTCATTTATGAAAACTAATTTAGTTTTATCTTATCTTAGGACCAGTCACTTTATATAAACAAATGTCAGATGTTAAAGGAAGATCAAGAGCCTCATGTACCCATAAATGCGCTTGGTAAAAGTGGTCACAATTTACAACAGTATTTTGTAAACCAACCTTTGTACTAATATTTCAGTTCACAAAATACCGAGTCCTAGTGGGTCACAATTCAACCTATCTCATGAATGTTAAAGAGATAAATTTCAAATTTCAACCCACTACTATTTTCTGATTGCATAGGGATGGTGATGTAAAGGGGTTAGAAGACCACCTTGCTGTGGTTGCTTTACAAAAATGCAATATATGTTTTTAAATGCAGCCCATTTCCTTAAAACAAAACAAGATGCGTTTAAATTCGAAGACTGTGGGGCATATTTATAAGCCCTTAGTGCCACCTTGCGCCACATTAGCATAATTTTCAGGGTCAAGCCTTCGTCGCATGCGCTAGTGCATGCGTATCGCTAGCGAGACGCTTAAGGTATTAGAAAAGGGCTTGGAGCCCCGTTGACGTCACGTCAGTGTCTTTCATTGGCAAGTTGGCTTGCCTGTTAGAATCTGCTTCTTTTTATTGGTGGAAGGCACGCATACGTCATGCCTTTTCCGTGGTTAGCCCTCCTCGAGCGCAGCGACCAAGTACGGAAAACTTGCGAGGCTCCCTGGGGTTGTGGACTACGTTTTCTCTGTTTTCGGAGCACGATCTCGCTGGGCAGAAGTCGAGCGCTTCGTTAATGCACTTTTGCTGGTAAACTGTACAGCGCGATCGCGCTGTTTTTTTCTTTTAATGCAGGGAAAATCCGGTTGGGAGTTTACAACTGTGAACAGTTGTAACTCCGACAAATGCGAGACCCTAGTGCATTGCAAATGCTTGTTATTTATGCTATTGTGGCCCAATGAGGCCAAAAACCTTGTGCCCTATTTACAAAGTGGTGCAATGCATGCATTGCGCCACTTTGGAACCCTTTCCGCTACATTAAGCCTGCGACACGCATAATATATGCAAAGGGGGTGTTCCCCCATTAGGGGGGCCGAAAAAATGTCACAAGGAAATCTAAGAGATTTCCTTGCGTCATTTTGTATGGCACTTTTAACGCCTGTTCAGGGCAGTCGTTAAAAGGCGGCTTCCATTATTTATAGTGGGCCCCTATGTACTCTGCAGGAGAAGCACCAATACTTTGGCGCTACTTCTGCAGAGTACATCAATAGCGTCATGAAAAATTAAGCTATTGCCCCCTACCCTGCGCCATGATGGGCTGTATTTTAAATACAGTGCACACATGGTGGCGGTAGGGGGTGCTAAGGGACGGAGGAACACTTTCTATAAATCTGCCCCAGTGTTTTTAGGAGTATGGGACACCTTCTACTTTGGGAATGGTTTACCGCCAGCACAGGTTTGCGTCAAAAAGTTTAACGCCAGCTACAGTCATTCCAACGCGCCAGCCTGGTGTCATATTTAAGGAATGATGGTAGCCGGCGCTGCGGCCTGTTTAGCGTCAAAATAAATTACTCGAACCGGGCAGCGGAGGCGTAGGGAAGACTGAGGGTTGGGCGTCAAAGAATGGTGCAAGTCAGGTTACAGTAAAAAAAATTACTCTAACCTGACTAGCGTCATTTTTTGACGCATAACCCCATGGAAATGACTCCTGTCTTAGCAAAGTCAGGAGTCATGCCCCCCTGCCCAATGTCCGTCAAAATGACGCGGGAGAATAAATAAGGCGCACATGCCTTAGAGTCATTTTTTGCACGGGAACGCCTACCTTGCATGTCATTAGCGCAAGGTAGGTTTTCACGTACAAAAAATGACTCATACTCCATAACTTTGGCGCTGGACGGGTCTAGCGGCAAAGTATAAATATGGAGTTAAGTTTTTGCTGAATTTGCGTTAAAAAAAAATTAGGCAAATCCGGTGCAAACAGATTATAAATATGGGCCTTTAGTGTCTTCAGATGGGCTCAGCCTCCAAAAACAGGGAGCACTTCTAAGGATAATATCCCTTTCGGGATCTGTGATACTTTTAAAATTACCTTTAGTATCCAAAGGGAAGGCTTCTTTAAGTGAAAACCGGTACCAGAGCAAGGTTAAAAATGTATGTGATGCCTAATTGGGCAAATTAGGATACCCATGGCTAGGATTCTCTTCTGAACCTTAAAATGGAACAAATTAAAACCGCCAACCACGGTGTGATCATGACAGAATACCTCAGGACCAATGCAGTGCCAAGAGGATTGTGGGTTATCAATGCACCTCTATTTGTTCTGGAAAACAACACATTTAGAAAGTTCTGGTCATTGATCACTTGGAGACGTACCCGTGACTGGCTTGTCCTCTTCATAAAAATGGGCAAAAGACTATTGTATGCCTTGACCATCAAAATCAAAATCAGTTAAAATAAGATGAAGTCTTCAATACAGATCTCAGCATGTAAGAAGAGATTGGAGGAGATGAACAAAGAAATTACAGAGATGAAAGCTTTCCTGACTCAATCTAAAATTCAAAAATTGAGTAAGGATGTAAAATGATTCTCACACACAAAAGTATATCCCCACTCTGCACCAGACTATACCCCATCTGTTGATGTAGATACCAAAAGAAGCAATGGGGATTCTTCAGATTTGAATTCCAAAGGATAAGAGGGCAAAAGAGGCAGATGGAGAGGGAGACGTAGGGGCAGAATATGGAAACCACCAATGCAGGGACATGGATTTGGCAACTCTCGTTCTTCAATTAATCTCCACAACATTTAGGTGGCTGGACACACTTCTTTTATCCCACATCTACCTTTGAGATTTCCACCTATGTAAACAAGGTAAGAGAATGCTTTTGAATTATAAGCACTATAAGATACTGACAGAGCATCCAACTGTATGTCTTATGTCAGTGATACAAAGACTATTAGAGGTGGCAGAAATAGGATCCTGAGTTTCTGAAAAAAAGACAGGCCTCTCACTGAAACAAAAACCATTTACCCCTTACTGCTACATCCTCCTAAAATCCACAAAAACAAAATCCCTCCACCTAGACGTCCCATAGTCTTGGGGATCTGTTCTATTCTAGAACCACTATCAGAATTTGCTGATTATTGTCTACTCCCCATTGTACAACACACTGCAACGTACCTAAGTATGCATGATCTTCTCAGACTTCTAAGAGATCCCCCCTTTGATCCCTCCAGTAATGTGCTTGCGGGACTGAAGATTGTAAGCCTGCTTCAGGACATCAACCTGGAGTCTATTGAGGAAATACTGTACAATGAAGATTGGAGTTAAAACGCCCCCCACACTTCGTACTCGAGTTTGTGAGGTTGGGGCTAACTGAAAACATTTTTGAATTCCAAGACACTATCTACCTCCAAACCCATGGAACTTCGATGGGCAGCACTTTTGTCCCCACTGTGGAGGCCTTTATGTCCATCATTTTCAGGAGAAATTCATCTTCAGCGATCACAACCTTCACTGAAATAGAATAGTCTCATGGAATTGATACATTGATGATGTACTGTTGATTTGGGAAGGTGAAGAGGAGACAGTTCTTGGTTTCATCTCAGGGCTGAACACTTGTGACCAACATCTGATTTTCTCTCACACATTGAGAAGAAAAAGTCCCTCCATTTCTTGGCATCTAAATTATTCCAGTACACAGGTGTCTTAAAAGGAAGAATTACAGAAAACCCACCGTCAGGAATAGCCTGATACAATTTAATAACTTCCACCCTGCCCTTTAGGTAAGAATTTACACTATGGTCAATTCTTACATATAAGAAGGAATTGTAGTGACATCATCAATTTTAAGCAGCAGTTGGAGAAGCTACCTACCAGACTGAGATCAAGGGGTTATCCAGAAGACATCATCACAAGGTGTCAGAAGAGAACAAGGAATCAACCCCGGGAAGCTCTCCTGGAACTCCACTCACAAAAGCCAGACTAAATGGTTCTTGCATGTGACACCACAAATATATCAAGCACATTTTTTTAAAAACTGGTGCATTCTCAACTCAGGACAACTACATTTCAAACAACCGAGATTCCCCCACAGGAGGGGCCAGAATTTGAGGAATTATTTAGTGCACACTAGTCAATGGGCACCTATTAAAATAAACCATGACCAAGAGGGAAATGTGGGGCCTGCATCATATGATGGGCCATTTCCCTTGTGGCTTGTGCACAGTCTGCCACTTACCAACTGTAGGAAAATGCCACTGTTTTCATGGTCACCGCCCACTTTTTGCCTAGTGTTGATGCCAGCTTTGATTGGAAGTGTGCTGGGGCCCTGCTAACCAGGCCTCAGCACCAGTGTTCTTTCTCTAAAACTGTACCTTTGTTTCCACAATTGGCACAGCCCTGGCACACAGTTCAGTCCCTTGTAAAAGGTACCCCTGGTACCAAGGGCTCTGTGGCCAGGGAAGGTCCCTAAGGGCTGCAGCATGTATTAAGCCTCCATCAGGGACCCCCCACTCAGTGCATGCACATTACTTTGCAGCTTGTGTGTGCTGGTGGGGAGAAAAGACAAAGTCAAAATGGCACTCCCCTCAGAGTGCCATGCCCACAAAACCACTGCCTGTGGCACAGGTAGGTCACCCCTCTAGCAGGCCTTACAGCCCTAAGGCAGGGTGCACTGTACCACAGGTGAGGGAATAGCTGCATGAGCAGTATGCCCCTATGGTGTCTAAGTCAATTCTTAGACATTGTATGTGCAGGATAACCATACTGAGTATATGATCTGGGAGTTTGTCATTATGAACTCCACAGCACCATAATGGCTACACTGAATACTGGGAAGTTGTGTATGAAACCTCTCAGCATGATAAACCCACACTGATGCCAGTGTGGGATTTATTGAAAAATGCACACAGTGGGCATCTTAGAGATGCCCCCTGTATGTTAGCCCAACTGCTAGTGCAAGGCTGGCCAGTCTGTGCCAGCCTGCCACATCCAGAAAAGTTTCTGACCCCATGGGGTGGGTGCCTTTGTGTACTCTGTGGTCAGAAACAAAGCCTGTCCTGGGTGGAGGTGCTGCACACCTCCCCCTGCAGGAACTGGAACACCTGGTGGTGAGCCTCAAAAGCTCATGCCTGGTGTTACAATGCCCTCGGGCACTCCAGCTAGTGGAGATTCCCGCCCCCTGGACTAGCCCCCACTTTTGGCGGCAAGTCCAGAGGTAAAATGAGAAAAACAAGGAGGAGTCACCCCCTCAGCCAGGTCCACCCCTAAGGTGACCAGAGCTGAAGTGACCCTCTCCTTGAGAAATCCTCCATCTTGCTTTGGAGGATTAGGACCAATAGGGATAGGGATGTGCTCCCCTCCCGAGAGGGAGTGGGCACACGGAGGGTATAGCCACCCTCAGGGACAGTAGCCATTGGCTACTGCCCTCTAACCCTAACACACCCCTAAAGGTAGTGTTTATGGGTGACCCTGAACTCAGCTCTTCAGATTCCTGATGACCTCACAAGAAGAAGAAGGACTGCTGATCTAAAAACCCTGCAGAGAAGAAAAGGAGATGACAACTGACTTGGCCCCAGCCCTACCAGCCTGTCTCCTGCTTCAAAGACCCTGCAACCAAAAAGCGACGCATTCTACAGGACCAGCAACCCCTGAAAAGCCTCAAAGGGCTACCTGCATCACAGATGACCAAGCACTCCCGTGGGCAGCGGCTCTGCCCAACCAGAAGAAAAGGCATCCATCTTTAAAGGGACTCCCACCTCACTCCAGAAGCGTGAGTCCCAACGACTCTGCACCCGACACCCCTGGCCCGTGCCCAGAGAAACCAACCATCCAGAGAGGACCCCCAGGTGACTCCAACAACGTGTCCACCCTGAGCAGACCTCTCTGCACCCCCACGACTACGCCTGCAGAGGGAATCCCGAGGACCCCCCCTGACCGCGACTGCCCAGGACGAAGATATCCCATGCCTGGAGAAGCACTGCAACCGCAGCTCCCAGGCTCATGGCAAACTGACCACCAGTGCAACAACGACCAGTAGGCGGCCCTCACCCTTAAACAGTTGGTGGCTTGACCGAGATGACCCCCTGTGCCCTGCCTGCAGCAATTAAGTAACCCCAGGGTCTCTCCATAGAGTTCTATTGAGAACCTGACGCCCTGTTTGCACAAGGCACCCGGCCGCACCGTGCAGCAGAGGGTGTGGTATGTGTGCTTACTTGGGGCCCCTCCAGTACTCCTCAAATCCCCCTGGTCTGCCCTCCAACATTGCGGGTACTTATCAGCAAGCAGACTGGAACTGGAGTACCCCTGTCTCCATAGGCGCCTACGTTATTTTGGCTCCTGTTTGACCCCTTCACCTGACCGGCCCTGTGTTGCTGGTGCTGGGTGTTTGGGGTTGCCTTGAACCCCCAACGGTGGACTACCTATACCCCAGAGATTGAACCCGTAAGGGTGGCAGATTACCCGTAAGCGCTCCCCTGGGGCTTACGAGTCCTCTTTCCACCAGCCTTTCCATGGCAGTTTACACTGCCATGGAAAGGCTTATTGAATGGGGACATTGGGGGCCCCTGGGGGCCCCTGCACTGCCCATGCGCTTTGCATGGGCAGTGCAGGGACCCCAATGCACAGCCCTGTCGAGCATTCCACTGCCAAAAGTACAGGCAGTGGAATGCACGACAAGTGCTGCTGCACCTGTTACACCCCCACATTGGTGCCGGCTCCATTAGGAGCCAGCGTCAATGTTAAGGCCCTGTTCACCAGTCGCTGGCCATGCTGTGAACTCTTAATGGGACCAGCAGTGTTCAGGCCGCACAGCCGGAACCACACTCATAATGAGGCCCTATGTCCTTGTTCTCAAAAAACTGACTGTCTCCTTGTGTGATATAACTGGTGCTCATGTAAAGTTCCTCAATACTTTCGGGTCAATTTTGCACGGTATAAAACTGCCCAAAAAAGCTGGGTTTGCATTTTTTTTAAATATTTCGCACTGTTACCCCAGACCTGCCGTTGTTTAATGATACATGATTATCCTGCAGGACTCTGCACCCCTAGGTTGTAGTCTTTTATCAGACGTCTATTACCGCTGGTCAAGCATATATTTAAAGAGTTGTGTGCTTTCCCCATCGTGCTCATTGGGACTCTGACCTGGACTTGTATACTTATGGTCTCTCTTCCCTTACCGATTACCTTATATTGTGGAGCTGAAACATCAGGACAAAAACTGCACCACCTGAAATTATTTTTTGAACCATTCCACTTGTTACAACCGTTACTCCCTGTATCGCTTGAATGTATACCTCTCTTTCCTTAGTTCCCTAGATGTTTTTATGTACCCTGCCTTCTCCTCCCACCCATCTTTCCTTACTCAGATAAAAACGTTGACTGACGTATTCTAATAGGTTTTGGATCCCTTGCTTATTCACTTGAAACAAATCAAAACAACAGAAGCGGGTGGAGTAAGAAGGAGAGTGAGACCACTCAACTTACAAATATAAACAGAACTAGACGGTAGTGGTGCCACAATGACGCCTTTCCTATCCTGAGATCCTTAGGAATATTTAAAAGAACTCTCACCCACTACAGTTTTCTCTCGCTTCATCATCCAATGCGAATAACCTGGTGTGCTCAGATGGGCATAACCTCGAAAGAGAGGGAGCACTTCCAAGGATAATATCCTTTTTTGGGTCTGTGATACTTTTAAACTTACCTCCAGTACCCAAAAGAAAGGATTTTTTAATTGACAACTGGTACCAGGGTAAGGTTTAATGTGATGCCTTTGGGGGCAAATTAGGACACCCCAGGCATTCATTAAATCAAGGTTGACATGTTTCAGACACCTTAGCCCCTACCGGGTCCTGTGGCTTTATTCAAGACCACAAATTGACAGATCCCGTAAAACTATCCTCCACTGGGATGTGATTGCTAATTTACAAAATGAATGCCAGTTTAGAAGAGTGAAAGAAATGCACACATTCGTGTGTCTCACATCTCTGCACCTATGCACTTCTACGTTCCTAAATTTTTGGTGGATCCCTGTAAGAAAGGTGAGAAGCACAACACAATGATGAGGAATGAAAGAGAACTTCAGGTGTGTGGGTCACACGCCACACATTACACTAACACCTGTTGTGGTGCATTTTGACAGGTGCATATAACATGGCCATGCCCCACTGTGAGCATCAGGCTGTCAAACAGCATGCTGAATCAACACAGTACTCAAAAGGTCAGGCCACCCTGTGGGTGCAAGGACATCATGCAAACATGCATGTACAGAGTAATTAGAGTACACATCTTTGCAAAGTGGGCAATTAGTGTGTTTTCTATAGTCGGACAGTGTGAAAAGGATTGTTGATATTTACTCTTAGGCAATAACATTGCATATTATACTCTAACACCATGAGGGCGCACAATGTGTGTAAATTACTAAACCTATGAGACAGAAATGTCAATGGAATCTTTTAGAGCACATCTTAGATGGATCGGCCCGCTATCCTGCATCTCATTGATGTGCCACCGAATGGGATAAATGTTGTATGCAGAAGTATACTCTATTGTATTAGGTATTTATTAAAAAATAGCACAGAAAGACAGTCACTTACTATCTATTTATTGACAACCATGGGACCGAATCAATAAACTCAATGTTGTATGTCTTCAAGCTGTAAATCCATTGCTGTTCTTTTTCAAAAATAACATTTTCTGCCCTTTTATTTGGGGATTCCGAGGTCTCGAGAATAACCCATCAAATATCTTTCACTGAATGAATACTTGAAATAAAGTGGGTGCCTACTTTTGTCGTAGCTCTTCTGCGGTTTATGTTGCTTAAAATGCTCCAAAATACATATTCTTACTTTTCTACAGGTCATTCTAATATAACTTAAATCACAAGGGCAGGTGATCATGTAGATGGAGTGGTACCAGCAGACAGACAGGTTTGTGAAACTTGCAAAGTGCCTGTGGGAAGACTTGAACACATTACTAGAGATAGTAGTACCAACTGATATGTGGATAGAGTGTAGATTGGTCAACAAGCGAATCAGAGAGAGATTAAAATACAGGTGCACTGTCAACAAAGGTAATGAAATATTACTATAAGGTAATTGAATTTTTTTAAACAAGAATTTGACCCAAGAATATTGATTGGCAGAGAATTGACAGAACAGCTCAGGAAGCGAAGGAGTTGATACATGCGTATTATGAGAGATTGTTACAGGCTTTCAAGAATTACAGTGGTATAGAGACAACTGAGGCAAAGGACATGATTCACTTTGTGTTCAGATTTGTGGAAGGAATGAGACCTGAAATTAGCCAGATTACTAAGAGTCATTTGATTTTTTGGCAAGCAAAGCTGATTGATGAGGTGTTGCAGTATGCAAAATACTGTAGTGATGAAATTGAGTTGAAGCAGAGAAAGCTGAAAGAAAAGGCGATGGGGATGCAAATTAAAGCTGCTCAGACAGGCACGCAAGGGAAATTCCCACAACAGTTACCACAGCCGCAGCAGGGAAACAGATGAGAGGTAGAGGTTGCGGAGGTAATGTGAATGCGGTCCAGACGTGGGTACTGGATTGGTTCAGAACGATGTGCACGGAAAAAAAAAAAATGTTTGCCTTGTCACGTTCGCAGAGCCGTTGACATTGGAAACTGGAGTGTCCGATGATGGAGCAGGAAGGTGTTGTTCAGCAAAGTAATTACATCAATTAATTCCAGAACATGAGAGGACCGAGAGTGAGAGGTCCTAACCTGAACTTTCAAACTAATGTGAATCAAATGCAGAATTTCCAACCCATGCAGCAGGTGCATATGCCGCGTGTACAAACGACACTTTTGCAGCCGATGCAGCAGCAGATTTCCATGGTACCTAGACAGCAAATTCAAATACCTCAAGCCCCAAAGGAACAGCAGCAACCAATGCTTTCTCAACAGGTCACAGGTCAGAGACTTAACCAAAGTAATAACACAGTACACCAATTCCTGTTACACAGTGAGAATGGAATAAACGATGATTGAGGGAGTGAAAGTTCAGATGAAGAGCCATGTGTGCCTGCAAACTCCTTAGAAGTAGATCATAGAGGTGCCTATGTGAAGGGAAAAGTCATGGGTCACAGAGTTTCATTCTAGGTTGACACAGGAGCTACCCGCTCTACACTGAGGAGTGCAGAAGTTAAAAACTTGCCCCTTTCAGGTAAAACAGTACAGATTGTAGGAATAGCGAACCAGAACCAATTCAGGTTAAAATTGGCAACTTTTAGGGATTGCATAAATTCGTAGTTTGTGATTCAAGTCCAAGATCCCTACTGGGAAGAGACTTGCTATGTAAGACAAAATGCTTGATTACTTGTTCAAATGATGGAATTGAGATTCAGACGAATAGTGATGAAGAAGATGATCAAGCCTCAGAGACCGAATGTGAGAATACAAATGAACGAATATCCTCTGATTGAATTTTTCCCAATGTTCACCATGAAGGAGCTTCATCCTGATTTGCAGGGAACGGATAAGGAAAAGGTGTGGGATTTGACAGGAAAAGAGATAGGTCTGATAAAGGGAGTTGAGCTTGTTAAAAGTTACTGTGAAGCTGAATGCAGTTTTTCCTCAAATTCCCCAGTATCACATGCCACAAGATGTCCTTATGAAGGTCGCCCAGATACTTGCAGTCTTTGTGAAACAAGGGGTTTTGAAGGAAGTATTGAGCAGTCCATGTCCCGTGGTGCCAAATCCAGCTGTGATAATGTTTCAGATTCCGTGTGATGCTGAATGGTTCACTGTCAATGATTTGTCACAAGCCATCTTTTCTGTGCCTCTTCATGAGGACAGCCATGTAACCGGGTCGCAAGGCCCCTGGTTACCGACATCGACCCTGGGCCGATCAACCAATGCCCCGGGGACACCAAGGGGTGAAGCAAAACAGAAGAGTCCCTCACAAACCCAGATATCCTGGTTACCACGGAAATAAAGGAGAAACTACCGACGCACGCGGCCTCCGAGAGAAGCACAGAAGACGGAGACGGAGAAGAGAGAGAAGGAGAGCAACCGGACCCGGAGGACGAAAGAAAAGCCGCAGGAGGCCAAGACCCAGAGACGCTGAAGGTGAAATAACGTACAGGAGCACTTTCCCGCCACATCCCTGGAGGGTAGGTACCTGCTTCCAGAATCCCTATAACGCAATTTTCAGGCGGGAAGAGAAAGTGGGTGGTGTGGGGACGAGTGCTGGGAAATGTTAACAAGGTCAACTCAGCACCGTTGATGTAAGGAACAAAATACTATTTTTTTTGTGTGTGTTATGTTTAAATGTCTCACTAACGCGCACCCAGAGGGCTGTGAAGCTGACAGCCTAACTGATGAAGTTAAGAAGGACAACTTTGAGGGCACAAAAAAACACATCACAATTTGGTGAGATTTTAGGCATCTGTTAAAAGTTTCCCTGTCCCATTACCCACCACACTACACTTTCCCTTCTAATCCGTACCCCAGAAGCCCCTGAGTAAACCACTTACCTTTTTTCATTTGTTTTTTTTCTTCTGCTTTTCCTCCTGGTGGTTCTTCCGGTTCTGTTCGGACACCGGAGAGCGTCTTGCCAAAGAGAAGACTCCTAAAGCAAAGAGACAAAGAAAGGAATTAGAAACAAAGGGAAGGGAAGAAGGGAAAATACCAAGAGTACAGAAGAGCCCAAAGAAAGGAAACGAGAACAAACAGAACACTGACTATGTAGAATTCATGAGAAATGAAGGGACTTAAATAAAGGAGCCAATAAAATAACACCATCACCAAAACCAGATTACGTCTCTTACAGAGTCCTTTATATTGTTCCTTTAATAACTCTATACCCTAACCTCCTACAAGCCAATTTCTCTTTTGTTTCTAAGTCTGAGTTTATTGTTGGTGCAGAATTTCTCAAGGGTTTTCAGAATCACCTTCCATATTCAATCAGATCTTGAAAATGAAATTGGAGTTGTTCGAATTGCCTTTCCAATCGACTTTGGTAAAGTACATTGATGACTGGCTGATTGCATCCAAAACAAGGGACAAGTGCAAGTATGACATGATTGCCTTATTGAATCATTTGGGAAGGAATGGTCATAAAGTGTCTCCACTTAAATTGCAATACTGTCAGAAAGAAGTGAAATACTTGGGACACCAGATTGAGAAGGGATCGAGAATGATATCCAGAGAAAAGGTTACAACCATATTGCAGATGAATCCCCTGACCACACAGAGATGTCAGGATTTTTCTAAGGATGGTAGGCTACTGTCGCCAATGGATTTCAAATGTTTCTGTCATTTCAACATCATTGCAGAAGCTGACTCATAAAAAAGTCACTGATCCCATAGTTAGACCAGGCTGGAATAAAAATGTTCACTGAATTGAGAGAGTCTGTGCAACGCTCCAGCTTTGGGTAAGCCTGACGACACAAAACCTTTCACTTTGTTTTGTCATGAGCATGATGCATGTTCATTGTCTGTCTAGACGCAGTTAAATGGAGGTGTATAACGCACCGTAGCATATTTTTCAGCTACTTTGGACACGGCTGCAGCAGCCTTACAAGGGTATTTGTGCGCAGTAGCAGCGGTTGGTCAAAGCCTTACACACTGTGAGAGCATTGTGATGGGATATCCTTTGACTATAATGGCCCCTCACTCTATTGAGATTCTACTTACAAGGATGAAAACCCAATATTTGACTGGTGCGAGATTGACCAGATATGAAATGAGTATTCTAGGGTCACTAAATGTGTCATTGAAAAGATGTACAGTGCTGAACCCAGCAACTTTACTTCCTAATGAAAATGTTGAAATTGAAAAGATGGAAGATGTTGAGCAAGATTGTCTTGAAATAACTGACTTGTACTCAAAACCGAGACCTGATATTAGAGATACTCGATTGGAAGAAAAAGATCAAATTATCTTGGTTGATTGTTCTTGTCTAAGAGACAATACAGGGACACTGAGATCAGGATATGCTTTGTGCACAATTACTGGTATTTTAGAAGCTTCTTGGCTTCGAGGAGTGTATTCTGCCCAAGTAGCGGAACTGGTAGCCCTTACCAGAGCGTGCCATGTTTCTGGTCAGCTGAAAGTTACAATCTTTACGGATAGCCAGTATGGATTTGGAATAGTCCATGATTTTGGCCAGTTGTAGTCATAGAGAGGTTTCATTACCTCTTTTGGTTCACCAGTTAGAAATGGTGAGAGAATTAAAGAACTGTTACATGTTATTCAAATGACTGGAAAGATTGCCGTGGTGAAATGCAGTACACATCTAAAGTCACAGGACTTTGTGTCATTGGGAAATGGACATGCGGATCAAGTCGCAAGGTTTTGCGCATTGAACTGTATATCGTTCAAAGATAAGTGAGAACTGTTATCTGAAGAAGATGATACATGTCCACGTTTTGCATTGAAAGTAACTGACATCTTTGAGGAATTGAAAATGCTGCAGAATAATGCTGGCAGGGAGGAAAAACGTTCATGGAGTAAAATGAAATGTATGCAAAGACAATATGAATTGTGGGTTTCAGAAGAGGATCAATTGGTTTTGCCTAATAGTCTGTTGTCTCAAATGGCTAGGTATTATCATGGTCAAGCACATGTTGGGAGGGATGCCATGATTTGATTGTTTAAACATGATTGGTTCAACCCAAGGTTTAGACAGGTTGCGTAAGCAGTTTGCCATTGTTGTGTCATTTGTCAGCAGATGAATGCGGGGAAAGGGACAGTGGTTAATTTGAGCCAGATTGGAAGAGCAGGGGGTCCATTCAGCAGAATGCAGATGGATTTTATTGAGATGCCTGTGTGTGGAGGTTTGAGATATGTGTTGGTGATTGTGTGCATTTTTAGTCACTGGATTGAAGCTTACCCTACACGCAGAAATGGCAGTCTCACAGTAGCTAAACTACTGCTTAGGGAACTGATATCACTTTTCTGATCCCTTTAGAATCACATAGGGGAAGTCACTTCAACAATGAAGTAATTAAATTACTGTGTGCAGCATTTAAGGTTGAACAGAAGTTGCATTGTAGTTACCACCCTGAAGCATCAGGACTAGTGGAACAAATGAATGGTACCTTGAAGTCAAGAGTTGCAAAGATGTGTGCGTCCATGAAATTGAAATGGCCTGACGCATTGCCTTTAGTTCTGATGACAATGAGAAACACACCCAACAGGATTGTAGCCGCATGCGATCCTTATGGGCCAAGCCATGAGGTTGCCAGCGGCGTCTGCAAATGCACCTGTCAACATTACTGATGATTTGGTGTTGAACTACTGCAAAGGTCTGGCTCATGTGGTTCGCTCTTTCTCTCAGCAGATGGAGGATGCCACACTGCCACCGATACATGACCCAGGGCACAATCTGAGGGCCGGTGACCAGGTCGTGGTCTGGAAACACATGAGGAAAACGTGTTTGGAGCCTTGTTGGAAAGGACCTTTCCAGGTATTTCTGACAACTACCACAGCTGTGAAGTGCCCTGGAGTTCCGAACTGGATCTATGTCAGTCACACAAAGAAAGTGGCATGTCCACTGGATGATGATGAAGAGTTGTTGAGAGTACCAACAACAGCACAGCAACTCTCAGGGCCGGAAAGAGAATGGATCTGAGCCGTTGAGGACGGTTCAGTCACTTCTGTGAGAGATGAAGGAGAAGACCTCCAGGAGGGTGACGGAGAGCCTATCTCAATTTTGGCAGCAGGAGAGCCTAGTCAGAGGAGGGCTTTACCAGAAGCAGACAATTTTGAGAGACAAACAGAGCAATTACCAGATCCCAAGGGGAAAGGAGTTGAGGTGGATCAAAGCCACTGTGATCTGACTCCTCCTGAACCGTTTGCAGGTCCGTCAAGAGAAAACATCGAAGAGCAAGGAGAAGTTACAAGTTCGACTCTAAAAAGAACACTGACCAAAGGTCCACTGAAAGGAGATAAGTGGCCAGAGTCACAAGTAAAGGGAAAGGAAGTGGTTGTTGGCACAACAATTGAAGAAGAAGTGGATACAACAAGGAGACAAGATCTGAGTGAAGGAGAATTGAATGGTGAATGAAAGTTTAAAAGAAAGAGAATAGCAAGTCGAAGATACGCAGGTCCTGAATGGGCGTATGCAACTACTAGTGAATGGCAGCAACAATTTTTGTCTTTTTGTTTGGATAGAGACATTCCGGGTCAGTATTTTGGCACTTGAAGGAAGCTGATGAACTGAGATGCTGTAACAATCTGAGAGAAATGTTTTGAGAAAGAGACTGTTGAAAATAGCCGGAAAAGACTTTGATAACCTTATTTGACTTTTGAAACCTGATTTTGACAAGCTGCTTACCGATTTTTGACAAGGGATCCTGGAAGTGAAACTGAGAGCTGTAAATAACTGCTGAAAGAAGATTTTTGTTTTTGATTTTGCTGCAGTTTTTCAAAAAAAACATTTAGCTTTCTGATTCTTTACAGATCATGAGTAACATTAGCCAGCAAGGTAGAAACAATAGGTGCTGTAAATGTATATGTACTGGTTTGGCGATTGTATGTGGGATATTGGTTGTAATATTGATTGTGGGTGTGTCTGTTCTTGATAAGGGTGGAGCCAACCATACTTCTGCTTTTGTGACAACTACTGTTCTAATGGCAATAGAGAAGTTTAGGTTAGATGAGAAGCATTTGCATGAGGTTACTAATGTGCATGGAGAACTTTCTTCTAATGTATTCTATCGCTTGCTGAGTAAGTATGTTGAGACAATGGATGCGAAGAATTGTTATGTGTGTACGCAGATTCCTTTATCAGTTGAAGCAGGTACTTACCATAGTCTGCCTCCAACATATGGAATAAGTTGTAGTCTGCTACTGACCAGATTCCATAACCAGGAGTATATTCAGTATTTTTACTCCAATTATGATATGGTGTTTTCATTTGTTCCTATAATTAGGTATTTGAGTAGGGTAGCTAAAGATAATGACATAGAATTAGTTAGAGGTTTCTTTGAACCTACACTGACATTTGGCACAGCTTATGCACATCGCAATAATCTAACATGCTTGTTTACACCTTTAGAAAAGAGCTTCTTAGATCACACAGATGACAGGAGAAAGGCAAGGAAGGAAAAGTTAGAAAAAGGCTTAGAGAAAAGAACTTACAAGAATGATTATGCTTATAGTGCAATTAAAACACAAGGGAAATTAGCTCTAGTTGCGCAACACGTAGGGAAACTTTGTGAATATATGGGCCCAAACCATGTGCTCATACTTTGTTTGAGGGAACGAGTGAATGTAGACATGGGCTTTTGTTTCAGAATAAATGGACATTTATGTTGAATGGACAGGATCCAGCTATTCCTGGGATATATTACATCTGAGGTCCTGATGCTTATTACCGTCTTCCAAGAGAATGGTATGGGGCGTGTTACTTGGGAATAGTTTTCCCAAAGATTTTTCAAATGAGTGATTTAAAGAAGTTTCGGAAAGTGACTGAATTACATCACATGAGACAGAAGAGAGAGTCTCCTTCTGGTATAGTGGGAAATATATTTGGAGCAATGATTCCTTCATTAGGAGTTGTTCTGAATTCAAGAAAGATTCAAAAGTTGTCTACTAGTGTGGATAACATGCTGACACTTTTTTCAGGAGGGATTGCTAGTGCAGGTGTTTTAATAACAAATATTAATGAGAGCTCATGTACTATGAGTAATGGATTTGCATAGAAAAAGCAATAACTTAGGAAATTAATGCACACAGTTGAAAATGTGATCACGATGAGTGGGTTCCAATGTTCACAAAGTACACTTATTAATAGTTTATTATTATGAAAAGTTGAGTATATGTTTGATTAATGTAGTAATAATATGTCATATTAAGAGTTAGACATCATGTATTAGCTTCATTAAGTGTAGGCCTTAACTTAGCGGAGGTCTTGGCCTAGTTGCCTGGCCTCATGTCAAGCTGTATTTCTTAAAGTTTAATAAAATGTCTGTCTTAGAGAGTTAAACTGTGATTTTCCATTGAATTGTGTAAATGTGCTTGTAGCTAAAAGTCTTTCTCATGAGAACCGACTGCTAGAAGATGTTGTTCTTGCTAAATGTAACATTTTGAGTGTAAACTGTGTAAAACTGACTTTCTCAGGAGAAGAACAATGAAGACACTGACTGGAGTGGAAACTGCAACAATATTGTTACCTGATGGGGGAAATGATGAGAACATCACAGAAGAAGCCAATCAGCGACATGTGAACGGAGTAGTGGTAGAATTCATAGATTAGAACTTTTAGTTTTATTGGACAAAGTGTGAACATGCAATCCCTTGACCAATAGGGACTTGGTAAATAGTTTTAGGAAATTTAACTTAACAGTATTCTTGTACCCATGTGTTAGTTATGTTTATTTGCTTTTTCTTTCTAGGTAACAACCGCACTGTTTTGATACAGCCATAGTTAGATTTTTTCCAAATTTGTGTTTACTAAATTGTTTCGAATGAAGCCCCACATGCTGATGCTAATCTGGTGTTGATTAAGAAATCTTACTCTGCTAATAAGAAATAACGGTTGATGTTTTTCTTTGCTGAATTTAAATGTATGTGATATCATTTGCACAATTGTTTTTGTTATTAATTTGCACTGTAACCCTGGAATGTGTAGTAGTTCAAGCTTTGATTAGATTATGTTTCTTTCAAAGGTTTGGACAGCGAGTGTTGTTTCTGTATGTGTATCATTTGATTTTTAGATTAATTTACGTGACTTTAGCATTGTTAATACAGGGAAATAAATATTCTAACTTTTACGAAAGGTGTGGTTATTCATGGCTGAGAGGTCATGGTGTGTGACAATTACTGACTCCATTGATTATTAATGTTATTGATTAATTATTGACTAATGATCTGCATGTCCTGGAGTTTTGGTGGGAACGTCTTAATTGTGAGTCAAAATGTTCATCGACCTATGAGTGTCCCCTTGTAAGTTTACTTATTAAGGTCAGACGCGCTAACAAAGGTTATTCAAATATAGAAATAGATGGAGGTAGTAAATCTCAAATTAATAAATGATGCAAACAGGGACCACATGCATCAGTATTCATCCAATTACTTAAAGGGTGTACATTTTCTCGAGATTTTTATCCTTTTCTAAATGAGGGGCTTTTGCACCTGTATTCATATGCTGGCATTTACTGAGGAAATGCATTATTATACCAATACTTATACCAATACATATATTTGTTGCCCATTTTATAAATGCATACTTTCCACAATCTGGAACTGAAGTCAGAATAACCATTTCTCAAACTAACAAGCTAAATTTGGAAGTTATCTTACCTTCTTTGAGGTGGTTCTTTAGTTAAAAACAAAGTATATACATTCATATTACAGAATTAAGAGAACGGGGAAGAAATTTTAAGTATTACATTTCATAAAACTTTCATGAAGTATCTTTTTAACTGGCAGGAAACTTTAGGCTTTATTTGAACCCCTCTGGTGAAGCTCCAAAGAAGAAATATTGTCTAGTTTTTCCACTGTGGATCATAAAAAATATTGATCCTAATTAACGGAACTACAGTGGCAATACTTGGCACAGTTCAGATAATATCTCACGCTACACATTAATTAGCAGAAATTATGTTGTTAATTTAGGAGACCCGTGGGAAAAAAAACAGCACAAAATATGTTTCCATCAGTTTCCTCTAAAATCTCTAGACATGTTCAAAATACTGTGGATAACTTTAAATTTAATGTTCTGTAATATTCCAGATGAAGCCTACATCAAGAAATATTTGCTGAAAGGGAGTCTACTTGACAAAGCCTCTCAAGTGCTACAAGATAAAAACCGAGGTTAAATGAATCAGGCTTTCTCTGCAGAAATTAATTTACTCCTCTGGAAAAGTTGGCCTATCCAAGCAAGCTTTTTGGAAGTGAAATTTAGGGCTGGGGGAGTGTTAGAACTGTGAGCTTTAGGGTGGTATTCCCCCAAACGTTTTACCTTCATCCTCCTATTTTGCAGAATTCGTTTTTGCTGGCTTTAGGACTCTGTGTACTTTATCACTGCTGATCAGTGCTAAAGTGATTGTGCTCACTCCTTTAACATGGTAAAATTGGCTTACACCTACTGCACATTTAATTTACCGATAAGTTCCTAGTAACATGATATATCATATAAGCAGGGTCTGTAAATTAAATGCTACTAGTGGGTCTGCAGCACTGCCACCCACTTAAATAGCCCCTTAAAGCATGTCCCAGGCCTGCCATTGTCACCTGAATGCTGTTTTAAACTGCCAACCCAACTTGGCAATATAAAACCCTTTGCCAAGTCTTAAACTCTCCTTTTACTGCATATGTCAGCTCTAAAGTTGCCCTTCAGTAGCCCATAGGGTAGGGTGCATTTTAATTAAAAGGTTGGACATGTACTTTGAGGTTTCACATGTGCTGGCAGTGAAGAACTCCTAACTTTGTTTTTCACTACCATAAGGCTACCTCTCCCATAGGATAACATTGGATTTCCTTATTACAATCAATAAATGTTCACTTTCAATTGTGTTTTGCCTTCACACAAAGGACTTGTCACCCTGGGCAGGGGAAGCAGGAAACTTCAAGAACTTCAAAGGGAATTCTCTAGAAACCTTTCATTCTACAAAGTAGGCACCAAGTGTAAAAGTAGGACCCTTCGACCCACTCTTCAGTTCACTTTCTGGACCTGTGGAAGGACTGTCAGATGATTACCTATAGCTTTGCTGCACCTGAAAGGATTGTGTTGCTGCCCGGAGCCTGCCTTGAACCCTCAGAGGCCTGCCTTGCTGCCTGAGCCCTGTTCTGCTGCTTGACTAGAGTAACTCTACGGGCTAATAAGCTGGCCTCCAGATCAAGGCTTTAAGCATAGAAAAGGCTCCAAGCATCTTGAACCCACACCTGGACCCAGCCTGAGTAAATCCTAAACCCCTCAGTGGTGCCCCTCATGTGCTGGGCCCATGGTTGTGCTGTTAAAAGTGCCCAGATAGAAAATGTTTGGCTAAAAAGTGCTCTGCACGCCAAGAGAAGACCAGGATCAACCTGCTTGTCTATCTGCCCAAGGTGCATTGCCGGTCAGTCTGACTCTGTGGCAGCTCCTGTTACGTTCTTCTCCACAGCGTAAATCCTGTTCAGTGGTCCTTCATCAAAGGGATATCCGGCCTTGTAAAGCTCTCATCAACTACATTGCCTCTTTGTTAAGCCTGACTGCGTTTGTGCCAGGCTACCGGAGGGTTAACCACAGATTAATTTAGTGACTTTAGGGGTTCACTCTGACAGGGGTTGTGGCTGGTTGAAGAGCAGGGATAGAACCCCACTGAAGCAACAACTCAATTTCTGACTGGGATGGCAGACAAGAGGAAAAGAGTGAACAAAGGCTGGAGTGGGGGTCACCCTACAAATTGTTTGGAACACCCACAAAGTCAGAAAGTTTAGAGTAAGCACAAAATTGTTTATTTAATTTTGCATCCAGAAAAAAATAGAAAAATACTAACGCAATGCGTATGAGTAAAGACGTTGTTTATACCTTGGCGGGGGCTCACTAGGTCATTTAGTCATAGGCGATCACACCCTGCTTCCTCTGGAGGTTCAAAGAATGCAATATTTTGGATTCCTCTTCAGCCTGGCAAGGATCTCATTATCAACTATGCATCTGCTGGTATGGTAGATGAATTATAGTTAGAGCTGGTTGCCAAGCAAGTGGCATGTCTTTTAGTCTCTGTTTTGCAAACTTTTCTGTTTTTCTACAACAAAGTCCCAAAGCATGGGTTTATTTAAGGAAAACCAAATATCAAAGAACAGGATGCAGAAGGAGATTTCCCAGTATGCATGGTAGCCGCTGATTGATTTCCTGCCCAGATTTTCATTCCTGGTATAGCTATCCCAGCAGGGAACTTTTTAGCAAATTAGGAAGTAAGGCCTGATTTAGAGTTTAGCGAACAGGTTACTCAGTCACAAACATTACTTATATCCCACCCGCCATATTACGATGTCCATAGGATATAATGTAATCATAATACGGCAGACGGGAAATCATTTGCATCTGCCAAACTCTAAATTAGGCCCTTAGTTCTATTTGAGTATGGCTATTTGCTAGATAGTAGGAATAAGCAGTGGAATTGCAGTTTTTGTTTTTCAGGATGAGAGCGTTTTTAGGCAAGACTAGTCCTTTTCTCCATCCCTGATTACTACTTCTGGATGTCTATTGACAGCCAGAAGCAGAGATCTCACACTTCATTTTGCTCATGTTTGAATACTCATCATTTGGAGTCAGTCGCATTGCTACCTGTTTTGAATTGCCTTCAGTTTGGCCAAAGGTAGTGTCTGGAGAGCAGCCTGAGATTGTTTTTGAAAGAGAGCAAACACAATGTGGTTCTAAAAGCTTAGAGAGTTGATCCTCATCCCCCAATTAGCAAATATGGATAAAGGAAAGATCCACCCTCCTCACTTTGTTCCAGTCTTTTATTCTTCTTCACCAAGGAAGGGAGTGCTCCATAGAATACTCAGAAACCAGCTGTGTAATCAGGGCTATCGCCTACCTAAGAGCCAGACTCCCAGAAGTGAGGGGAAATCACCTGAAGTCTGCACTTTCCGCTGGAGGAGCTGAGGGTCTACCTGAAGTGCTTAGTTATCTGCCTGCCTACTGAAAGATGGAAGAAACAAGCTTTGACTTGCTAAATGTGAGACTCCTAGGAAAAGACGCTCAGAGTGTTTTGAGAGGGTAGAGCACTCTGAGAAAGCTCACTTCTCGAAAGAGCAAAGCCAGCGGAGACCCATGTCATGCCTAAGTCCTCTGCATGTTCTGTGTGATCTGCACACAATTATACCAAGCAAGTATCCTCTATCATTTTCTGTGGGCTTAAGAAACTGGTGCTGCCACTTCCTATGTTCTGAAAGAACACCTACATTGGCCTGGAAGCTATAGTTGTCGAAAGAAACCACAACAAGCCATTCGTCCCATAGGCCACATCTTCTAGGCCAGGACATCTGTTTGGAGATGACCATCCAAAGACAAGGGCTGCCATGTTGATCAGTACCACCAATTACCCCCTGAACCTCATTCAGCGCAAGGTTATTGGTACGGCACAGCAGGGAAGGACGTGCTCTGTGAGGACAGGATCCTGGACCACATCTGCTGTATAGCCCTAACTGCTACAATAACAAAAAGGAAAAATGTAGTGCTTAGCCTGCAACAAGGACAAGAGACTAAATGCAGACGCTCTTAATATGCACACTAAGACTTTTTGCGAAAATGCTAGGGCATTTGAAATGAGTTTCACATTTGACCTGGTAGAGTATTTGAGCCATCTACACCTGTGCCTAATCACACCTAAACAAGTAGTGTGTTGGGGACTGTATATATGGAATCTTGAATATAGTGGGAAGAAAGCGGATACAAGGACTACACGGGAAAGAAAGAGGTATTGCACCTCACTGTTTAACACAACTTAGTTTGCCACCCTGTAAGTCATTTTGATTGAAATGTGTAGTATTTAGTTCTGCTGTGTGTTCGAAGAACTTTCTTTTTAAATAAAAATATTCACTGCAAAAGTTTCAGAATGAGAAAGTGAGCGCTGAGCTTTTCAGGAGCAAGCATTCCATGCAGAGTATATTCCAGGCAGAGTTCCCATAATCTATACAATAAACAACAAGCATTTGCAATGCACTAGGGTCTCGCATTTGTCAGAGTTACAGCTATTCACAGTTGTAAATTCCCAGCTGGATTTTTCTTGCATTAAAAGAAAAGAACAGCGCGATCGCGCTGCTACAGTTCACACCTATCGGCAAAAGTGCAATTATGAACGTAACCGGCAAAAGTGCAATTAACTTTGTAACAAGGTTGATAGTATGCGAAGCGCTCGACTTCTGCCCAGCGAGATCACGATGCGAAAATAGAGAAAAAGTAGTCCACAAACCTGAGGGGAAACAGCGAGCCTCGCATGTTTTCTGTACTTGATCACTGCGCTCGAGGAGGGCTAACCACCAGAAAAGGCATGACGTATGTGTGCCTTCCACAAATTAAAGGAAGTAGATTCTAACAGGCAAGCCAACTTGCCAATGAAAGACACTGACGTGACGTTGACGGGGCTCCGAGCCCTTTTCTAATACCTAAACCGCCTCAAGAGTGATACGCATGCGCGAGCGCATGCGACGCAGGCTGTACCCTAAAAAGAATTGGAATAGTTATTCTGAAATGTATTGGTTTTAACCTTGTGAGAGACTACAGCATTACTATGGCTGCAGAGATGCAGAATGTGAGGACATGGTGAGGTGGTTATCCAACCAGAATCCCAGGATTTATTTATCAACGTATGTCATTGGATCTATGTAGGAAAATTAATTCTGTTTTTTCAGGGTTCAGACTCTGAGCACTGTGGGACATCCATTTTGAAGCCCTATAAGGCAGGTTTTTATACAGACATCCTGAAATAATGTTATTAATTTTGATGGATTTTGATCTCCGTATCTTTGAAGTTCTGAGTTGTTCCATGTCCATGTTAAAGAGGGATACAAGAGCATATAAAAATGGGATCAGATGTTCAGTTTCATATTCTCACAAGGGTTTTTTTACTTGAGGGGAATGATGCAGAAGGATGCGTATGAAGATGTCACTCTCATCAATGACAGCGTGTATATCTCCTATAACTTTCAGCGTGGTAGGTTCTGTACTGTATTGTTTCTGTGATCGGGATTGGTATGTGATAAGTAGGTTCAATTCTAGCTCCTAAAATTACAGTAAATGGAATCTGCTGCATTGAGAATGCAATCAACAAGATTACCTTGTACTGTGAGGAGGAGTAGGAGGAGCTCGCAGATGCTGAGGCCCTTGATGATCATTTCAGTGACATCTAGATGACAGGGATCATCTGTACAGATGGCAAGATGGATTTCCTCTCCTCTCTTTTTGCTCCAGATTTTCTCTTCTCCTGCTTCCCACAGAACTCCTTTCAGAACTCTTGCAAACCAGCCATAATCCATATGAATGCTCCACCTGCCCCATCTTGATGGTGGTGAATCTGCACCAACTCACTCTAAAAAATTCACCACTTCGTCAGGCAACTTGAAAGCAGTTTTCTGAATATCTTACCTACAGGATTGGCTGGTGGAGTGGACGTGTTCTCATCACCCATCAAATGCATGATCCGCTGCTTCCTGCAGCCAGGCTTGGACTAGCCTATAGGGCAATCAGGCAATGCCCAAAGAGCTAGTTTCCCAGATAAGTGAGTGGGCCCTTCTTTGGCTGTTTGTTCCCCTATTTTATTGTCTGCTGAGCTGCTTTTTACTTTTGATTTCCATGATCTTAAAACAAACATGGACTGCAGCAAGCTTACTATACATGGAGTCTTCCATACATTGCAAAATACTTATGCAGGTTGTCTTTACAAATTCAAAACGCACCCAATTAGCAGACACTGGCCACTTTTTAGCTACCTAATATACTAAGGAGTCACTTTTACTTTGGTGCCCGGCCTATTTTCTGTTCTATTCCAAACCTGTCTGCACCAGTGCAACCTCCACTTTCTAATTACCCCAGGATATTTGACACTCTAGAGATAAACAGCCAGCACCTTATCACTTCACATACATCCTCGCTTCTCACACCACTGTTGCACACCACCCCTGATGCGAACTTTAACTGGCCCATAACTAAAAGGTAAAATGGCACCATCATATCAACCAGGCACGGTATGTAGAAATGTAGCGAAGTGTGTCAGAGCCCCTGGATGTGTCACGGCAAGGTTGCAACATAGCTGTTATGCACTAATTTTTAGTAGACACATATTAAGATATTCTGCATCCATGCTTGCTAACAACATCAATGTATGAAATGGAAGAGTGTGAATGGGTGAATGGTGAAAAAACATTTATGGATATATTTATCAAATATTTACACAATCCAGCTCGGAACCACTGAACCCCCACAGTTCATGCACGCATGGACCTCCCTCACGATGGACGAGACTTGATCCATCATGAACAGCATTCACTTTGGAGCCCCACGAGTTGTGCCCCCACTACATCTTCAACACAGCCAGTGCCTTGATCGGATCGAAGCTCCACAAGACCATCAACTGCTCCCTAGAGTTGGTCACTTTCCCCGAGGACTAGAAGCATGCCAAAATCTGCCCGCTCTTGAAGAAGCCCACTGCCGACCCCACGGATCTCAAGAATTACCGCCCCATCTCGCTGCTGCCTTTCCCAACCAAGGTCGCCAAAAAAGCAATTACCGCTCAGTACGCCAACACATCGAGGACAACAACATCCTGGACATCTCCCAATCAGGATTCAGAACTAACCACAGCACTGAGACCGCCCTCTTCACCACCACAGATGACATCCACTCTCCCCTCGACCACAGCCCAACTGCAGTCCTCATCCTACTAGACCTAGTGGATGCTTTCAACACAATGGGGGTCATTCTGACCCCGACGGGCGGCGGTTGCCGACCGCCTGGCGGGAACCGCCATTTGACCGCTCCGCGGTCAAAATACCACTGGCGGCATTCCAACCTTCCCGCTGGCCCAGCGGGAAGGGGGCCTGCAACATTGAAGCCGGCTCCGAATGGAGCCGGCGGTGTTGCAGGTGTGCGACGGGTGCAGTTGCACCCGTCGCGCTTTTCACTGTCTGCTAGGCAGGCAGTGAAAAGCAGGCTGGGGCCCCCAGGGGCCCCAGGACACCCGTTCCCGCCAGCCTCTTCCTGGCGGTGTAAACCGCCAGAAACAGGCTGGCGGGAAGGGGGTCAGAATCCCCTGGGCAGCGCTGCTTGCAGCGCTGCCCTGGCGGATTCGCCCAGCCGGGGGAATTCCGGCAGGAAACCTCCGGACCCGGTTTTCTGACCGCGGCTTTACCGCCGTGGTCAGAATGGGCTAGGAAGCACCGCCAGCCTGATGGCGGTGCTTCCGTAATCCGAAAGACCGCCAGGGTCGGAATGACCCCCAATGTCCCACCGCACCCTATGTGCCAGATTCCATGCAACAGGCATACGTGGCAAGGCCCTTCAGTGGATTCACTTCTTCCTGACAGGCAGAACGCAGAGAGTCAGACTCCCGCCACACTTGTCAGAGCCTACAGATATCAGGTGTGGAGTACCCCATGGATCCTCGTTGAACACTGTTCAACATCTACATGGCCCCATTCACCCCATTCATCAGAAACTAAGGAATGAGCATCCTCTCCTATACCGATGACACCCAGCTGATCATCTCCCTGAGCAAAAACCCCACAACAGCCAAGAAGAACTTCCAAGACAGGATGGAAGCAGTCACCGCCTGGATGAAGGAGTTCTGCCCTAATCTAAACTCCGACAAGACCGAGATCCTCATTCTGGGACCCCCCCCTCAGCCTGGGACAACTCCGGGTGGCACTCCACACTTAGCAGCCCCCCCACCCCTATAGACAAAGCACAAAACATCCCCGGCATCCTCGAATCAGTGCTCACAATGACAAGACAGGTCAACTCCATTGCCTCCACCTGTTTCCTCATCCTCTGACTCCTCCGGAAGATCCCAAGTGATTTTCGCAAGACTGTGACACATGCCCTGATCACAAGCAGACTTGACTATGGCAATGCCCTCTATGCCAGAAACACCAAGAAGAACCTGAGCAAGCTACAACAAATCCAGAACGCCTCCGCCAGACCCATCCTGAACATCCCCTTCACTGGCTCCCCGTCGAGAAGAGGATCAACTTCAAGTTCCTAGTACACGCTTACAGGGCCCTCCACATCCTTGGACCCAGCTACCTCAACCACTGCATCACCTTCTACTCCTCTGCCAGACCTCTCTGCTCCTCCCAGCAATTGCTCGCCACCGTACCCCGCACAAGGAAGTCCTCGGCTGGAGGGAGATCCTTCACCTACCTTGTGGCAAAATGTTGAACATCTTGCCCCTCCACCTCAGGCAGACGCCATCGCTACCTCAATTCAGGAAGGACCTTAAAACCTGGCTCTTCAACTGAATCTTGAGGACCTACCCCACAGCGCCTTGAGACCCTACGGGTGAGTAGCGCACTTTAAAAATGTTGATTGATTGATTAAAGGGTGAGGAAACAAATATTTGAAAATGAGGTTTAACAAGGTGGAAATGGAGGGGGAAACTAAATAAAATACAATAAAATACAAGTCACAGTCTAGGTCAGGCTATATGAAATCAAGGGAATATAAAGTTATGCAATGAATGAGAGAAAATATAAACAAAAGGTTTGCCAAGGCTTTCTACTGTTTAAAGTTCGAGGTTTAATCATACTGTAGAAAGATGGTTTCACTCACCATACAAATTTCCGAAGGGGAACATTAGCAATTGCCGAGGTCCCCTAATTTGTTTGGGTGGGAATTTGAATACTGGAATTTGAAAAGTGTGTGTTTACGTGTTCAGAGTTCACTAACACAACAATGGCAGCATTGGGAGCACTATTGTTTAAGAACATGAGGCACATAAGCACACGCTGAGAGTCTGCAAATCTGCATTGCAGCATTACAATTTGTTTGAAGATCTGGCTCCAAAATCAGCAATGGTCTTGTTCGAGTCTGAACTATCATGGGTGATGCTGGAACACGCCTCCAATGACCTTCACCCGACATTTCCATGCTTCATGGAGAACAATTATCCCGATGGAGTACTACAATGTTCAGAATTAGGGAAGATGAGGAGTCAATGGTTGATGTAAGCAGAGGACCACTTCCATAAATGTTGATGGCTGCCTAGTGGAAATACCAAAGGACAACCAAGAGTGATGATGGCTAAAGGAGGGAGAGGGGATTTTGTGTCTCTACTATATGTGATTTGTAGAGCCCCTCTCATGGTTCTCCTTCTCCTAAGCCTGAAGTGAAACTATCCACCTTACCATTGATACCAGTGTCAGACTCCATTTTGTTCTCATGGTTCATGAATACATGGGTGGCATGGACTCCTTTGTACCTCTTCATTACCCTGTAACATAGTGGCCTTCACCAAGGCTAAATATATTTCCTCCCTCACTGGTAGTATAGCTGACGCTGGTGTCCAGCTAGTGTTCACAGGACAAACATCACGAGACAACTGACAACCAAACATGATCCACACATGCAGTACTGTCGAATCCAATTAGACTTTCCCCTTGACAAGTTAACAAAGCAGCTTCCATCCTAGCAAACACAATGGCATTAGATGTGCTGTCACAAGTGGTGTAACAGACACAGGGACTTGAGGAAAATGCATCACCCACCCCTAACAGACATCACTATGCTTCTGCAGTATATGGGATTGCCATTCCTGAAATGAGGAATCAGTAACTTAAAGAGTCAAATTCAGAAAGCACACACTGTTGAACATGCATGAAAAAGGTGGATGTTCAAAGAGTTGTTAGCAGTCACACACATGAAATAAAATGGGATCTTTCTGCACATAAGTACAATGTGTTACGTGTGCCATAGAAAGAAACTACAAAATGGCAACATAAAGTCACAGATAATGCATGTGCTGCACAGCATTAGGGGGGTCTCTGAATGGGAAACTGTGGTCCCGCTTCATGGGCCTGTCTACATGGACTCGATGGAGCCATGACACTTTGGCTGATTGTCTTGTATCCCATGTAGCCACTTATAGTCCTGTTCTGCTTATAAGAACCTATGTTGATGGAAGCAAACGCTGGCAGCTCAGCATGATGGTGCTTCAGACTCATTGCCTCACACACTAAGCTACCTGTGGCCATGAACCAGGATATATTTTTTTAATGTCTCATATTTTCTCAAGATGTGATGCCTACTGTCAAGTTTGCACAGATTGTGGTGGAGAATTTGTAATACATTCTAAATAATCGCTACGTGTTGTCACAATTTTTTATGAATTTTGTTGCAAAAGATTGCATTCAGCATGCGCACTTGTCTTCTTTCCTTTCACTGATTTCTTTATGTCTCTGTATCGTTACAGCCTTGAAAAAGCAACATAAGTCATGAAACACGCGTTGGCTGTACCCATTGTGATGGAAATAAATGACAAACAACTATATTTACGTTGAATAAATATAATACTGATATTCTGTTGAGATATTTCCTTGTTTGTTATTTCATCAATTAGTTCATTTTCTTATGGATGTAATTACATTGAAATTATACTTGAGGAATATACAAAATACCATTAGAGGATTGTATTATCAATATTATATTGAGATTAATTTTTCTGTAATCTTAATATTTTGCTGATTGATTTATTGTACACAAGAAACGTTTCATATGACATAAATTGACGAAATTTGAACTCAAAAGTAATTATATTCTGCATATTAAATTTGATGTTTGAGGGGACCTCTACATTATTATTTGTTTGCTTTTGGTTTAATAATAGAGGGCAACCACAACTTGGGGTGCACTTTGACCTGGTCAGTGTAAACCTTTCCTTTCCTTTGCCCTACCCCTTTTTTATATTAGTGAGGCATTCTAATAAGCGTTATTGAGAAAAAAATTGTTTTTAAAATATTCCTAAACTGGAGGTGATTAAATTAATTCTAAGGGCTAGCTGTGGTAAGAATTGCAGGGTTTGCAAACACAAAATCCTTTACTACTTCTCGCTCTAATATTCTGGCATAAGGTATTCCAGGGTTTGGAAGTGAGGCCCGAAAAAGAGCAGTCACCATCTTTTTACCTGTAAATTTTGAGGACCACTAGATAGTCAGAGGGGGCAGATCAGAGAGCTCTAGTATGGTGATATGCAATGGGTACTGCTGATTAATGCTAGCTATTTGCAAAAATGACTTTTTGACAGATACAATGATATTTGAACTCGGCCCTTTGTCGATGGGGAGCCAGTGAAGCTTTTTCAAGGGATGAATAATAATCCTAATAATAGCCTGAATTATATGATTTGAACTCTGGTTGGGTTTCGTTATCTTGTCATTAGGTAAGTATATCTAAAGAGCATTGCTATACTGAAATTATGATCCTACAACTTCCCAAATCATAGTAACTCTATGGCTGGATGATAGGAAAGATAAGATATGATAAATGAGTTTGATGCAGTAGAAATAGGTTGACCTTGCTTTAATAATTTGAGTTGAGACATTAAGATTTTTGACAAGGGTGAATCCTACATTCCGGACAGAAGCAACTGACTTAGGACAGGGCCCTAAAGTGGGGAGATCAACCATGCATCCATGCTGAAGGAAGAACTTCAGCAATCAGCATCTCAGTGTTGATAGAATTAAGCTTTAAACAGTTTAAGCATGGTTTATCCAGTTGGCTACCATGGTCATACATTTATGACAATATTCCTGGGCTGCTGGTTTGTCTCCATCTTATTTAAGGATGATTTGGGGATCATGCATGTATTACGTAAATTCTAGCTGAAAAGACCTTACCCATTTGGTTATAAAAATAAACAATGGAGCAAATGGGGAGGAGAAAGGAGCCCTGGAGGACTCCAAAAAGTAGCCACTTGAGGTATTTTTTGCAAGCAGAAAGAATAATGGTGTCATTCTTTCTTTTGGAAAAAATTTAGCCTATTCTCATGCAGTCTTGAACTCAGTAGTTTATGTGGCATGGTGTCAAAGGCGGATGAGAGGATAGGCAGAATGACCATGATGATGCCTCCTTGGTCTCAAAGTAATGTTAAGTTATTCACCACTGCAAATCGAACCTTAGTCAGTACCATCAAATTGAAAAAAAAATAGATTGAGCTTGGACTAAGACTGATTGTTCCTTAATGAAGATGGAAAGTTCTTTCATGACTACATTTTTGATAATTTAGCCATGAATGGGAGTCTAGAAAGTTACCTGGTACTGCAGGATCTAGTGATGTTTTTAGTAGAGGTTTTATTAGGGCCTGCATCCAGGTAGAAGGTACCTTCCTTGCACCGACTGAGGAGGTAACAGTTTCTGTGAAAACAAGTGTGGTGGTCTCCACTGCCTCATGAAATACATGAGCTAGACAGTGTGGTAATGAACATGCACATGAACGGGTGTAGAAGAAGACTTTACTCCCAACTACAAAAGAGGAGCTTAACATCAGCTTAACATCAGCACTGCTCTCTATGCTCTCCTAATCAACTGTCCGTCCATTTAATCCCACAACATTCCACTCCTAATATTCTGCTGATGCTGACACACCCAAATACCATACACCTTTCCCCATAAAAATAAAAACACATATATATATATATATATATATATATATATATATATATATATATATATATATATGTATATATATATATATATATATATGTCAACGTTACAAAAGAAAAGGTGGTTGATGCTACTTGTTGCACATCTGAAACAGGGAGCTCAAGGGTAACATATCATATGTACAGTCTTGTGAAGGGTGCCATCCTGGTTAAGAAACCCAACCACCAAGGGTTTCAGAATGCACAAAAACACAGACGGAGAAGCCTCACCACCTATGCCATGTGCTGTAGAATACAAAATGCAAGACGAAAGAGCAACCAGGGCACTCCACAATAAAAAGTACAAGATGAGTAAATTTGCAGGAACTATTTTAATCCTTTGTATTGGGAAATCGAATTAGTACTCAAAGAATGTTCAGGTCCAAATGTTATAACAGGCACATATGATTTCCAAAACAGCCAACACGTGTTTCGTCCTCGCTGACTTTTTCAAGGCTCAGCAACTACAATTGAAGAAGGCAAGTTCCTAGAGTCCTTCTGTTAACTTCCAAAAGATTGGTTCTATTCCAAAATCGATAAGTGATCCATTAATGTAAAGGTCTTTCCTTGTGATGTAGGGAATAGGAGGGTTGTACCGTGGAGTATATCCGTAGTATAGGATAACCCTAACCTACAGGGCCTGAGTAGACCCAGCCTGTGCTGCCCCAGATTCGAGAGGCAGGGGAAAGCCGACGTGTGTGACTAAATGCAGCGTGTGATAACGCTGGCGTGTTCTGTCTTTTTTTTTTTTTTTTTTTACAGAACACGGCAGCGTTATCACGCGCTGCATTTAGTCACACACGTCGGCTTTCCCCTGCCTCTAGAATCTGGAGCAGCACAGGCTGGGTCTACTCAGGCCCTGTAAGTTAGGGTTATCCTATACTACGGATATACTCCACGGTACAACCCTCCTGTTCCCTACATCACAAGGAACGACCTTTACATTAATGGATAACTTATCGATTTTGGAATAGAACCAATCTTTTTGAAGTTAACAGAAGGACTCTAGGAACTTGCCTTCTTCAATTGTAGTTGCTGAGCCTTGAAAAAGTCTGAGAGGACGAAACACGTGTTGGCTGTTTTGGAAATCATATGTGCCTGTTATAACATTTGGACTTGAACATTCTTTGAGTACTAGTTCGATTTCCCAATACAAAGGATTAAAATAGTTCCTGCAACTTTACTCATCTTGGACTTATTATTGTGGAGTGCCCTGGTTGCTCTTTCGTCTTGCATATATATATATATATATTTTTATATATATATATATATATATATATATATATATATATATATATATATATGTATATCTCAAAAATTACAAAAACATAACCTTTGCATACATTTCAAGAACAACAATTATCATAAAATTCAGAACAATAGTTTTCTCTCAAAGTTTGCATTTGCTACCCCCAAAATGAAGGGAATGAAGGAAAACTACATAAATAAGCAATACCGAGAATTAATACTGCACACAATCCCTCAATTCCATAGGAATTGTCTTCGCTCTCACACTTCTACAAACACCATTGTTATTTTCTTCATCTGCTAACACACCTTCTCATCACATGTAATACATGTCCCATGAACCATAACACTAGACCCTTGGGGTTCTTCACATGCCGTACCTGGCCCATTAACATCATTAGACACTTGAGATCCATCCAAAGTCTCTACACCCACCAACGATTTTCTGTCAACTCCTTCATTTACATCAAAACATGAACCTCCTACACTTCCATCCATCAACTTATTTCTACTCACTGTTATACTACTCACAAAGACATTCCTCTGAGATTCCGTGTTATATCCCCTTCTAGTCCTACAGCCTTACTAAACACTTCCACAGCTCTCACAGGATCCGACTCCCTAGCAAACTTCCTATTCAATCCTACACCCATTTTCATCCCCACAAAATCACCAAACTTCAATTTGGACTAAGGAAATGTTCACTTAGTTCTCTCATTTTCTTCTGACAAGTTTCCACTTGCTCCTTGGTCTTGGTGAAGTTATTCTCAACATCATCAGCATTCTTCCCTTTCAACTACCAAGGCATTGAGTTCAAACCAGGTTTCCTTCCCAGCTACATTTCAAACGCAGATTAACCAGTAATCAAATAGGTGATGTCCTGCATGTAAAGCTTTCCTTCAAAGTAGTCCACCCTTCAAACCCAATTGAAACGTTCCAATTGATAAATGGCTTCATAGTGATGATTTGAAACTCTTTTATGTGAAACACCACACCTTGACAGGAAACTATTCAATCCTTAACTCACCAATTGGGACCCTTTGTCTGATACTAACTCTTGTGGTGTCCCTTCATGACAAAAACATCATACAAAAACTCTGCAACATGATTGGTGGTGACCTTCTTCACCATTTTCAATTCTGCCCATTTAATAAAATAGTCACTTACACCATTTGCATATGCTTCCTTACAGGATAACATCCCAAATGGACCTATTAAATCAGTGCCTAGCTTATGCCAAGGTCCTTTGGCATACAATGTGACTTACATCCACCATACACTTTAGATGACTTATCACTGCTTGCATATGGTTTATGATCTCTCTCACAATTGTCTACCATACCATCAATTCCATAGCCACCAATAAAATGTACAGATTCTCCTTTTAGTAGTGGACATCGCCATGTGAACTTCATGTGCTAACTCTAAAATAGTTTTCCTTACGTTTTGTAGTGGAATAATATTGTCACCTCTCATAACTACACCAACAGACACTAACAGATCCTCCCTTACTTTGAAAAATGATACCACCTCCCCAATCAACTTCCTTTCCTCTGGACAACCTTTGCTCAAATAATCCTGAACATTATGCAACACACAGTCACTAATCTTAGACTCACTTTTCCTCAGATATGAACTTTACATCTCCATCATCTGTACTCCTTGCATTGACATCATCAACAGTGTAGGCCACATCACACTCCAAATCCTCATCCAACTTTCCCTCATCCATCAAAGGAAAAGGGAGCATACAATATGCATGCGCATTTAAACAACTCAGAACATACTCCACCACACATTGGTCCTCTCTCAGCTTAGTTGCCAATCTTGCTAGGCATGCAGCCAACATTCTTCCTCCACCAGCAGACAGCATACTGGCCAAAGGCATATAGGCCGTTATTAGCACAAATTTTACCCCCCACAAAAACTGGTGAAAATGTTGAATAGCACAAGTGCAACCCAATTATTCTTTTCCAATTGTCAAAGGATTGCACTCTGAATTTGTCTAAAGCCTGGAAGCATACATATTACCCATCATTCATTTTTGTCTCTGCATTAACATCGCACCCAAACCCACATTACTGGCATCCACTGCCACAACACACTCTATACCCACTGCATATGATTTCAAGAAAGGTGTTTCAACAGTGTCTCTTTTCAACAAATCAAAAGCCTCCTCTTGACTACTACTCCATTCATATTTGGCTTTTGTCTTTAGTAATTGTCTAAGAGAGTATACGTTGGTTGCATGATTCTGCACAAATGTCCCATAAAAATCTATGAATCCTAAAAAAGGATAATAATTGATCCTAGAAGTAGGGGCAGAAGCGTCTCTGATTCCTTTCACATGGTCATACTTAGGTTTAATGCCTTCTTTTGAAATTTCAATTCCCATCCATTCAGGAGTTACAAACACTGTTAGATGTTTGGAATCTGCACATAGTTCCACCTAGTGGTATGCTCTTGCCAAATCCACAATGGAAAAGACAGTTGTACCAGCCAGCACTGAAAATAATTCATGAATATTAGGAAGAGGGTGCTTATCCACCCAGAGTTCTTTGCTGAGGCTGTGGAAGCCCACACATAAAGAAAATTCTGCAGACCCTTTCAGAGACAAAATCACAGGAGACACAAAAGGGCAAGACTGTAGATGTAATAATTATCTTCTCACATAAATCACTCAATAGCTCTTTAAGTTAGAAAGCTAAGGGCACATTACTCACTTTGTGCCTCACTGGTACTACATCCTCATTCAAGATAATCTTGTGCTTGAAGCCCACATATTTTCACAGTCTCACCTGAAGCAAACTTGGAAAAGATGTCCATATACCAGATAAAAACTCCATCTTGTCTTCATTAGATGTTACCACATATACATGTGGAGAAGCATTGGGATCCAATCTTATTCCCATCTCCTGTTGATGAGACCACCCTAGAATGGCATCACCTCTGCTTACAACATATATTTTGCTCTTGTTTTCCTGCCTTCGAATTACAAATCTGCCCAAATGTACCTTTCCAAGTCATTTTTGTTGCAAGGATACCCATTTGGATCTATGTCAGGAGGAAACAATGTTTTGTCACACCAGGTATTGGTAAATAATGACTTCCTGTGATACTATACAAGGCCCAGTAATCTAGCATCATGGTTACCTGATTACCATCAATACGCTATTTATATTTGGGAAAAACTGTACAATTAGTGTCACTCACACACAGAATGGAATTAAATTCTACACCATCCACGCTTTTCTCATCACACATAACACAATAATCCTTTTGGGATAACCTAACTCTACACACCTGTCAAGAACCCCCTGAGTTGCAATGCTTTGAGTGGGAGAAGGACAAACTATTTGCAATTCAAAAGGTATCTACAGTGGCAGAGGTGGCTTCCTTATTGGAAAGTAATGTGTTGAGTTATATTACAGTCATTGCACAGAGAGAGGCATCCAAAATGGCCGCCAGGTTGTGCCGGCACAAGTTACAGTGCTAGTGTTGCTCTTGCACAATCGAGTTGTTACTAGGCTGCCTGAGCGCCGCGCACTTCAACTGAGTTTTGACTGGAGTTCAGAGGCGAAATATGAGAGTGCTTATCCTGAAGTAAAAGTTGTCGGCGAAGGCACCAGAGTTCACAGGAATCCTGAAGTAAAAGTTGGTGGCAAAGGCACCATAATTCACAAGAATTAACAAACAATTCAAGTAGGCCTCAGATAATGTTTGACAATGTAAAGTCGATGAAGGTTTCAAGGCAATTTGCAGCGTCCTGAGAGTTCAGTTTGGATTCTATGTAAACACTTGATATGAACAATTCCCAAAGAGGGCAGAGAACCTATTTATAACTGTATTTAGATGCTACAGGCTTAAAAGTAGTCAGCAGGGTTTTAGAGAGTTGTCGGCTGGGTTTCAAGAAGCAAACATTACAAAAACATATCGAAGACATTGTAGAAGGTGTTGTTAACTGTTTAACGACGATAAAGTCCAGAGATATTCAAAGGTTCTGGTGATAATGTATTGTAAGGAAATTCTCAAACAAAAAGTATTGTTACCTGCAAATGAATATTTAAAAGACAGTCAATAAGCATTCCAGTTTCATAAGTCATATGACAATATTTAATTATATATATATATATATATACATATGTATATATAGCAACCACTATTTACAAAAGGAAATTAAGGCAAGAATGAACTAATAATAAATGCCTACAGAGACAATGGTATTCAACAAGAAAACATCTAATTAACTATTATCTCAATCAAATAACAGATAGTCCTTCATATAATCTATTTATTATACATGCTGATATATATCAGTTGAGAGAAAGAGAGAGGCAAATTCCTCAGAAAGTGCAGGTAAAGAGTGTGGAGTATAATAGAAGAAAAAACCTAATTACTTGTTGGTAATGTTATAGGTGTTAGAGAAAACAATGTGTAACTAGTAATTGTGATTGTAATTTTTCAGGTGGTGCCTCAAGATAAATATAAAAGAGTCTAGAAGACTGAACAAAAGAAGAAGCGGACCTCTGAGGCAGTCTCTCTTACCCCATTCCCCTTTACCCTTCCAGGGTGCTCAAAACGAGGAACTATTTGTTGCGAGTAGCTTGGGTTGGGAACTGAGGATTAATCTTCTGCTCTCGAGGTAATCGAATCAAGGTACTCTGACAACACCCCACCAAAATGCATTTTTTCTTACATTTTCACACATCATTTAACCCATGCCAGGCACCCCTTAGAATTCCCCACATGGTGCAGACTGCCACATATAAAATAACTGATTCCATGTTTTCTTTGCTTCTATATTCTGAGTCTTTCTTGTGCTTAAAATAAGTAGCATCTTTCACCACACTGACTTCACAGCAAGTATCCTATGATTTAATGTTTTGGCTCCTAATTTTGTTCGCAAACTTCTCAGATTGTTCAATACCCTTGGCAACGTTTTTGACCACATTTAATGAAGATTCTGTGCTGTCCATAGCCTCTCCTGAATGTTCTGGCTTTTTATCATTTATCCCTCAATACTTTTTCATAAGTAATAGTTTCAAATTCACAGCACACTGCTAATGTCCGTATCATAGACACATAGGGCCTCATTACGAGTTTGGTGGTCCGGTGACCGTCACAGTAGCCGTCCAACCACCACAACTTTGGCAGTCAGACTGTCAGATTATAAGTTTGGCAGTCGGACCACCAGCAGACCGCCAGCACCGCTATAGTCAGTGTGGTGGGGACCGCAGCAGTCCTGACCGTGGCAGCCAATGCTGGAGATCCTGGCATTTGGACCGCCATGGCATTACGACCTACAAGACCGCCAAGCTTGCAATGGGGATCTCACTGACATGGAAAGCTTGGCAGGTAAGGGGACCAAAATAGGGGGGCCGAAAGGGTATGGACACCTTGGAATGGGAAGCGGGGGCCAAGGTGGCCCCACCCAGAAATGTGGGGTTCGGGGCGCGACCTGTGTCCATGCACGATGTGGTGCATGGGCACAGTCTGCCTGGCATGCCAACAGGTAGGGATGCATTGCCGGCAGTAGCTCCATTGTGCTCTCCCGCCAGTCACACCAGCCCCATGGGGAACTTGTAATCTGGCAGTCTTGGGATCATCGGCCTGGTGCCGTTCGAAAGACCGCCACCATGACGGTCCAGCGGTCTGGCAGTACAACCACCAGACTCGTAATGAGGCCCATGGTCTTCAATTGACCCTTTTTCTTTTTGGGCACAGGAATACAATTTAAATTGTTCCATTATTGTATTAATTTTCCTTCTAAAACAAAGCATTATTCCTTTAAAAGCTCGGCCAAAAATATTAATATCTCCTGCTCCCTCCAAAAGAAGTAAATTCTTAAATCCTTCACACTTACTTCTCCTAAACAATGCTTCAATAATGATAATTTCCTTTGAGCTGAAACGTCTTTTACTTCAAGCACATCTATACTGACCAAAAACAAGGGATACCACAATTCTCCTTCCATTTGTGGTTCCCTAACAGATTGCAAAAAAGTAGGTGGAGCTGCAATACTTGCCAAAGCTTAAAAAAAAAAGAGACCGGAAAAATTGAGAGAAAATTCCTTCATACTTCAGAAGCTCATCCCAATTCAAAATGGCCATCAAATCTGAGACTTATCCAATACAGCCCAGACTAAAACATCCTCAAAAAGATGTATAAAAATTATAATGATGTAACTTATAATGATGTACTTCTTGAAAAAATAGTGTCAGGCTTCCAGTCCAAAATGGCCATTGAAATGGATACCTGTCGAAAGCTTGGATTTCCCAATCTAAATTAGTATACGGGGTTACGGATCGAGAATGTGTTCACCCATTAAGCTTAATATGGCACCTGCTACATACATCTGCGTGAGCGAGTGCCAATCACAGTAAGTCAGACCCAAAACCTTACACACATGAGCACGAATATGTATTTGTAGGAGGAAGTTGCCCCACGCCCGGGCAGGGTACTGCATCTTCAAATGTAGCTGTGACTGCTGCAGGCCACCGGCAGAAGTGTCTGCCAATGAGGAAGCCAACACACAAAGCTCGCGGAGAAACGCAGCCTATTTCATCTAGAAGTAGGAAATATTTGGCTGCTGGAGAACGTCAAAAAAGGTGAATGCTGCCCTTCTTCCCCGCTCATCGCCAATTTATGTGGTAATGAACATACAGAAGCACGGGTGTACAAGAAGAGTTTATTCCCAAATATGGGGGAGCAGCTTAACATCGAGACAGCTATCTCTGCTCCCCATCAGCCATCCTCTCATTCCAGCACACAACATTCCACCCCTAACGTTCTGCTAGTGCTGACGCACGCGGATACTGAAGACAGGAGGCAAGGTTTGGGACTGTTTAGTGGCTAAGATGATTGACTTCATGTTTATAGTGGTTGTAGCCGTGAATTCAGAGAAGTTTGTTAGTGATGAGGCATTTCGGTCAACAATTTTGTAGAATCAATGTTGATTTTAAAGGAGGATTATATTATTTTGGAATCTAGTAACAAAAGATGAAGAGAGATTCACACAACTATCAAGTTGGCTGGAAAAGTTTCCCCATTGAAAGGGGGGTTGGATTATTCAGTGACTATGCTAAAACGTGTCTGGTTTAATTAAACGTGTTGTTTATCTGTTTGGCATAGAATATAATACAGACTTGCCGAATGTGTTGTTTGTATTTTTTTTAATAACCAGAGTGTATTCTGCTTTATAGTCCCTACAAAAACTTTGTGCCAGTTTCCCTCAATTACTTTGCACTAGTGTTCTATAGATCAAAATTCCTCTGTGTACTAAGTTGCTGAGGGAGTAGTGTGATGTGATGTAATATTTCTTTAGGAGCTAGAGAGCCTAATGCTGTAGTAATCACATTGTAGACTTCTATTGTGGCAAAGTTAGATTTGAAGACTAATAGCAGTTTAAAACCTGGGCCCCGATTTCAATAAACATCCTTAGTGCTGCGGTGCAGGTTGGGCTCCCTTCATCATGGAAAACCGTGGTAATAGTTCCTGTTTTTTATAAAGGAAATAAACAAGACCCAGTTTGTTATATGCCTACTTCCCTGCTTAATTCAGTGGTGAAGGTAGCGGGACGCATTATCTTGGAGCATGTAGAATCTTGGACCCAATCCCATAACATTTTGTGTCCCGTGCAGTGTAGCTTTAAGGAGAGTGAAGGTAAAATGGAACAGTGCCTGAATTTAAATCTTATAATTGCGAAATATGTCACAGCAAAACAGCGGTCCATGTTTCTGGCATTCATGGACCTAAGTAGCGCCTTTGACCAGGTCAATAGATCAACGTTATGGGATAATCTGAAGGTGCTCAGTTTATCTGATACACTGGTTAATGTTTTAAGGGCTCTGCATTCGGACATTAATGGTCCAGTAAGATTTGGATTGAGGGGGGGAATGTATTGATTTGTTTGCTCTCCCATGGGGAGTTAGGCAGGGTTGTGTGCTGGCCCGCTTCTTTTTTTATTTTATAGAAATGGTCTAAACAGCTTTCTCGTCATGCATGGGAAAGATTTGCCCAAGGTAAAGTCAACCTCTGGGCCTTCTCTGCTTTATATGGCGATGCTGTACTTCTGGCCCTCGCAGCAAAGGGGCTCAAGCTACTTGTTAACCTATTTGTGAAGATTATGGATGAGTTGGACCTCAGTAGCACAACGCATTTTATGTTGTGCGGGAAAAAATCCTCTAAACTAATCACTGTTTAAGGGGAGCATGGTCACAAGGGTGCCAGATTTCCCTTACATGGGGGTCTCATTTGATGACCAGAATAATTGGATGACCTGTATAGCCTTGCAATGCTTCCAATTTTCATTGGCTTGTAGTGCACTTTTTAGATTCTCTAAAAGAATAGGAAACAAGCCCACAGCCCCACTTTTGCAAGTTTACACAATGAAATGCCTTCCGGTCCTTCTGTATGAATCCCCATATGGGGGTATCAGAATTGTAAGGCAATCCATGTGGAGGACGTTTGTCTTTGCAGACAGTTGTTGCCCCCCCCACCCCCAGCTCCTCGTCGTTATTTATTCATGAGGAGTTGGGTCTTGGTTACGGAGGGGATCTTGGAAGGGTTGCCCTGGTATTATTGTGGATTTCAATATGGTATGAAAAGCACACAGGGTTTAATAGAGACGTGATTGAGGATTGTTTGAAGTGTACATATAGACATAAAATACCATGGTTGAACTTAAGACAGTAGCGAGGACCGTGGATTCTCCAGATTTATTTTTAGACCGCATCTCCTTAGCAAAGGGGATTGGAAGTCAGTAAAGAAGCAGCTACTGAATCATTTTAATGAATTACGGGACTCTGAGGCATTTTTTTAAGCCAACCACAAGGTAGTATTTTATGTATTCAAACAGATGTAGGTCCTGAGCCTTGGGGAACATTCGCTCATTGATTTGCTTTCTGCGTGACCAGTTTGATCCCAGTAAATTGGAGTTTTGTCCTTGCGATGGATGTTTTTATCAGACCTGATGTTGCTGTGTGAATTTTATGTTTTTTAACAGTTTAAATATGTAATTCCTCTTTTAAAATTGAGGAGCTTTTGCTAAATTTGCCCAGCACTTTTTTACTCAAAGTTATTTTCAGATCAAGTTACAATCCTTGCTGTTTCTTAATTTTTTAAAGGAGCTGTACATTTGAACAAGATTATGAATGCTTAGTAGCCCATCAACGTATGCATTGTAAACATGAGACTTTATCTGTATTTTATGTGGGACCGTTGATGGCGGAAATTGATGGGTGCCCCTTTTGATTTTTTGATTTTTCTTTAATAAATGTATATTGTTAATATGCGCATTTAAAACAACTGTAATTATTTATTTTATGTAATTTGTTTTATTTTTTCGTGACTATGTTCAATAATCGAACAAAGATTCAATCAATCAATCAATAGCAGTTTATTGGAGTTAAGTGGATGATTGAGAGTCACAATTTAATTTTGCTGAAGGTTGTCTGAAAGTTATTGTAATTCCTGGCTTATTTGTTTACAGGATCCTGATTGATAGTAATGCAGAATATAATGACATTGTGTCAGTCAAGCCAATTGGAATCTTCAAGAGTATAGAAATGTTATTATTGAACAGTGTATGATATATGATTCACGCTTGGTGGGTGGGAGAGGTAACTTTTTGGTCTGGCCACAACATGGAGCATGATTCAAGTAAGGATCTCTCCTTTGTTCAGGTGGTATATTATATTACAAAATTAGTATCAGTGGACAGGAAATGGTCAGTGTTGAGTTTATACAGTTGAATACTTCAGAAAACAAATAATTGTTGGCAAATAATTTGTAATATGCACCCCCATTGGTTGATTCGGACACGATTGCTGAAAGGATTGCAGTATCATTATCAGTAGGAAAAAATGCAAAATAAGGAATATAATAGAGTAGAATTGAATAGAAAAAATAAAATAGAAAGTAGCAATCCCTGATATTGGGATAGGAGGGAGCCATTGAGAAAGTGAATGATCTAGTAAGATAGAAGCAGAAAGGGCTTGGGTGATATTTCTGACTTCATACAAATTAAAACAAAAAGCAAGAAAATGTATCAAGGAACAACAACAGACAATGTATGAAGCAGAAGCAGACGATTACTTGAAATAATATATAATAGTTTCATGTATGTGATATTTACACGATCTGTTTGGATTATGAACAAATATTGTCTGATTTTCAAACTCACTATTGCCAAGTATACAATTTAATGGGAGGCTGTGAATTCACGTATGAAAGTGTATTTCAAGCAATAAATCTACTAAATATTGTTGATGCAAACATTCAGTGCGGTGGCAAGAAAATTCTGGAAGATGTGGTCAACCTGCTTCTTGTTACTATGAAGAAAAGGAAAGTTGTATGGCCAGACATTCTTCTTACGGTTTCGAGTTCAATACCTAATAAATGAATTAACTGTAAGACAAGCCCTTCATCCTCGGAAATCAATATTCACAATGCATTCAAAAGCAGACAAAGAAAAGACCTAAAATGTTTGCAGGCTTTCGAGATCATACAAACAAGCACAGCTAACATATAAAAGTTCACCATGGATCTGTGTACAATCAAGTGTTATGAGGGCACTCCTGGGAGATGTAGAAAACTAGATGGAATTAAAATCATGTTTCAAAACATGGAAACTAAACACCAAATCCTTTGTGTCCTGACATCAGTATTTGAGCAATCAAAAGGAGCCTAAAGTGACACAAACTTGTTTTACATCCAGACATTCCTTGGATTAACACTGATAAATAGAGATAGCCATTCGGCTGAGTAATTTGGTCATGTGCCTAGTTATAATTTGAATGTAGAAATACAGGAATTATGGCAAGGATGGTACTTGTAACCTTAACCTATTAACCCCATATGACATATGAAGATCTCATAGAGAAATTAAAAAGCTAGGAAAGAATTTCAATGAATGCCTTTTATTACAGTAAAGCATTGGAACTCTGGCCTGCTAAGTAATAATCATGTGTTACCCAGAATTGCTGTCACTTTGTGTGCCTTCATGTTCATGCTATCCAGATACTTCTTATCGCTTCTGCACATGATAAGTTATGATGCGTTTTTTCTGTTTTTTACATGAGAACTCCGAGACCCACCAATATTCTTCTTTGTCTAAGGCACATGAAACTTTATGATATTCCTATGGACTGTTTTTTAGAACTTTGGTCAATATTGTGCCCTTGTGTTTTTATTATGAGATTTACTCATTTATTTATTTCTGTATGTATTTTATCTGTCTTTTATGGCTTTTTAGCCAAATAAAACTTAGCTGAAATATTACAACTGATCTTCCCATTTGATTCCTTTTATGACACTTTATGTGTCACAGAATTTGTTTCAAGATTTACTAAGTATGGTAATACAATGTATTCGAGTGAAAAAAACGTAACAACTTTAAATCAATTAATGATCTTGGACCGGCTGCATAAATACCCTAGCAAATATTTGAAGATTGTACACATGAGCAGTTTTATTTTCAATCACTGTTAGACCTGGCATCTATTGGTGTGTTTTACCCAGACTTTTTTTTATTTCTAACCCCCTGTTTTGACTATGTGCTGAACTTCTTTTTTGCTGTCCTTAGGACTCTGTACTTTTTCACTGCTGACGCGTGCTGACCTGCATGTGCTCTGTGTCTAAAATGCAATACATTGCAGTCTTCGGCTTCAGTTCGGGGGACCATTTGTTCACCTCCAGAATGTGCTGAGGACGCTTGAGAGTGCAGGCCTCAATATCAAGTCCAGTAAGTGCCAGATAGGCATGACTCAGTGTTCTACTTGGGGCGCCAATTGGGGTGGCAAAGTGAAGCCCTTGCAACTCAAGGTTGATACCATTCTGACTTGCAAAACCCCTAAAATCCAGAAAGAAGTGAGAGCCTTTTTAGCAGCCACGGCCCGTCCTTTAGGGCAGAAGGGTCACACCCCCCCACCTTTTGCCCCTCATGAAGAGTGTCTGTCAGGCTGAGCAAAGGTCAGCCTGACAGACACTCTTCATGTTTGGAGCAGGCAGCCAAGAGCGAGACATGCGCCATTTGCGCAAACTCCTGAGTTGAATTTTGCTGGGCTGAAGAGGTCACAACTCCTATGGGTGTGACCTCCTCAGCTCAGCAAAGGTGCCTCGAGGCCCTTCCCCTTGGTGACGAGGGGAAGCGTCACCGATTGACTTCGACCTGGGCACTTCAGGTTTAAGCCCTGAAGTGCCCAGGGTGAGTGTTAATCAGTAACATCTTGTCACAGAGTGGGGAGGGGTCAGGAGTCTCACTGACCCCATCCCACTCTGTGACGACTTTGGGACTGCTGCCTTCCCTGATTTGCTGACCTAAGGTCAGCCAGAGAGGGAAGGCAGCAGTCCCAACCTTCCTGGGACCTCCGAGCTGAAGGTAAGTGTGTGTGTTTTAAATGAATGTTTGGTGCGTACGTGTATGTTTGAATGTTGATGAGTGTCGTGAATCGATGTGCATGCATGCATGTGTGAATGAATAAGTGTGAGTGTGAGTGTGCTTCCCCCCCGCTCCCCTCCCTCCTAAAATTTCCAGCCGCCACTGCTTTTTAGGCCATACCGGCTGTTACAGGAGATTCAAAAAGGATATGACACCATTGTTGCCCCCTTGACAGAGCTGACGTCCAGGAATCAGCCACATCAGTTGATCTGGACAGAGGCATGCTAGATCGCTTTTGACACCATGAAGAAGTCCATGTGCACAGCACCCGTGCTCATGGCCCCTGACTTTCTTTTCTCTCAAGAATTCATGGTGCAGACTGATGCCTCAGAGCATGGCATGGGGAGGCCATGCTTTCACAGCTAAACAAATAGGGCCTCCATCAACCTGTACCCTTTATTAGTAGGAGGATACTTCCCCAGGAACAGAGGTGGAGGGCAATGGAAAGGGAAGCTTTTGCTGTGGTCTGGACACTGAAGAAGATAAGACACTACTTCTTTGGGAGTTACTTTCTGGTTCAGACAGACCACAGGCCCCTCAAATGGCTGATGCAGATGAGGGGTGAAAATCCTAAACTGCTGAAGTGGTCCATCTCCCTACAGGAAATAGACTTTACGGTGGAACACCATCCTGAAACAGAACACACCAACACTGATGATCTTTCCAGGTTTTTCCGCCTTGCCTTAGTGAAGAGAACTCCCAAGGGGTTGGGTAGCTCTCCCCACTTTCTTCTGGGGGAAACGTGTTAGACCTAGCATCGCTTGGTGTGGTTTCCTGAGACTTTTTGCTTTCTGTCCTCCTGTGCGCTGAACATCGTTTTTGCTGGCTTTAGGACTCTGTGCACTTTTTCAGTGATGACCAGCGCTGAAGTGCATGTGCTCCGTGCCTAAAATGTGATACATTGGGTTTCTGCATGATTGGCATATTTAATGTATTTGTACCTCCCTAGCAAAGTGCACTGTGTGTGCCCAGGGCCCGCAATTTGAATGCTACAGGTGGGCCTCCAGCACTGATTGTGCCACGCACAACAGTAACCTTTCAAACATGTCTTAGACCTGCCCCTTCAGAGCCTGTATGTGCAGTTTTAAACTGCTGTTCAGATCTGGCAAGTGTACTCACTTGACAGGCACAAACCTTCCTTTCTGTTACATGTAAGTCAACCCTAAAGTAGGCCCTTGTTAGCCTGAAGGGCAGGGTGCAGTGTATTTAAAAAGTTGGATATTTACTTTTAAGTTTAACATGTCCAGGTAATGAGAAACTCTTACATTTGTTTTTCACTATTGCAAGGACTTTCTCTCCCATTGGTTAATACTGGGGTTACCTTAAAACCTATTTGAAGTGTAATTTTCAAATGGGAAAAGATAAGGTATAGTTAGGTGTCTCTGGACTCACAGTTTAAAAACACATCTTTTGGTAAAGTTGTTTCTTAAATTGCAGGTCTGAAAGTCTTACTTTAACAATTCTGTGCCTTAGCCTATCTCTGGATACATATCTGGGTTTAGTTGACAGCTACACTTGAGCATTTGCCATATACAGCCACAACACAGGAAAGGCTAGCTGTGATGGGGCATACATCTGCATTCATCTGCATACCAATAGTCTTCCTGGGCAAGGAGAGTTCACACTTACACCTGAATATGTTGTGTCCTGTCCTCACAAAAAGGGCTCAGTTACCCACACCTTGTAGTCTAGAGCCAGAGCTGGGTTGAAAGGGGTTCTTGTGCACATCATAGAGATCCTTTGAAGTCATGCCTACTTTAAAGACCTTTTTGGGTATACATAGTAGACTTCTGATACCATATATTCAAAACTCTTCTGGACTGAGGACATTCTGCCAGTAAGAAGGACTGCTATGCTGCCAGGAGGGACTGCCACTTTGATGTTTGCTTTGCTGTGTTGGCCTGCTGCTTCTTGTCAGAGAGTTAGAGGACTGCCCTTAACTCTCTACATCCTTCAATCTAAAGTTTCTATAAGGGACTGACTGAGCTTGTCTCCTGTTTCTGAAGTCTCAGGCACATCAAAGACTTCGCCTGCATCGTGCTACCAGCACCTGGGCTCCTCTGCTGAGTCCTGCTCTTCCAAGTGGTACCAAATCCAGTCCTGGGCCCTTATAGGTGAGGGTTGTGCTGCAACAAAAAAAAACGAGTATCAAACCCAGCACGTTGATCAAAACTGGCGCATCCCGCTGCAGAAATTATGCCTCACTGCTGCCTGCACCAAAGCTGTGGACACTATTCGCCAATTGCATGAGGCTACAACCCTGACTTACAATGCAGCCCCAGTATGGCCGATGCAGCACAAATGCATCGTAACAGGTGCACATCGCTTCTAGACATCTACGCATCAACAACATTGCCCATTGAGTTAATGACACAGCACCTGCAATATGTCGTGCCTGCCATGTTCCGTATACCAGATGCGGCAGTGGCATGAATATAGTCGCTTTCACCTGGCAGGAAACTGTTTGGCATTTTAGTATACGCATATGCAGTTTCCTCCCGCTGGGCTCACTTACCTTTCCCTTGCGGGTCAAAGCATAGCACGTTCATCGTTTTCGGCGGTCCTTCGTCAGCTTTCCTCCTGCTTCTTGGATCCTGAGATTCTCGGTAAGGCTACGCCTGTTTATCTCCTTGATTTAACCCTGCAATAAAAATAAAGGACAAAAACAGAACTTTAAAGCATCTTACCCTTTGAGTAACATTGTGGTTACTCGCGCTGCGCTTCTATGATTATTGACTGTATATACTTATCTGATATTGCCACTCTGCCTCCAAGGCCTTCTAATTTTGATGCTTGTAGAAGATAATCCTGTGAAAACAAAAAAGGAGCCATGAGTACTTGTTCTGGAATTTTTTTAAAGACATAAGTACTAATGACTGAGAAAAGCTGCACAGTTTTTCTGAATTTTTTTAGTTATATTATTATCTCCGTGAACAGAAGGGCATAAGTTATGTTTAAGCCTATCATGGAGATATAGGGATGTTGTGTTCTTTATGTCTGCTATCACATAATGCTTACCCTCTGTTATATTTCTTTAGAGCACACATAATACCTTATGCAACCATTTGACTACATAACGAAAAAGGGGTTTCACTCAGGTATTTCTAACAGCAGTTAATATCTATTAACTTCACATGCTATACTTGTCCATCTTCTAGGCAGATTTATTGATTCCCTCTGTCTATTCTATTTACTCAGGAAGGCGTACAGAACTCAGTCTGAGTAATACGTTTACCTCTGCACTGTCTCAGTGGGTCGTGTGTTTCCTTCTCTTCCATCTTCTCTTCCCCCCATTTGATATGGATTGGCTTTGATGTAGTTGGGCTGGCTTGATGGTGGGTGAAGTTGGGAACTTACGTCAGAAAATTTCCTATAGCTCCTGCAGAAACTAAGGTGAGATCTGGCACAATAGCGACGCATCCCCTCCTTCGGATCAATGCATCGTTCTTGAGCATTGAGGCAATGTAGGTACTGTCAGCAGGTCTGCGTGACTCCTGTACAGAGCCGTGCTTTGGGGCTCACTTCTGGTTCAGACAGACTACAGGTCCCTCAGAGGGCTGATGCAGATGAGGGCTGAGAATCCTAAACTTTTGAGGTGGTCCAGCTCCCTAAAGGGAATGGACTTTACGGTGAAACACTGTTGTGGAACAGAACACGCCAACGCTGATCGTCTTTCTAGGTTTAGTGGAGAGAACTCCCAAGGGATTGGGTAGCTCTCCCCACTTTCTGCTGGGGGACATGTGTTAAACCTGGCATCTTTTGGTGTGGTTTCCCCAGACTTTTTGCTTTCTGACCTTCTTTTATGATTGTGTCCTCAACTTTGTTTTTGCTGGTTTTAGGGCTCTGTGCACTATTTCACTGCTGACCAGTTCTAAAGTGCATGTGCTCTGTGTCTAAAATGTGATACATTGGGTCTCTCCATGATTGGCATATTTAATTTACTTGTAATTCCCTAGTAAAGTGTGCTGTGTGTGCCGAGGGTCTGTTATGTAAATGCTTCAGATGGGCCTGGAGCACTGATTGTGTCACCCACTACAGTAGCCTTTCAAACATGTCTCAGGCCCCCCAGTGCAGAGCCTGTGTGTGCAGTTTTAAACTGGCATTTTAACTTGGCAAGTGTACTGACTTGAAAGGCACAAACCTTCCTTTCTATTACATGTAGGTTGACCCTAAGGTAGGCCCATGGTAACCCCAAGGGTAGGGTGCAGTGATTTAAAAAGTTGGAAACATACTTTTAAGTTTAACATGTCCAGATAGTTTTAAAAAAAAACTCTTAATTTCGTTTTTCACCATTGCAAGGACTGTCTCTCCCATAGATTAACATTGAGGTTACCTGAAAACATATTTTAAGTGTAATTTCCAAAACTGGAAAAGATAGAAAGGCGGAGTTTGGTGTCTCTGGACTCACAATTTAAAAACACATATTTTGGTAAAGTTGTTTAAATTGCAAGTCTGAAAATCTTACTTAAACCATTCTGTGCCTTAGCCTATCTCTGGATACATGTCTGGGTGTAGGTGACAGCTACACTTGAACTTTCTCCCCATACAGCCACCACACAGGAACAGCTAGGTGTAACGGGGGATACATCTGCATTCAGCTGCATATTGATAGTCTTCCTGGGCAGAGAGATGTGGCTCACACTTACATCTGAATAGGTTGTATCCTGCCCTCACACAAAGGGCTCAGTTACCTCCACCTTGTAGTCTAGAGCCCGGGCTGGGTTTAAAGGGATCCTTGTGCACATCAGAAAGTTCCTTTGAAGTCACTTGTACATCAAAAGCCTTTTTGGGTACACGTAGTGGCCCTCAGACTCATGTACTCAGAACGCTTCTAGACTGAGGACACTCTGCTGTGCTGCCACGAGGGACTGCCACTTTGCTGTTTGCTTTACTGTGTTGGCCTGCTGCTTCTTGCCTGATAATAAGAGGGCTGGACTTAACTCGCTACAACCTGCAATCTAAAGTTTCTCCAAGGACTTGACTAAGCTTGTCTCCTGTTTCTGAAGTCTCAGGCACATCAAAGATTTCATCTGCTGAATCCAAGATGGCGGCCGGATTTCCTGGCTGATCGCCACGACCGCTCTAGCCCACCCCTCGTTTGCAGGCCGCTCTTCCGTGCCCACCGCAAATGCTGCGCGCCTGCAGCACTGACCACTGCAGGCACTTCACTGTCCTTTGGCAGCTTCTTCAAGGATTAAGGCCGCGTGGACAAGCGGCGGAGGGTGCCACAGGAAGAATTGAGCACCACGTTTGCCCTGGAGCCGCGCTCTTCCTGCTATCGATTGTGCGCGACCCCCGCTGTTTCCTGGGGGCAGTGTTCAGCGTTTGGAGCCTCCTGATGGCGCCAAAGCCTATCAGGACTCCCCGCTCCTCACGGGCACAGCAGAATCCAGACCCAGGGGGAGCTAAAAGGGATAAAAGACATCTGGCCCTTGGCTCAAAGGAGCACAGCAACCCTTCTGTGAAGGGCCCCCAGCAGAGGATATCTGGCACAGAAAAGGACGCAAGGAACTCGGTTCCAACAATGTTTGCCAGCATTATGAAGACCAAACAGATGCCCCCGGAGAAGGTAGTACCTGACTTACAATCCAGCGTGGCAGGAGTCGATAGAGGGCAGGTATCTGTAGAGGCTATATCTCTTGAAGTACCTATCTCTATATGTGATGCAGGGGGGATGGAGCCAGCCAGCCCAAAGATTATCAGTACAAGCCCAGGAAACAGCAGGGAGGTGGTGGGTCCCCCCCGTTGGGGGATGAGGAATCATCTGAGCAGGAGCTAAAGGAGCTAAAGGAAGGGTTTCAGGAGCCTAATCCAGGGAAATGCAATGTACAAGCTCACATCTTAACCAAGGAGGCGCTCTCACAACAGGCTGAGGACATGGTCAAACACTTAGGGATATGTGAGACTCTCACTCCAGCCCCAGCTCAGAGGGGGAAAGAGGCAAAACCAGCGAACAGTGATCAGGGGCTGTTTGATACAGCAGAAAGCTTTTTTTCCCTCTCTAATCAGTCTAGAGATTCAGATCTAGATGAGGAAATCCCACTAACAGACTCAGACATTGAAGGTAGCTCCGTAGCAAGTATTTGGGCATCTAATTACTCAACATGTAGAAAAAAATCATTGGAACAGACTGGCACTAGGTACAACTCGGGGCTAAGCTCAGGGGGGACCCGTCTAATCCTCAAGAAGAGGTTTGTGAAATGCAGTGGGACTATACTGGCACCCAGCAGGCTTTTCTGAAAGCAGATTTGGCTGGCAATACTTCAGGCCCCTCTCCTATAGAAGGCCCTGCTGAAACTCCTTCGTTGGATCTTATTTACCGGACAATGGTTCATAATCATGAGCAGGCCCAGAAGGAGAGTAGGAAAGTAAAATTGGCAAATAGACAGTTACAACTATCCATCAAAAAAGTGGTTAAATCCTGTCAGGATATTGGCACACGTATTTCCTCCATGGAGACTCGTACGGAGGAGCTGGAGACTGAAGTTAGAGCACTAACAGCGCAGACGGCGACACAAGGGTAACAGATCTCGGATATCCAATGGAAACTAGAAGATGCTGAAAACCGCCAGCTGCGGAATAATCTGAGGGTTCTGGGTATAGCTGAGGACCTCGATGGGCAGGATACCAGGGCCTATATAGTTTCACTCTTCAAGAAAGCATTTCCAGATCTTACTGTGTGGGACTGGGAAAAGGAGATCCAGAGAGCACATCGATTCCCGTTAATGAGAAAGAAGCAGACATTGACTACCACTGGTAGAGACCAGAGTTATCCACGGGCTATTATTGTGTACTTTGGCAATTTTTTATTGAGGTAGGTGGTGTTTGAAAGGTCTCGCCCCAACTCAAAGACGACTGTGGAAGGTGTATCGTTCTTTACCAGGCCAGACTTCGCACATGCCACAGTAGAGAGACGGTGGCGACTCAGGCAGATGATTGTTCAGTTTCAAGAGTTGGGGGCGGAAGCCTACCTGTTGAGCCCTGCGCGTCTAAAAGTTATTTATAAAGCAACCACAAGATTTTTTCTCTCAGAAGTCAAAGCAGGGGAATATGTACAGCAATTGAAAAGTGGTAAAACGTAGGGTTGG